>NC_138230.1:6199389-6714389 GCF_964197995.2 Scardinius erythrophthalmus | reverse complement strand
TGATCTCTGACTGAGGTCTATTAGGGGCTAGCTATATGTAATGAGGGGGCGGGGCTCTGACAGGGGATTGTGAATGGGCGTGTCTCGTAAAGGGGCGGTGCTTTGGATGGGGCGGGGCCTGCAGATCCAAACGAGGGAAACGCCAATCAGGTAAAAACATATTTTGTGTTTTGTTTGCATGATCTGTTTGCTTTTCATCACAATGATCAGTCAGAACATTGGACATATTCTGTTTCATGTTTGCATGGATGTTTCTCTGCATGGTCTGTATGAGGATTTTTTCCCCCAGCAGTTTGGGAAATTAAAAATTAATCTGAAGTGATGCTTGATGCTGTCAGATTTAGTGTTGATGTAGTGGGTCTTGCCCTACATTATTTTCTGCTTTTATATATATATATATATATATATATATATATATATATATATATATATATATATATATATATATATATATATATATTGTTTTCTATATGAATATATTTTAAGATTTATGTTGGCTTGAGATTATCACATTGATGTAATACACTGATCGGTCTGCGCAGTGCCGCTTCAAGTCGAACACACCTTAATTTTTACTTCCTTGTTAATAATATCTTCATTTTTACTTCCTGGAAAGAGACTTTTTGAAGAAAATTGAATAGGTCCAGTTTGATGCACTGTTTTCTTTTTGATGCATCTTTACTGTCTTACTATCTCAGTTCTGTGATAAGTTGTACATGGCTGAATCTGTCTGAATGTAAGGAAAACTTGACATCTGTTATCAGAAATATGAGAGCAGAAGCCAAGTTCATCCAGCCCTGATGACGCTTTGATACAAAACCAATTTATGAGATGTTTGTGCATCAGTACAAGAGCTTAACACATCTTTTCACAACACACAGAACGGCTGCCAGACCCTCCGAAGTGTTGAATTAATATAAAATTAATTTGTTATGTTTCTAAAAAACAAATAACATGTTGGTATTGCTAATACATGTGGAGGTTAAAGCAGCAGCACATGTTTGTATTGAAAGTGATGTGATTCCTTCCTCTGCTGAAAAAAAGCTGGCTATAAGGTGTTTGCTGGTTTCCACTGGTCATGCAGTTCCAGCTAAATTAGGTTTGGTTTACGCTGGTGTTTTCAGCATCAGCGCTGACGGACTGAACTCTGTCACTAATTGCTCTGGTTTTGAGTTTAAGCGTGATGTGTAACTGCTGACCGCTGGTCATGTGCTCTTCATTCCTGCAGTGAATGTTCCTGTATGGACCGCCGCGAAGTCGCCCTCAGAAGAAGCCCTGAGGAACGGTGGTGCTGCTACCCTGAGCTCCACTGAGCCCTCGCCCTCCCTCAGGAAGAAGAACCTGCCGCACAACACTGAGGTGAGACCACACACTGTCTGAGACATCGTGTATAATGCATATACACTACCAGTCAAACGTTTGGGATCGGTAAGATTTTTAATGTTTTTAAAAGAAGTCTCTTCTGTTCACCAAGGCTGCATTTATTTGATTAAAAAAAACTGTAATGTGAAATATTATTACAATTTAAACCAGATGTTTTCTATGTGAATATATAGTAAAGTGTAATTTATTCCTGTGATCAAAGCTGAATTTTCAGCATTATTACTCCAGTCTTCAGTGTCACATGATCCTTCACAAATCACTCTGATATGATGATTTGATGCTCAAGAAGCATTTCCCATTATTATCAATGTTGAAAACAGTTATTTAAAATTTTATTTCAGGATTCTTTGATGAATAGAAAGCTCAAAAGAGCAGCATTTATCTGAAATAGAAAGCTTTTGTAGCTTCTTGACTGTGTGTTTGCAGCCGGAGGGGATGAAGCTGATTCCTCCTGAGGAAGAGGTGATGGATTCAGACAGTAACTCTGAAGAAGATCTGGGTGTGCTGGAGGACCAGAGGAGTGTTATTCTGCATCTGCTGTCTCAGCTCAAACTCGGCATGGACCTCACACGGGTGCGGATGACATACAGAACACACGAGGATCAGATTACATTAGAGTTTCATTACTCTCTGTGTACTTTGTGCAGGTTGTACTGATATCTTCTCTTAACTTTTTGGACCATTTGACTTAGCCATATTTCTAACATGCAGACACTTAACAAACCTAGCCTGTTCAGGTATTTAATGTGTTCTAGCTCAAGCACACCTGTTGGTACTAATGAAGCCCTTGATTAGTGAGACAACACCTGTTTTGCAGATTTGTGCTGTTGTGAGGGAATCTATACAGGGGGTGAAGACTTTTGAGACTGCAGAAGTCATTAAAAGTTGCATTTTCAGTTGAATTTGGGGAAACCACTTGAAACATTTCAATTACGTTTGTTTGATTTGTTCACTGCAAACAGCCTGCAAATTTTGCCAATAAACCTGATTCGCAATGGGGGTTTAATCATTTTGATTACAACGGTACACAACACATGAGTATCAGATAACATCAGAGTTTCATTTGACTTTACAGAGTCTCTCTGTGTGGTTTGTGCAGGTTGTTCTTCCCACATTCATCCTCGAGAAGCGTTCATTGCTGGAGATGTACGCTAACTTCATGGCGCACCCGGACCTGTTCCTGTCCATCTCTGCGGGAAACACGCCGGAGGAGCGTATGGTGCGTTTCGTCGAGTACTATATGACCGCCTTCCATGAAGGACGCAAGGGCGCCGTCGCCAAGAAGCCCTACAACCCTGTGCTGGGCGAGACCTTCTGCTGCTCGTGGGAGGTTCCTCGGGAACGTGTGACTCATGCGACCAATCAGGAGGCGGCGGGGGCGGAGTCAGAATATTACAGGGTGCGTTTTGTGGCGGAGCAGGTTTCCCATCATCCTCCAGTGTCGGGGTTTTACTGTGAGTGCGAGGAGAGAGGCATGTGTGTCAACGCACACATCTGGACCAAGAGCAAGTTCATGGGAATGTCAGTCGGCGTCTCCATGGTGGGAGAAGGTTGGTGACGCTCTCTTCATCTAGTCAATAAAAGAATCTGGTAACACTTTACAATAAGGTTTATTAGTTAATGTATTAACTAACATTAACTAACGATGAGCAATACATTTGTTACTGTATTTGTCAAACTTTGTTTATGTTAGTTCACAGTGCATTAACTAATGTTAACAAAATTTGAATAAAGTATTAGTAAATGTTGAAACTAACATTAACAAAGATTAATAAATGCTGTATAAGTGCAGTTCATTATTAGTTTAGGCTAACTAATGCAGTTAACTAATGAACCTTATTGTAAAGTGTTACCAAGAATCTTTACAATAGAGGGAATGCATTGACGTCAGTGACAGTGGCAGAAGAGCTGATGTGTGACTGGATTTAATAGGAGTAAAACAAACGATTATTAAATTAAAGGTTGGGCTCGATATAGTGTTCCTTGTAACTTACCAAAGATCCAGTGATCCATGTTGACATGCAGCAGGAATCTGTCTCCTGACATTTATATGAGCCTGATTTCAACGTCGAGGAAATACATAAAACAAATTTGCCTGTGAACGCTTTATATAAATACAATATAGGTAGGTCTAATCTATAGGTGTTTATTTAAAAACATCCAATTATGCAGAATATACGATGGTAAATATTTAATTGAGGAGTTATCAATGCAATATATAACAATACAATATATAGGGTATGATTTTACCTCTAAATTCAGCATATTGACACAAAATGATAACTGCAAATCCACAGTTGTTTCTATGAATTGCAGCGATCCATTTGCTTCTCTGTTCTGCAGCTCTCGGCAGTCTGTACAAATATACCTCAGATTTCTTGTCAAATCTATTTATACAGTCAATTTCAAAGCTTTTTCCCGTTTTAGATGTGTTTTGTGTGTTTTTCGTGGCATTCACAGCACTGAAAACAAATGCTGGCACTTTTGCCACTACGGTGAAAGTGACGTCACACGCATAACCTCTGGTGAACGTGATTTCACCAAGTACCACATGTTCCCGGATCAACATCTTTATTGATCCTGGGACAACTTTCCAATCAACCAATCAGATTTGAGGGACAAGTTTACAGTTTATGTCAAGTTTAGGCTTAGACCCAGGGTGAGGCGCTTCAACATCAGTGTTATTCACCTGTCATTTCCCTCTGATTTTAGGGAAAAGTTATGGGTAGGGTTAGGTTTAGGGGTAGGGATAGGGTAAGGACTAAATTATGGGACAGGAATGTTATTCCAGGATCAACAAAATATGTTGATCCAGGAACATGTCATGGTGACCTAACCTCTATACACATCACACAAAAATGTTCAGTCTTTGTTTTACGCAGTTTGTACCTTTGCTCATCAGGTGTGTTACACCTGCGGGATCACGGTGAGGAGTACGTGTTTACATTCCCGAGTGCGTTCGCTCGATCCATCATCACTGTGCCGTGGGTGGAGTTGGGGGGAAAGGTCTCCATCAGCTGTGCACAGACGGGATACTCGGCCAGCGTCACGTTTCACACCAAACCCTTCTACGGGGGGAAAGTTCACAGGTCGGTGCTGCACTCACGTCGTGTCGGAAAGATCGGATTTACGCATGAATGTCACCACAAAGTCTGTGAGAAACTTTCTTAATCTTAAAGGTGCAGTGTGTAATATTAAGTGTGCAATATCATATCCATAACTATGTTTTTAGTGGTGTATAAAGACCTTACATAATGAACCAGGGATGGAAATTAGCACCCGCCACCAGCCAAATGCGGGTGATTTTGTGTTGTGGCGGGTAAACTCGCTTCACCTACCGGCCACCGTGGCGGGTAAATAAAAATGGCATAGCCTACTGTTTCACACGGACGGCGGACACTTTTAGAGGAGACAACGCGACGGTGGAGCGTTTTTAAGATTTCCACTCTGGAGGATGGTTTCACTTTTTTGAGTTTTTAAGCTCCAAAAACGCCGTCGCCGTCTAAACGAAAGGCACATCTGATAAAATATTTGTACGTTTTCACCCGCGAGCGTTCTCGTGTAAACAGGGCCTAATAGTTTCATTGTTGGGACTAAAAACGTAAAACTGGAAGCCATAAAATACCACGAATCATCCAAATGCCACATCCAGATAAAAAAGAGAAATATATATAAGAGAGAAAGAGTGTATAAGAGAGAAAGAGAAAATGTCAGTATTTCATTGAGACTTGAGATTAAATAAACTGCTTAAAGGGATACTCCACTTTAAAATGAAAATTCTGTCATCATGTACTCACCCTCATGTTGTTTCAAACCTGTATGAATTTCTTTCTTCTGCTGAACAGAAAGGAAGATATTTAGAAGAATATCAGTAACCAGACAGTTTCTGGTCTCATTGACTTCCATTTTTTCCTACTATGGAAGTCAATGAGACCAGAAACTGTCTGGTTACTGACATTCTTCTAAATATCTTCCTTTCTGTTCAGCAGAAGAAAGAAATTCATACAGGTTTGAAACAACATGAGGGTGAGTACATGATGACAGAATTTTCATTTTAAAGTGGAGTATCCCTTTAGGTATTGTAGATCTTGTAGTTACACATTGTCGGTTAAAAACAAGAAAGTGGCTGGTAAAAACATTGAGTGGCTGGTAGAATTTGACAAAAAAGTTAATTTCCATCCCTGTAATGAACCGTTATGTTTTTATTAGCTTAGAATGAGTGTTTCTCTCTACACACACCGCGGGTCTCCTTACATCCACGTTTCTACAGTGGCCCTGAGCGGACAAATGCGTTTCATCACTTTGTTGTTCTTCGTGTAAAGAAGCGAATAAAACACTGACACAATGATGAACAAGTAACAATAATATTCGCAGTAACATATTTTACTGATTAAGTAAACATGATTTCTTCATTTATTTTTGTAAAGAAACCTCATTGTGATAATGATGATGATGATGATGAATGTGTGTGTGTTTTTCAGGGTCAGTGCAGAGGTGAAGCAGAACTCCAGCGGGACGGTTGTTTGTAAAGCTCAGGGCGAGTGGAACGGGACGCTCGAGTTCACATACAGCAGCGGAGAGACCAAAGTGATCGACACCAACAAACTGCCCGTTATCAGGAAGATGATTCGCCCGGTGGAGAAACAGGGCCGGCGCGAGTCCAGGTGATTCTTCACAATATTACTGTTTTTTACTAAATTAAATGCAGCCTTGGTGAGCTGATGATACTCCTTTCAAAAAAACATTATTGCGAATATGAATTATGAATATATGGTTTTCTTAATTTGTGTATGTTAGTTGTGATATTCTGCTGGTCTGTGTGTGTGTGTTTGAGCTCAGGCGTCTCTGGTCTCACGTGACCGCGGCTCTGAAGGAAGGAAACATTGATCTGGCCACTGAACACAAGCATCGGTTAGAGGAATCCCAGCGATCCGACGAGAGACAGAGAGACACCAACAACATGCCCTGGAAACCCAAATACTTCAGCAAAGAGGTGCGTTCATGACCCAGAACGACTCAGAAACGTGTTCGTGTGACAGACTGAACTGGGTTTGATATGGACGCTTATTTACACTACAGAAAAAACTGTTTGAGTTCACAGCTCGCAATTCAGACTTTATAACTTGCAATTGCAAGTTCATTATTCGCAAATTTGACTTTTTTCTCAGAAGTGTTTGGGGGCGTTTGCACGACAATAAAACTAAAAACAGAAATTTTTTTATCGTTTTGGTTGTTCATTTACAAGACAACGGTGTTTTGGGGGCCTGAAAAATTAAAAGTTTTGAAAACGGGTTTCAAAGTGCAATTTTTTTTAAACGCTAACATTATTGTCTTTTTTTAAGTAAACTATAAAAACGCCAATTTGTGAAAATGGTGAAGTTGTTTCTTTACAAAGTGACATCGCCATCTACTGGCCTGGCAGCAGAATACAGCGTTTTTAGTCATTTTCGCGGATCCGTGTGAACGGGGATCATTTTGACAATGTTGTCGTCTGTATGCAAAACTTTTCAAAAACGAAAAAAAAAAAAACCTTTCCGTTTTTGGCACTTTGTCATATAAACATACCCTTATAATAAAAGTTGCAATTACCTTTTTTAATTCTGAGTTTGTTTCTAGGGATGCGCGATATATCTGCCACCATATCGGTATTGGCTGATATATGTTCGTTTTTTATTGTTTTTGACCCGATATGAAAATTTGGGCAATATATTAAAGCCGATAAATAATGCATTATTTCCTTCAGCTGAGAAACTTCAGTTGCATGGTTTTTAATTGTTTGAAATATGACTGAAATCACTTCAAAAAGGAAAATATAGGTAAGTGCATAATGTGCAGTGCAAGTCTGTCATATCGGCTACATAAAATTATAATGAGAACATAATTGTGGACACATGGATTTTTTTTTGTAATCAGGCTCTCAAAAATTATATAAAAATTTGGATTTAGATTTATCAGTCAATATATCGGCTTTCAAATAAAAAGAATTATCGGTATATTATAATATATTATCGGTATCGGCCAAAATTTTCATATCGGTGCATCCATATTTATATCTCACAAGTCTAAGAAAAAACAAGTCAGAATTGTGAGATATAAACATGCAAATGCGAGAAATAAAGTCAGATTTGCGAGTTATGAACTCACTTTTATTCATGGTGGAAACAAACTTCTATAGTTTGAAATGTGACAAACTGCAAATGTAAACAAAACATATTAAAAAGCTACTTAGAAAAAAAGGGGGCCATTTAGATTGTGGTGTTTATCACTCTAATATGAAATTATTGTTAACAGTTTTTCTGGAGTTGTATTGTGTGAATCTGTGTGTGTGTGTGTGTGTGTGTGTGCAGGGTGACGGATGGGTCTACAGAAACCCACTATGGAAAACAGACTGAGATAAACTACAAACCACAGGAGAGAGACGACCGACCGGCCGACCGCTGATCAGAACAACACAGGGAATCAAGACAAACAGCAAAAAACACAGACTGGGTTATCATGCATTATAATGCATCACACTGTATAAACTGTAAACCAATGTGTATATATGAAAACCTGGATCATAGAATAGACTTTTATACACTATATAAATTATATATTATTTTTCACAATTATCTAACAGAGTTTTTGTGCATATAACATGTACACAGTATTAATGTGATCTGCCATTAGATGATTTTAACGCATTTAACAATATGGGCAAGATGTTCATATTCATGCTTTAGATCTTAAACCGGCTCATATTTCACCCCAAAATCAAGAGATAATAAGAATCTATAAGAAATTAAATAATAAAGTATAATTATATAGTAATTATATAATAAATATATATGTCATATATAAGATTTGTTACATTTTGAATTTCACACTTAAATTGTCATAACTGCAATATCGTATTTTTTTACTCCATTACAGAAAAAAATATTGTAATATAATATTTTATTTAAATCAGCATTAACTAGTACTGATACTACTAATACTATCACAATGTATATTTATTTTGAAATAAATCCTAATGTATTAATGTATATTTTTAGTTAAGAAGATCTAAACGAAACAGTATTTTGGGGTGAAATATGCGCGTGATCTTGACATATTTGTCAAGATGTTTGATGATATTTGACATGAAACAGAGATTACAGGAATGAAAAGTGTTTTCGCTGATCAGGTGAGCTAGTGGTCAGTCAGCTGATTAAATGGCCAATCAAAATCCTCTCCATGAGTCACCGCTAACTCCTAAAGCCTTTGTGACAGAACACTATTGTTAGAACTAATTGGCCATTAAATGAGATTTTACCCGAGAGGTTTTACACTCTTCCGTAAAGGATTTCTGATGCACTTTTTAATCGAGGCCTTCATTCAATCCTGTGACTTTATATGAACAGCATCACTGATGTGAAGTCCATTGATTTGATTTGTAAGTTCCCAGCAGTAATTGCTGTATGATACACGATTTAAATTTTTTAAAGAGACAGTACTGTATTATATTCTGGATAAATCTGTAGAAGTGTTAAAGACTATTCTGATGAGTCTATGGGTTAGTTCATCCATAAATAATCATTGTGTCATCAATTAATCACCCTCATGTCGTTCTAAACCCATACGATTTTTGTTAATCTTCAGTACATAAAGAAATTTAATGAAATCACAACCTTAATGAACAGAAGCTCAAATAAACGATCTCTTTATGCACTTTTTGAAGCGTCAGAGTTTGGGGTGGATAAACTTTAAATGGAGGGCACAGAAATCTCATAAAAAAAAAAAAAAAAAAAATAAAAAAGATGAAAATAAGTCTTATGGGTTGGAACGACGTGAGGATGTAATAAATGAGAGAATGGTAATTTTTTGGTGAACTGTCCCTTTAAGGCCCGGTCACATCTAGTCAAGTCAAGTCATCTTCATTTATATAGCGCTTTTAACAATGTAGATTGTCTCAAAGCAGCTTTACAGAGATAAGCGTATAATTTAAGGTAACAGAGATTGTTTCGGCTTTACAGCAGAGTTAAGTTATTTCCATCTAAAGTTAGTTTTAATTGATTTGGTTCCGTCGCAATGATCATTTGTTATTAAATTAGGGGCCGCTAAGACGACACCATTCTCTCTACACAGACTTTAAACGCGAACCTGTGAGAAACGCTGATGGCGGTCACATGCGCATTTAGAATGGGTTCTATAGTTATGTGCGTTAGAATATACGCAGGTTTGGAAATCCCTACAAGCCAAGCCTAAACAAAATACTTGTCTTTCCTTATAAATTTTGATAAGGAATTTTATTTTATTTGTTGCTTTGGGGTAGGACCGCAAGACGAATTTTCCCGACAACGCCTTATCTGTAGAGTGGTAGTGGGATCCTCCATAGGGAGAGACTAGTTGGCACTTCAGCACTGCGTTGTCATCGGTGCAGGTGAAGGTCCTTCGTCAGATCTGGATACGGCCTGGATCCGGCAGGCTGCAGGAAAAACCTTGGGATAAACACAGACACTAAAATTAGCGTAGATGCCATTCTTCTCATGATGTAACGAGTACATCAGGATTTTTGGGAAGTGTTCCCGGTTCCGGCTGACCTAATCTATGCAGCATAACATTAAATTATAGAAGTCTATAATGTATTATGTGAAAGCTAGGTCAAAGAGATGTGTCTTTAATCTGGCTTTGAACTGACAGAGTGTGTCTGCTTCCCGGACAATGGTAGGAAGACTGTTCCAGAGTTTTGGTGCTAAATAGGAAAAGGATCTACCGCCAGCAGTCGATTTTGATATTCTAGGTATAATCAACTGGCCGGAATTTTGAGATCGTAATAGACGTGACGGACTATAATGCGTTAAGAGCTCGCTCAAGTACTGCGGAGCTAAACCATTCAGTGCTTTGTAAGTAATCAGCAATATTTTAAAATTTATGCGATGTTTAATAGGGAGCCAGTGCAGTTTTGACAGAACTGGGCTAATATGGTCATACTTCCTGGTTCTGGTAAGAACTCGAGCTGCTGCGTTTTGGACCAGCTGTAGTTTGTTTATTAAGCGTGCAGGGCAACCACCCAGTAGAGCATTACAATAATCTAGCCTTGAGGTCATGAACGCATGAACTAATTGTTCCGCATTTGTCAATGAGAGCATATGACGTAATTTAGATATATTTTTAAGATGGAAAAATGCAGTTTTACAGATACTAGACACGTGACTTTCAAATGAAAGATTGGTATCAAAGAGCACACCCAGGTTCCTAACCAACGACGAAGACTTAACAGAGCAGCCATCAAGTGTTAGACAGTATTCTAGATTATTACGTGAGGAAGTTTTTTGTCCAATAATTAGAATCTCTGTTTTTTCAGAATTTAGAAGTAGGAAATTACAAGTCATCCAATTTTTTATATCCGCTATGCATTCCGTTAATTTTGTGAATTGATAAGTTTCGTTAGGTTTTGAAGAAATATAGAGCTGAGTATCGTCAGCATAACAGTGAAAGCTAATTCCATGTTTCCTAATGATATCTCCTAATGGTAGCATGTACAGAGTGAACAGCAGCGGTCCTAATACTGAGCCTTGTGGTACGCCATACTTAACCTGTGATCGATGAGACATCTCATCATTTACTGCTACAAACTGATAACGGTCAGATAAGTATGATTTAAACCATGCTAGTGCATTTCCTGTAATGCCAACATAATGTTCTAATCTATTTAAAAGAACGTTGTGGTCGATGGTGTCAAATGCAGCGCTAAGATCGAGTAACACTAATAGAGAGATACAACCACGATCGGATGATAAGAGCAAATCATTTGTGACTCTAACGAGAGCTGTTTCGGTACTATGGTACGGTCTAAATCCGGACTGGAAATCCTCGCAGATATCATTTCTTTCAAGAAAGGAACACAGTTGTGAGGATACTGCCTTTTCTAATATCTTTGACAGAAAAGGTAGATTCGAGATCGGCCTGTAATTGACTAATTCTGAAGGATCAAGTTGCGTTTTTTTAACAAGCGGTTTAATCAAAGCCAGCTTAAAGTTTTTTGGTACGTATCCTAGAGACAAAGACGAATTAATGATATTAAGAAGAGGATCTATGACCTCTGGAAGTATTTCTTTCAGTAGCTTAGTCGGTATAGGGTCTAACATACATGTTGTAGATTTAGATGATTTAATGAGTTTAGTAAATTCTTCCTCTCCTATAGCAACGAATGAATCAAATTTTTCCTCAGGGAGACTACAATGCACTGCCTGATGCGATACTGTAGTAGACGGTTGCATAGTTATAATTTTGTCCCTGATATTATCAATCTTATAAGTGAAGAAGTTCATAAAGTCATTACTGCTGTGTTGCTTGGAAACTTCGGTGCTTGAAGCTTTATTTTTCGTTAGTTTAGCCACCGTTTCAAATAAATACCTAGGATTATGTTTATTTTCTTCTAATAGGGTTGAAAAATAAGCAGATCTAGCAGCTTTTAAAGCCTCTCTGTAAGTAATTGAGCTCTCTTTCCATGAAATGCGAAATACCTCTAGTTTTGTTTTCTTCCAGTTGCGCTCCATTTTTCTGGCTGCTCTCTTAAGGGCCCGAGTGTGCTCGTTGTACCACGGCGTTGGACTATTTTCTTTAATCTTCTTTAAGCGCAACGGAGCAACTGTGTCTAAAGTGCTGGAAAAGAGAGAGTTAAACGTTTCTGTTGTAATATCTAGTTCTTCTAAGCTATCTGAGATGCTGAGATGATGAAACTGATTAGGAAGATTATTAATAAAGCAATCTTTAGTAGCAGAAGTGATAGGTCTCACATATTTGAAACACGGAGTCGGCTTTGCAGCCTTGGCTAAATGCAAATTACACGAGACTAGATAATGATCTGAGATGTCATCGCTCTGCTGCAGAATTTCAACGGCATCCACATCTATTCCGCGTGATAATATTAGATCTAGAGTATGATTACGACGATGAGTAGGTCCTGACACGTGTTGTCTAACTCCAATTGAATTTACAATGTCTTTAAATGCCAATCCCAATGCATCTTTTTCATTATCGATGTGTATATTAAAATCACCAACAATTAGTACGTTATCTGCAGTCAATATTAATTCTGATAGAAAGTCCGCAAATTCTTTGATAAAGTCTGTATGGTGCCCTGGTGGCCTGTATACAGTAGCCAGCACAAATCTCAAACGTGATTTATCGTTTACACTATATATTTTTACATTAAGCACCAATGCTTCAAAAGAATTATATTTAAAACTTGATTTCTTAGTGGTTTTGAAACTATTACTATAGATTACAGCAACACCACCCCCTTTGCGTTTCAGACGAGGCTCATGTTTATAACAGTAATCTTGCGGGGTTGATTCATTTAAAGTAATGTAATCGTTTGGTTTTAGCCAGGTTTCTGTCAAACACAGCACATCTAGGTTATTATCTGAAATCATATCATTAACAATGAGTGCTTTTGAAGTAAGCGATCGAATATTCAGCAACCCAAGCTTTAGCATTTGCTCATCTGTATTATAGCTGTTTTTTTATTTGTTGAACATCAATTAAATTTTTAACCTTAGTTGGGTTTAAACGTTTTTTGGATTTCCAAATTCGGGGAACAGACACAGTCTCTATATGATGATAGCTAGGTGAAAGAGGCTCTATGTGATTGGATTTATCTGACCTTGGTGACGAGAGGCCGCTAGCAGACAGTCGGTTTAGCCAGTCTGTCTGCTTCCTGACCTGAGCCCCAGATTGTCATGTTTGAGCTCTAAGACTATGAGCCATATTACTAGAGAGAAGAGCAGCACCATCCCAGGAGGGATGAATACCATCTCTTTTCAACAGGTCAGGTTTGCCCCAAAAACTTTTCCAATTGTCTATGAATTCTATATTATTAAGCGGAGAACATCTACCGGTTCTCTCGCATTTCGCGAAATAAATTGCCCAGATTTCGCAAATGTTAAAGCTGGTGACTTGAATTCACCCCGCAGACCAACATGAACTTATTTGTTTAGAAAGTGAGTTCTGTTTGAGCTGTGCTTTATACACAGTGGATCTATTTTTGCCCGCGAAATTCCGCTAATATGGCAAATGTGACCGCGCTTTTACACACATCAAAATGAAGCTCCTTTTGCAGCTCGTACTGTAAACTGTTCATATCGGTGCTGAAATAAACATGACACATGCCTTGCTTTTCTCAGAGTAAATAATTTACAGAAAGTCTTTCTAAACGCTGTTGAATCAGACAATGTGTAAACGGAGCTGAACCAGAGATGTTTTTTTTTAAATTTCTGTTTCAAATAAACCTGCCTCAGCAGTCACAGTGTTGTAGGCTATTTTTCCTCTGACATTCAAAACTAGTGAAAAGTCAAGCATTTAAAACCAAATAACATATAAATATACCCTTTCACCACATTGTTTACCTGGTTTTCCAGATCTGCTCGGCTGGGTTGAGGTTATAGCGGCCTCTAGTGAGGATCCGCTGAACTGCAGTGCAAAATTCATAATCACATATCACTGTAACCTACTGTATACAAAAACATCAGGGGTTTTATCATAATATTCTTATTTGTAAATGAAGCTAATGGAATATAGGGGTTATGACATTATGATACAGTGCTATGCATAAGTTTAGACACCCATGCTAAAGTTGACTAAAAAGAGGAATAAAAAAATCATCTTTTGGAAATTGAACTTAATGCCTTAATTAAAAAAATTAGGAAAAATACAACCTTTAAGGACAGCAATTTTCTTTGTGAATGAATAATGTATCGTAAATAAATAAATGTTCTTCCTTAAAATACAGGGTGCATAAGTTTGGACACCCCTATGTTAAATTCCCATAGGCATAGGATTGGCATGGTTTTATTTCAGTTAGCCTAATAGCTGGTTTGATTTGCATTGAGAGATGATCTTATGGAAAGTACCCCATGCCAATCTCTAGGTATGGTGAAGGCTATGTGATGATGTGGGGCTATTTTAATTCCAAAGGCCAAGGGAACTTTATCAGGATGCATAGTATCCTGGATCCATGAAGTAACTGGCCTTTAAAAATAAAAATCTGCCTGCCTCTATGGGAATTTAACATAGGGGTGTCCAGACTTATGCACCCTGTATTTTAAGGAAGAACATTAATTTATTTACGAAATTACGATACATTATTCATTCACAAAGAAAATTGGTGTCCTTAAAGTTTGGATTTTTCCTAATTTTTTTAATTAAGGCATTAAGTTCAATTTCCAAAAGATGATTTTTTTTATTCCTCTTTTTAGTCAACTTTAGCATGGGTGTCTAAACTTATGCATAGCACTGTATACCATTAGCACAGCAATAATGCAACGCCTGTCATAATTTTAATATATATATATATATATATATAGGAAAAGCCTTTTTATATAATTTTATTTGTAAACAATATACCAATTGGTACAAAAAAACTTTTATTTTTATTTGACTATCACTATCAGCCTACAACTGAAAAACATGAAGAACAAGGAACTTTTGACTGAGAAATAAGTATGAAAATCTTCAGCAAATCCAGTACAGAGTTCAGAGACAGTGTAAAGTGAGTTGAAGTCTGAGTTGAGCCTCTTCCCATCAGTGACAGTGTGAGATCAGCCATCAGATGCAGATTTCCATTGATTTTTGCATATTTAAACTGCACTATAAAATCTGAGTTATGAATTACATGTAAAACCTTTCATACCTTTATCACAAAGAGGAAATCCATTCAAAGTCATGAGAAAAAAGTCCAAAAGTCCTGATAATTATTGCATCTTTGATTCATATTCCAAACTAAATGAACAAACTCATAAAGAATCATTAAAAGAGAAATAAAATATAAAATCAGAACACTTTCAAAAATCACTTTTACAAAATAATTAATACACTTGCATATTTGTCATGCATACATGAAACAGGTCAGTTTTCACAATGAACAGATTTATGCTGATTCTAAGCTATTTGAATAAATGCATTTTGAAAATATGTAATAAACTACGGCATGAGTGCAGAAATCTGACCCGTTTCATTAATGAATGACTGACAAATACGCTTCACATTAAGTTTATCCGTTTATGTTAAGATGGTGTAATCCAAAAATACAAGTCAAATACATAAATCTTAAATTTAGGCTGAAATATTTTGTGCAAGTAATTTTCCGCTCCGCAACAGTCAGTGTAAATGTCTGATATGAGGAGAACATGAGCTCTTTGGTTCAACACTTCAGCTAAAAGTGTCACATTGCTGTTCTGTCATATAAAAACAGTCTGTTCCCTTTCATATCAAACACATATCTAAGTATGAACCAGTGAGATGAAGATGATAACCAGTGCAGCTGATCCGGTTCAGTTCAGTCTAGTCCTGTTCGCTTTTGTTTCCGGTTTAATCTTCTGCCTTTCTTCAGGACGAGCTTGTTCTTGATGAATCCGCGTCTCCTCCTGGTCGCCTGCACAGATCGACAGCATTAAAACAACATCACAGGCTTCCTACACGGTTTCCATTTCAAAATTCCATATTTTTCCAGACTCAAATTTCATTCGTCGTCAATAATTAGACCATATTTAACATAAATGGTTCAGCATTAATTCCAGCTTTATATCCGGTATCTAGTACTGTCATCCGTAAATATTATTTTCTCAGGGGTTTTTTTGGTTGATTTTCTTGAAGTGACAACAAACAAAATGAAATTAAAAATAATAAAAATAATACAGACTTTTGCATGCACACGAGAAACTTTTTCATGCCCTTGAGAAACTATTCACATGCACATGGGATTTTTTTGCGTGCTTACGCATTACAATTTCTAGTTTTATATATAGACTATAACATATTTCCTTTGTGCTTCACTGCCCTCTTACTATGAAGAAAGCGAGAGTGTGGATGCACATGAATTAATAGAGATCTACACTTGTAATACGGTGCTAAGAATATCACGAGAAGTAACCCAAAACGCTTATAACTAGAATTTCTGTCAGGACCACTACCATCAAATACGATTGACAATTAGCATACAGTTTGGATTGGCGGTCTGGTTCCGTTCTGGGCGAGAACTCCCAGCGCATCCATACAGTCTAGCATTGATAAGAGCAGGGAGAGCAGCAATAACCCGCCTTGGGGTAAACAGAACAGAACCAACATGAATGTTTGCAAATATATTTAATTCAAGATTTTAAAGTACAACATTATTCGAGAATTTATTCGGATTCAAGGGGGATCAGAATGCCAAATCCTGACTGGGCGAGAGGAGGAGCTGGGGATGGAGGAGGGTAATTCGCTCCTGAGAAACGCGATAGCTGCTGATAATACTGAAGGAGCTTATATATGTATAAGGTGATCGGTGTCATATTCCTATAGGTAGATGTGGATCAGCTGAGAGTCACTGATGTGAGCTTGACTAACGTGACCTGCCAGAACTGACGCTACGCTTGATTTCTGCATAATGACAAAGTGCTCCTTGAATGTATTCGGTCGTGTTTGAAAACACACTTCATGTATGATACATTTATTTCCATTAAATTCTTAAATTTCTTCTTTTTTTTTCTCTTTTTAATGTCTTGTCGATATATTTAGCGGTATTGTCTTTACTGTTTGGTGTGTTGTTTTTGGGTTGTGTGTGTAATATGTGTTAAATTGTGAAAAAAAAAAAAATCTTAATTTTCTATTATAGAAAACGAAATAGTCTGGAAATGCAAATATTTTTCGATACGGTCTCGTACCTTCCTGGAGGATGGTGTGTGTTTGTGTGTGTGTGTGTTGCGCTCCAGCCGGTTCTGGGGATCTTTGACTCTGTAAATGCGAACGAGCCAGTGTTCGGAGCTGAACGCTTCCTCCAGCCGCTCCAGCCGGACGTCCTTGTTCCCGATCTCGGCGTTACGCGTTCGGTCGAACCCTGGAGGAGTTCTGAAGTCCAGCTGAACAGAGAGAAGCACGTTTGACAGGTCAGAGGTCACACGAGCAGCGTCACACAGTTCAGAATCAGGTCAGAGGTCACATGAGCAGCGTCACACAGCTCAGGTCATGTGAGCAGAATCAAACCTGCACTTCTCCGAAGCGATAGTAGGACATCTTATACAGCAGAGAGTGGAGCAGCGCTGGAGACGCGGATCTATCCACCCTGAACTCTCCCTGCGGCGAGAGGAAGTCCCTCTCCTGAACACACAGACACACACACCTCATTCAGAGACACACACTTCCTGTTCATATAACATCTCGTGTCTGATCAAGAGCTTTGAAATGAAGTGGATCTTTACATGTAAATGTGAAATTAACCAGCTGTAAGTGTGATATTAGAATTATTTATATTCTGTTAAAGTATTTATTAATATTTAAAATGAGCTTTTATTGTAATATTTTAGTTTTAGTAATTTTGCTACGTGCTTTTTTAATATTTATTACTATTTTGTATTTTTAATATTTTATTTAGCTTTATTTTTATTTGAGTTATTTGACAAGGCAACATAAAACAATTTGATTTAGTTTAAGTGTTTCATCTAATATTTATATATTTATTTAACAGAAACTACTTTTAATAGTTTTAATTGTAGTAATTGTGCTTTTGTCATTTGTATTAGTTTTTTATTTTCAAATATTTCTATTTTGTTTTAATTTTTTTAATTTCAGTTTTACTTGTAGTCATTTTAGTACTTGAACTTGAAAAACTTCAAAGTTAAACTTTGTGTGTGGAAGTGATAAAATGACACAAAAAAAAAAAAAAAAAAAAAAAAAAAAAAAATTAAAACTTAGAAATTAAGCTGGGATGAAATATAAATATTAGATAAAACTTAAAAAAAAAAACTCAAAATGCAAAAAAGAAAAGTTGCCGTGGCAGTTAGCTGAAATAAAATAAATTAAAGCTAAATAGAAATATATATATATATATATATAAACTAACAAAAATAACAGCAAATTAATAAACAATAACAAAATAACTAAAACTATAAAAATATCAGATGAAAATAACAAATGTTGCCTTGGGAAGGACCTGAAATAAAACGAGTTGTTGTTGATGTAAACAGCTGATCTGTAGCGCTGTCTCACCCGCACGTCTCCGGGATGTTCTCCCTCTGCGATCCTCACCATCCACAGGAACTTGTTGATGTCGTCGCCCGCGTATCCGATCACGCCGCCGAAGACGATCAGCACGTAGTCCACGCCCAGCAGCCTCATGATGTCATACGCTGCGCTCTCATTGGACGCCATGGCTTTCCCCACCTGAGAGCCAATCAGAGAGAGGGAATCAGACTCCCAGTGTTCGGCGTCTCTTCCTGTGGAAAAACTAAATAACAACTAATAAAATGAAATAAAAGCTGATTATAAAATGAGATGTGAATATGATATGATATTATAATCCCGCTGTAATCACCAGGGCGATGTGGCTGCTGTTCCAGGTGTTGTTGTCCACTAGTGTGGTTCTGTTGGCCATGCCTGCGATCTGATACCCATAATCCCACCAGCTCATGATGCGTGTGTGTGGGCAGGTGTTAAGACGCAGCCAAGAGTACGCCTCTCTGAAATCATCCAGGATGTTACGCGAGCTGAAGGAAACACACAGGTGTGTGTGAGAGAGAGAGTATGTGTGTGTGTGTGTGTGTGAGAGTGTGTGAGAGAGAGAGTATGTGTGTGTGTGTGTGTGTGTGTGTGTGTGTGTGTGTGTGTGTGTGTGTGTGTGTGATTTATGAGGACATAAATTTGTATAATGACATGGGTATTACACTGGTATTACAACGTGAACGTGATTTTTGAGGACATTTCCTGAGTCATTTCAAATCCTATTTTGGATTAATAATTCCTAATAATTCATATTTCAAATGGCTTTAAAATACTAAACATTGTTTTATTAAAAATGTAAAAATGCATGAAGTTTTGTGTGATGGGTAGGTTTAGGGGGCGGGTTAGTGTGTGTGTGTGTGTGTGTGTGTGTGTGTGTGTGTGTGTGTGATGGGTAGGTTTAGTTGGGTTAGTGTAATAAGGGAATAGAATATACAGTTTGTACAGTATAAAAACCATTACGACTATGGAATGTCCTCACAAGTATAGCACATCAAACTTGTGTGTGTGAGAGAGTGTGTGAGTGTGTGTGTGTACGCATGCATGTGTGTGAGTGTGTGTGTGTGTGTGTGTGTGTGTGTGTGTGTGTGTGAGTGTGTGTGCGCATGCATGTGTGTGAGTGTGTGTGTGTGTGTGTGTGTGTGTGTGTGTGTGTACCCGTCGTGGTTGTATGACGCCAGTACGACACTGGGACTGGAGTAGGCGTTACTGGTGACCCAGGTGCAGTGGACAGTGAACATCAGCAGGAGCAGAAGCAGCAGGACACTCACCAGACTCTTGATGTTTGAGCCCAAACCCTCTTCACACACCACCACGTGCTTCCGCACCTTACCAACCTGAACACACACACACACACACACACACACACACACACACACACACTGATCACCAGCAGGGGGCGGCACACATCACTTTCACACAGAACATCTCTTGGATTCTTGGAAAAGAAAGTAAATTTCTTTTATTAAATCCCGACAAGACAGAGGTAATACTTATCGGTTCAAAAAACCGCCCACAAAACCTCTCACAATACAACTTTAACATAGTAGGATGTCCTGTTACTTTATCCTCTACAGTAAAAGACCTGGGTGTTATACTAGACTGCAACCTGTCTTTTGAAAATCATATTTCGTATGTTACAAAAACTGCCTTTTTCCACCTTAGAAACATTGCTAAGCTACGTAACATGCAATCAGTTTCTGATGCAGAAAAGTTAGTTCATGCGTTCATGACCTCGAGACTAGATTACTGTAATGCTTTATTAGCTGGTTGTCCTGCATCCTCAATAAACAAGCTACAGTTAGTCCAAAATGCCGCCGCTAGAGTTCTTACTAGATCAAGAAAATATGATCATATAACACCAATTTTATCATCACTACATTGGTTACCTATAAAGTTCTGTATTATTTACAAGGTATTGCTACTGACTTATAAAGCTTAGCTCCAGTCTATTTAACCGATCTTCTATCGCCCTATAATCCATCGCGCTCTTTAAGATCACTAAATTCGAGGCTTTTGGTCATACCTAGGATATCCAGATCAACCAAAGGAGGGAGAGCATTTTCACATTTAGCTTCAAAACTCTGGAATAGTCCACCTGATACTGTTCGTTGCTCAGACTCACAAAAGAAGATATTTTGAAAAATGTCTGTAACCAAACAGTTGATGGACCCCATAGACTTCCATAGTATTTTTTTTTCCTGCTATGGAAGTCTATGGGGTCCATCAACTGTTTGGTTACAGACATTTTTCAAAATATCTTATTTTGTGTTCAGCAGAAAAAAGAAACTCTTATAATATAAAATATAAACAATTATATTTATTATATTTGATTATATATTTATATAATTTTATATAAAAAATAATTAATATATTTATTAATAATTTATAAATAAATTGTTACATTTTGAAATAATCTATATATTTATATAACCTTTCCCACTTCTGAAATGTATAATATAAAAATAAAACTTTTATTTAATATTTATTATATGTTTTATTTTATATCTAATAAAAAAATAAATTTATTTATATTATAAACAAGTATTTATAAATAAATGTATACACCTTAAAATAACAATTTATATATTTATTTAACTTTCTCCACCTCTGAAATATATATTATAAAAATATTTGTTATATTTTAATTCATACATTTTATACAAAAAAATTATACATTTATTAATTATTTTTTAGCTAGTTTATGGTTTATTGTAGTGTGATGGAGGTCAGCAGCACCTTCTCATACACACTCCCAGAGTTCCTCCTGTCGTCTTCAGCCGGGGGATCGTCGCTCAGATAGCGCTCAAACACACTGGAGAACGCCACGGCCGACAGCACACACACCACCGGCGTCAGAGTCAGCATGAGGCGAACCATCACACCGGCGAAATACACCGCGCTGACAGCGTACAGAACCACTGGGGGCGACAGAGAGACTCGCGTCAAACTCACCCTAACACACTATCAGTAACAGTGTGTGAGATTAAAATAAGTGTGTGTGTCCCATGTTGAAAGGAGTATGCCATCGCCTAAATGTTATTTTCGAAGTGTGGATCCGTGCTCACTATTAAGGCTAATATTACCCACAATCCATTGCGCTTTGGAGAAGGAACTACAAACACGAGTAAAAACTACAAAGCATGGCAGATATGCGCGACCGACGGTGAGAGGTTCAGTGACTAATCAAAGTTTAACCTGATAAAAAAATACTTATTTAATGTTATCCATGTTATATTTCATCTGCAATAATGTGGACTTTTATAAAGATCCGTTTGGCCATTAACTTTTAAATGCATCATTATGCATTAATATGAGGAGAGTCTCCGCATGAAAGACACGTGACTGCAGATCAACGAGCTTCTGCATTGCTCTCCAATTCAATTCAATTAAAATGTGGAGGATTTTAACGGTGACAAGATGATTGACATGTCAGTTTACTGTGACAGGACCAGACAGAGAGTTAAAGACGCAATTGTATTACGTGATAGTTTGTCCCAAAGCTTGTCTACTCTTCTGCTACACACTCAAAAGTATCTACTTTTTCTTAACAAAAAAAGTACATACTTTTAGGGCGTAGTATAAGTAGGCGAGTTGAGACGCAGCAACGGAGACACTCAGCCCTGGACCTGAAGGAAAGCAGCCGTACCGAACACACGCTCGTCGCTGATGTCTCTGATGCAGAACCAGAGGCCTGCTGGGAAGGTGCACACCAGTACGTGAAGGTCGAAGAAGAAGGAAACCCAGGTGGTGGGCTGATGCTCCGACACCGACGCGATGATGGGAATGTGAACCTTCGCGTAACTGCACACAGAAAAACACCCCGCATTTACCAGAGGAAAAGATGTCCTCAAATCACCTCAAACTTGGAGTGGAAATGAGATTTGGTGTCTGTGAAAAACTGGACATTTTTAGCAGAGATGCCGTACATTTACTAGAGGGTCAGAGTTGATTTTGTCCCAGAAAGCAATTTTGTGTTTAATAGCCATCAATTAGACACAGTCCAGACGTCTAGACTAAAACAAGGCACAATTTGGGCTGTCATTGAAAATTTAATACAAGTCTGAACCACAGCCCAAGAATAGACTAGTTATCAATTAGATAACAAAGAAATGAAATGAGTGAAGAAATGAAACCAAACACCCTGTAACCACTGTTTACTTTGCTTACATGATGGAATATCATACATCTCGCAAGTTATTTTGGTAAAAACGACATGTAACCAAATTCAAGGTTATTTTGGCTGGAAGTGTGTTACTCATAGCCGGACTATATCGGGTCTATAGTTAACCTAGACGCTGAAATGACAGCTAATGCTTGCTGTTGCCCATCCTGAATCAGCCCATAAATAATGAGTTTTTAATAGTAAATGTTGTGAATGTTTACCCCGTGTCCCAGAGTGAATAAAAGCGTCCACTCCACGGAGCGATCCAACCTGGACACACCAAACACACACCATCATCAGCAGACGCTCGTGTCATCACACATCCACACTGTCGGGCGGAGACCTTGTAGGTCCTAAAACACTACTTTTCAGGAATAAGAAAAAAAAGCTGTATTTAAAAATAATAATTAAACACATCATTGACAAAGCTGATATTGTGGGTTAATATATAGTCAGACACTTGCATGTGCCATTATATAATTAATATTTTACCACAGTCAAGCTCAAATGGAGTTTGGAGGTTTATGACCAGTGAATATCAGACTTGTTTTGTCCGTCATTAGAACAGGCATTAAGTGCATCACATTACATTTCATCAACTTACAGGTTATAAAGTGTATTGTAGAGATGTGTGCGCTCAGTTTTCTCTATCATTTGGCCAAAATCTCATGTTATTATAGATGAAGTGCTACGCAAAGGCTATTTAAGACAGTATTGGCTATGACTCGACGACAAATGATAGACTGACACACTCTTCTCAGCTCCTCAAATAGTCTTTATTCTGTAAATATAGTGTTTCTTTACTAAAAAAAATGCCGTACTTATTTAAAGAACCAGTTCTTTATTCACCATTGCAATGCAAACGAGCAGAGACGCTCCAAACTGTGTGTGGCACTTCATTTATGATAGAGGTGGGCAGAGCTATAATGTTTGACTGACAGTTTGAGGAGCCAATGGCATTACAAGGTTTAGACACAAGCTCTTTGCAAAATCCACAGACAGATGTAAAGAGAGATCAATAGTAATGATTTGATATGATTAAATGAAATGATTAAATATGGAGATACGAGGTTTCCGCCCGAGAGCGGCGATATGTAACATTATGGTCTACTGCGGTAAACTGACCGTTGTAGTTGAGGTAAACGACACACACACACAGCAGCGGCGCAGCGGCACAGAGAGCCACAGAAAACACAGTCTGTCTCTCCTGACGCGTCAGTCGCTCTCGCAGGGCCTGCAGGAAAGAGTAGAGCTGCACGAGCACAAACACACCTACACACACACACACACACACACACACACACACACACACACACACACACACACACACACACACACACACACACACACACACACACAGAGAGAGAGAGAGAACTGAGAGATACACATACACAAATCAACACTGAATCAACGTTTGTGTTTCTGACGCTGTAGCCAATGAGAGACTCACCAGCCGCTGCCATGTGTTCACTGGTTCTGATTGGCTGAAACCCAACGAACGGAATCTGCATAGACAGAATCAGACCAATGACGTAGAACGTGCTGTACGCTGAGAGCGAGAGAGAGAGAGAGAGAGAGAGAGAGAGAGAGAGAGAGAGAGAGAGAGAGAGAGAGAGAGAGAGAAAGAGAGAGCGCGCCGACCAATCAGAGTCAAGACAGCAACAGAAGCTTCATCAGTCTCTTCTGGTCAGTAAAACGCTGGAATGATTTTTTTTTTTATCTTTCTGTGAATCTTTGCGAGTCTAGACTGAGACTCACCGATGTAAACTCTCTTACTGAAGCGGCGCATCAACAGCAGCACGAACACGTGAAGAGGAATCAGATTAATGATGAAGACGTAACCGCCCCATGCAGACACCTGAAACACACTCATTTCCCTCAGTCAAAACCAAGCGGGAAGGAAGTCGACCGGAAGTTGAAGTCGACCGGGTGCCGCCATCTTGTAGCAGAACTTCACTTGCGTTAGCAATCCCATTGACTTCCATTCATTTTGGCGTCACTTTGACAGTGAATAACTTTACATCTGAGGCGTTTGAAGACTCCATTTGTCCATTTTTTATTTCTAAAGAAACACGACAATGTATAAAATGCTCCATTACCTTGTAGCTTATGTTATGGCCCCGTAGAAGCAGTTTTTGTAAAAGTAGGCTAACGATTGCGTCATAACCACGCGACTCTCTGTCGCACACTAGAGAGATTACCGTACGGACGGGAGGAGAAGCTCGCGGGCAATCGGGGAGACGTGGAGGCAAAATGACAATATAATTAATCAGAATACTTAGCAAAAGTTTCTCCTGCTCCAAGCTCATGGACAGCTCCTAATCACACTCTCCGTCTCTGCAAGATTCGGAAGGGAATGATTCAGATTTCTCTTGGCACAGCTACTAGAAGACAGACGGGTTGCTCACGTGGTCCGTGTAACGCTTTGCTCGGTTTGAGTCTGCGCGTCAGGAAAGGAAGTGCTAAGAAATCGCTGAAAACGGGCTTCACTTGTCTCAATTGAGTTCCAATGGGGTCGCTGTGTCCATTTCTTTTACTGTCTATGGTCAAAACACTCCGGGCTGCGTTCCAGTCCAAAATTGTCATGCCCTTCACTTGCTAACTTCCCTTCGTCTCGTTCACTCGGATGTACGTCATTGCAAGTGCCCACTACTGGCGGAAACTGCAATGGGCTGAACTGGAACGTCCTAAGCCCTTGATCACTTGGAATCAGCTGTGGAGTTGATTTATTATTTACATTTTTTTCCCTTTAAGAATTTGTTTAATGCAGCATCCAAATGTTTATAGGTGTGTTTGGGTTGTTTTAAATTTAAAAAAAATTATAATTAATATATCATAGAGTTGTTTGTGTGGTGGTGATTAGACGAGATATGCGGTGACGTCACAATCGTGTTGCATTGTGGGACATATAGGTGCCTGAAGTGTACATTTGAAGCAGACTCGCTCCCTCGGTCAAAATCGAGGGAACGAGGGTCTGTCCATATAAACTTCCCTCGTCCACTTCACGAAGTGGAACGCACTTCAAAATGGCGGCAGGGATTCCCCCGAGGGGAAGTGCTTAGGGAAGTTCGCAAGTGCGTGTCTAAAAGTGGACTGGAACGCAGCACCGGTGTTTACTGAATCGATTCAAAACTCTGAATCAATCAGCTTTGAAGATTCAACAGAAAAACTGGTCGAACACCTTCTTAAAATAACAAAGAAATTCAGTCTGCAGTTTGAGAGCGTTTATGATCAGATCATGCTAGAAAAGCGTTCACTGCCCTCGTGAAAAATAAGTACACTTAAGCATACATTTTTAATGGAGTACTTATTATACTTTAAAAATAATATACTTGAGTGCAAACTGAATGTAATGTTTTCAGACACTTACTGAATGTTATTTGCTATTATATGAAAATCTATTGTAGTTTGGATTTATATTAAATGCAATTAGTTGTACTTAAGTGTGCTTTTTTTGACCCACTTAAGTAGGACTTAAGTACAACTTTATATATATTTTCATAATTACATCTATGGTCTTTGAAATATGGTTGAAGTGTACTGCTGAATGCACTGACAAGCATTTATGCAAGCACTTAATATTGAATAACACATTACAGTTAAAGTCCCCCTGTGGTGAAAATCAAGTTTTTTAATGTTGTTTATACGTCTATGTGTGTTTTTAATCTGCTTTAAGACAAACCATGTGTAAATTAATAAGTCGACACCATTGCTGAGTATTTCCTCCTTAAAACTGCAGTGAACCAAAGACAGTCTCAAAAACACGCTTTGAAATCGCTGGTGTTTCTGACGTCACAAACTACCTTGTAACCAATCAGATCAACGTGTGATCGTCAACCAGTGGATCTCTGAGCTGAGTGAGTGAGTGGAGGCGGGGCTCATTTGCATATTCATAGAACCGCAAATACTAAATGAGGCAAGGGTGTCGAGTTACATTCAAGATATTTTAAGGCGGAGAAAACAGAGAAAACGTTTAAATATGTCATTTTGGTGATCAAAGATGAGTTTTAAGGGATAAAATGATTGACTACGGGGGACTTTAAATTATAACCAAGTACTTTACATGAGCTCTTAATGCAGATGTACTTTTAATATGACATTATTACAAAGTGCACTTTTTAAAAGTGTGTTACAAAGCATAATCCTGAAAGTGTGCTCTCTTTAAGTGCTCTTTTATTTCATTGATATTATAATTTTCTTAAATATACCTTTAAGATTTGAAGTACACTACAAGTGCTTACTCAATACAATTAAGTGTACTTCTTTTTCACCAGAGCAGACATGCAGGGTGAATTCAGGAACATTGTTCACACTCAGACACTCACCATGTAGAAATACGAGAGACAACATCCGACGGTCCAGAACACAGATCCAGTTTTGACGGCCTTCACCTGCACACACACACACACACACACACACACACACACACACACACACACACACACACACACACACACACACACACACACACACACACACACACACACACACACACACACACACACACACAGAAAACTCACTTCCAGTTCAGATCAAAGAGTGACAGCGAACTAGGGCTGCCCTCAACTAAAGAATTTTCTGCTCGACTAGTAGTCGTTCATTTAAGCCATTAGTCGACTAATTGTGCGTTTTTATTTTATTAAGCCATAAATCATAATAATGCACCTTTAATTAAAATTAAAATTAAATTAAAACATAAAGCTTGCCACAGCGCACCGGCATGTGTCGTGGAAAAAAAAAACAGAATGAGACTGTCTAAATGTTTTTATAATTTATTGGTAATGTTTTCTGTGTTTTGGGCTGCAGAGATTAAGTCAAAGATTATTGCTATACCTCTAATAATTTTAGATCAGATTCCAGTCGGATACACGCTTCCTCTCAAGAGCAAACCAGATTGTCATAGACTGTTCCCACCCCGCTTCTTTTTGTTTTGTATGACCTCTTGCCCTCGGGAAGACGTGAACAGTTTCTATCCTAAGGCCGTACACATTCTTAATCAACACACATAATATCTCTGCACCCCATATTCCATTTTCATAGTTTTAAATGATTTGCTCATGATGTAATTTTATTATGTACTTGGGCAATATACAGTAGAGTATCAGTGCAATTATATTCATCTGTTGTGTGTGTGTATTTATGTCAGTGTATATGGCATGGTATGGTATGTTACGTAGTTGGAAGGGCATTCACAATTTCATTGTATTTTAAATACAATGACAATAAAGTTTTCTATTGTATATTCTATTCTATACACAAATAATTGGATTTGGTCTGAACAAGGCCTTAGGAGGCCAGCGCTTCCTCTTACCCACAGAAAGAAGGTGAACTGCAGGGCGAATATGGCCACGGCCTCGTTGTCGAAGGATCCGGCCACCGAGCGCGAGATGTATCCGGGAACCACAGCCATGAAGCAGGCGGACAGAAGCCCGGCCGCACGACTCCACAGCTCTCGCGTCAGCAGGAACGTGGACATCACCGTCAGGCCGCTGAACACGGGCGCCAGGAACACACACACGTCCCGGATGTGCACGCTCAGGTGGACGAGGTTCAAGAGGTAGTGAATCAGACCTGCCGTCACCATCAGACCTGGATAGACCTGCAGGAACACACAGAATCCGGTCTGACTCTGGATTCTGACAGAAGAGAATCAGGTTTCAGATGTGAGCGAACTGAATCGCGACTCACCGTTCCTCCAACGATTCGGCCGAGAGGATACCAGGCTCTCTCATCAAACCAGTTCAGGAACTCGTAGAAGCCGTTCGTGCTCAGATGATGAGTCGACCTGTAATTAAACCTGTTCTCACACACACACACACACACACACACACACACACACACACACACACAAACACACACACACACACACACACTATTTTAGGACAGTTAACAGTTATGCTGTGTCAAAGGTGTCACTTCGCTAAGCCACGCCCGAAAACCGCCACAGGCCAATCGTGGCTTAGCAACCGTAACTAGGCGCGGGAGGTCTGGCAAGCTTTCGAGCGAGGGAAACATGCCGAAGCGTTGTGCGTATGGATTGTGCAAATCTGATACCCGGTATCCTAAAAGTTTGGACGGGGTGGTGGATTTTGTTCCCTTCCCGAAACCTTAAACCCAAGGTGAGAAATGCTGGGCGTCATCTTCATTTATATAGCGCTTTTAACAATGTAGATTGTTCCAAAGCAGCTTTACATTGATAATAGGAAATTAAAGTAAAGTGTTTTGGCTTTATAGCAGCTCTAGAATAAAGTTATTGTCCAGCTCGTGGATCAAGCAGTGTGATTAAAGGCAAGACGGAGGCTCACTGACATAACTTAATGTTACTTAAAAATATATTTCAGCATTTTGTTAATCGACGGCCAAACTAGTAACGTTACCCCAATCCGATCGCGACTCTCCCATTAGTTCTAGTAAAAGTAAAAGGTAGTTAGTAAAAGGAGGGAACATCAGGGGGATTGCTGGAGATCTACAAGGAAAAGGTTGGTATGCAAACTTTATCAGTTCATAAAAGTAGTCACTTATGTGACCCACGACGTGTGAGCAATAGCCTGGCGTGCTACAAATATAAGCGGGAGAATGTTATCATTGCAAAGTGGTCAGGCTAATATCTTGTGTTTATTCCACAATACTTATGGATAAGCTGTTTGATTTATAATTATTAGATTATTTTCAAATTTCAGTTACTCTGCTGTGCATGACCAGCTGTTCCTCAATTTGTGTGTTTCCCATTTGAATGGTCAGTGTATGAGGCGGCTGCTGCTTGCGCTGGGACCTAACGTTATAGACTTTAGCTTCAATTTTGATGAAATTATTCTCTAATCGGTTGCATATTATGTCGTGGATATATCCCTCGAATGCATACTGCAGTCCCTTTTGTCTCGCTCTCTCAGATTTTCAGCTGTTCGCCAAAAAAGACTAATTATCTCCTTGGGAATGTCTGACACCGGTGCATACATACTGTAATAGACGTGCCAGGCGCAAAAGCTTGACAGGCATAGCAACAGTAACTAAGGAGGGCGGGGCTTAGCGAAGGGTCAATTAGAACACAAACTGAATTACAGTTTTTACCAACTGCTTACACACAAAATCTTTTCATGTCACACGATTTTTGAAACCTCTCACTCAAAGTGCAAAACTACATGCCAAATCTTCCAAACCATAAGCTATTTCTCAGCCTTTGACTCAGTTTTCAATTGCATAAAACACTTTTTGCAAAACACTACACACAATTCTCTACCTAAAACACAAAGATCTATCAGGAAGTGACTTGCTTTCCTTTTCCAAACACAACCAATCAAAATGCTACACTTATTCACCAGGTCACACAGACCATAGATATCATATAAGGCTAGATGACTTAAGGCGGAGTCACTTCCGGCATCACCGGCGGCCATCTTAGGACAGGGCTCTGTGAATTAAGGTGAGTGAGCAGCACGCACACAAATCCTCTTATCTCGCTGAAATCTGGACGGATTTACAAATGGTTTGGTTTCTTACAAACGTTATTAATGTGGCTATAATTCTGAATGCTTAAACATTTTGAACATAATTATTCATATGTATGCAGTATAATAGCTACATCTCTGACGTTTATAACAACCAAACCGTTTGAAAATCGGTAGAAAATTGAGCAAGTTATGGTTATTTACAGTTTTTCTCGATTGTTTACACACATTTTCTGGTACTTGAGACACAATGACCACAACATGTAACTCATTCACCAACCCCCTGAGCCAATTCTGCTAAACTACAAGCACAATTCCTGCTTTACACTCAGATTGCAGTTCTAAAACACACTTTTTTCAAAACACTACACACAATTCTCTGCTTTTGGCACAATTTTCATGCAGAAAATCTCTTGTTTTCTCAAGGAACACACTGCCATTCAGATATGCACACTGACTCTTCACATGGGCAAACACCCGTCACACAGTTTTACAATTAGCAATCAGAGCTTTAGCATAAAAGGGCAAAAGGTCAGCTCTTCAGTGGAGCAATGGATGCCAACATTGGATTTTTTTTTTTATTACTGTAACTGTATACAGTAAATTCTTCTGTTGTTTTGTATGTAGACCACTGTATGTACAACTTTGTGTTGGTTGGGATGTACACTGTGTACATTGTTTTTGTGGGAAAAATAAAATATAATCGTTACCGTGTATTTGTGTGTTCTGAGTATAAAAACAATATTCTCAAATATTTTGCAACACACTTGTATGTATGTACAGTATGTACTGTCTGTAGTAAGTGTAACACTGAACAAAAAAATGCCTAAGTCATTATGATGAATGGAGACGAAGTGTTTTCCATTCATCATAGTGTTTTACATTGAGCACATCAGTGTTCAACTGGTTCTTATAAATGTCTATTCATGTGATGGTTTGTGTGTGTCATTTGAAAACAAAATACCATTTTGAGAAGAAATAACATTGTTTTGAATGTAAAGTTTAATTTTGCAGGAGAATTGAGGGGTTTTGCCCATTGTGTGTGTGTTTTTGGATTTGTGTGTAGAGTTCTGAGAATATGAGGCATGCTTTCAGAAAATGTGTGTAAACAATCGAGAAAAACTGTAAAAGTACATGCACCATGTTATGAGTGAGCGAGCACCCTGTCGTAAGATGGCCGCCGTGTGCGGATGTCGAGCTCCATTGGCCAGCAGCGCGGACGAGCCATCTAGCCTTTATATGATATCTATGACACAGACACTCTCTTCACATGTGCAAACACTAATTGATTACTGATCACTAACCAATCACTGCTTTACTGTAGTATAGGCCTAATTAGGTCAAAGGTCAGATGATCTGTTTTGAACAATAGATTCCTGGGACCCCCTTCATTCTGACGTGTTTATGGCATTTTGAATGCAGTGTTGCATTTTGAAGGAGATGTGAGGCATTTTGCATTTTGTGTGTGCAGTTTTGAGAATTGTGTGTAGAGTTTTGAAAAAAAGGAGACTTAGTTTTGAAAACGTGTGTAAGCAATTGGTAAAAACTGTAAAAATCAAACTGATATAAATTACAAACACAACTGATCTGAATTAAAAGCTGAACTGAATTTATTAAAAACAATCCAGTAATCTGACATGAAGCTCCTCTAGAGTCTCAGCGTCTCAAACTGTGCTCAGATTTAGTCTGCAATCACTCACACATTTCTCAAATTCTGCTCCATATTCATTTCATATCTCTTACTGTATGACTACTGACTCGTGTGTGTGTGTGTGTGTGTGTGTGTGTGTGTGTGTGTGTGTGTGTGTGTGTGTGTGTGTGTTTAGGAGGCAAAGATGATACTAAACCAACCGTCATGTAAGAAAAATGTCAGACTTCAGTCTGACAATAAAGTATAAAGTAAGTAAAGTAAGTAAGTAACCGGATGACTTCAGAGGCTTCAGATGAGCAGGTTCAAGAGCCGCAGAAGTTTGTTTCAGTCAGATTTCTCTGTGACGTCTCAGATTAAAGAAAGAGAAACACAAGCAGCTTCAGTCAAAGAGATTCATTTTCCTTCAGAAGGAGAGAAGCTCTTCAGAAAGAATCAGTGAAGCACCGGAGGCTTTTTCTGCTGCTAGAGACAAACAAAGATGTTTATCGCTCAAACCCAGAGCCGCTCGCAGAGCTACACACACCAGCGCGAGTTTAAACACTCAAACCTTCAGAGGAAGCTGCTCACAACAACACAACACAACACAACACAACACAACACAACACAACACAACACAACGACACAATACAACACAACTAAGTGTTGATCTAAGTTAAAAACCAAACTTATCTGAAATAAAAAAACTGAACTGATTTTATTAAAACAAGTTCATTGAATCAAAAACAAAACTGATCTGAATTAAAATCAGAACCGAATTTATTAAAAACAATTAAACTGAATTAAAAATCAAACATATATGGATTACAAACACAACTGATCTGAAATAAAAGCAGAACTGGATTTATTAAAACTAGACTACTGATCTGAATTAAAAATCACACTGAAATAGATTAAACAACTGATATGAATTGAAATCAGAACTAAATGTATTACAAAAATGAATCATACTGTCTGAAACTGTCAACAAACACATGCAACAAACCACCGTAAGATAGAAAGAGAGAGAAAGAGGCTTGGAAAGGCCAGAGGCGAACACAAATAAAGAAATAAACAACAGCGGGAGAAGAAGAAAGGCTGAAAACTCAGACTGAATTTCACCTCATTGACTCGATCAACGTGAAATACTGAAACTCCTGCAAAACAACACCAAGTGAAGAGAATCTTAGTGGAACGACTTAAAGTAGTTTTTCACTGGTATATTACACCATAAGCTGAACATTTAAGAGTCAAAATACTGCCAACATCATGTTCATCATGTACACTAACCACAAAACATCCGGCCACACAATAATCACATCCACCTGATCACCAGCTTTCCTTTAGATCCCAATACAGACATGAACATGAAATATTGATTATAGCTGTTAAATTATTTGATTCTGTGAGCAGAAAGAAGAGTGTGAAGAGACTGAATGAAACTAAACATGAATTTCACACAGTTAGGCAAATAGTCAACCAGAGAAAGACAATATTGACCAATCACAATCAAGTATTCTAACAAGTGCTAATGCAGTGGTAATATATTACAATAATTAAAATAATTATGAATAATTAAAATCATTAAGTACTAGAATTCTGGAAGTTTCAATAAAATAAACAAATGTTTACCAATTAAGTGTTTACATTTTTGTGATTAAAGGGTTCTATAAAAATTATATTAATTCTAAAAATTCCCTTGAGTTTCTAAGATCTTATTAATTTCCATGATTTTTAGAAACCAGCTCATATATCCAGGTTTTCCAAGACCATCAGAATCCTTGAGGGAATGAATTATCATAAAAATAATGTCAGCTTTAATATTATAAATGGCTTAATGTTAATGTAATATAGCTTAATGTAGCTTTAACTTATATTAGCTGTTTTAGCACATTTAAATGCTTTTTTCTGTCTTTAAAAATAAATATGTAAGTTTTGATTAAATGAGATTAATTAGATGTGACCCTCTCTTGTCAAATATCAGAGGACACATTTTGTGCCAAGAATAATAAACTGCGCATTGTGTATTCTCAGCGAGTCTGTGGAAGAGTCCCGAGAAACTTCAAAGAGCCTCGGTGACATTACATGATTTACAGTGAACTCTCTTCAAACGCCTGAACACACCGACAAAACACAGCCTGTGAAACATGTGCATCTGAGAAACCCTGAATGACAAACGAGTCAGTGTGTGTGTGTGTGTTGCTGCTTTCAAATAATAGGCTACTTTTTCAAAAGTATTCCCGTCAGAGCTTCTTAAGAAGAAAGAGATGAATTAAATCTCGTCAGACGCCCATGCATGATCAGTTTCTGTGCATTTACAATCATTCATTGGCAGATGCTTTTATACAAAGTGACTTACATTGCATTCAAGAGTCATTATTGTCACTGTACAAAGGTATAGCGAAATTGATGCAGTCCTTACGGTACCATAGCCTGTGCAGACTAACATTTAATTTAAATAATACAATTCAAGTAGAATAGAAACAATACAATAATGACCAATATAAAGTACAATACATCAATAAACAATATGCCATAATCAAGACAACGCAAAGACAATATAAAAAATACTCACAAAACCAGTGCAAGACAACTGTTCTTGTAAAAACAATATATTGCCCATCATGCACATAATGAAGAGAGAGTAAAGTGCAACAGAATGCAACCAAATTTAAATAATATAGTGTAACATATGTACACTGAAATAAACAAAGGGTGTTGTAGGTTATATAGGTTGAGATGTAACATGCCCATCAGACTGGTGCATTTCTGGTTTTCAAGTGTTTTTCAAGGTTTACATCTGACCAGTTCATGCATTCACTGGGATTGAACCCTTGACCTCAGTGTTGTCACTTTAGCAGCATTTCACCATTTCATCTGAGAAAACTGTGGGCAGATACACACACAAACACACATGCAGGCACTGAACTGTCTTTCCTCCTTCATCACTGTGTGTTTTCATGTTCCTGTGGGTCTGATGATCGGGTCCATGTGTGTGTGTTTGACTGACAGTCTGCCAACCAGCAACACACTGCCTAAACACAGTCTGTGTGCCACCAGAGACGAGGATGATGCCATTATATTCCCTTACACACACACACACACACACACACACACACACACACACACACACACACACACACACACACACACACAGACAGAGAGAGAAGCCAGAGCCAGCCGACCGGCTCAGAGGAAGAGACGTAAACGAGTGTTTATGCCAGAGAAAAGACACACTATCATCTCTGCCAAACAGAGACGAACAAACACTCACAGACGACTGGAGCAGTGTTATTAATATATACTATTATAGCTTTTATTCATATTTTTTAGGGATGTGTAACAATATATTGTGTCACAATATATCACAACACAAAAATGCAACAATATATATTGTGAATAGTTCACCCAAAATAAAAATTACTGTGAGAAAAATTCAAGTTTTCAGAGATTTAGTGTCAGTACTGCATTAAACTACTATATAATGTTGAATATAATGTATAATAATGCAATAGGGGAATATGTGTGTGTCCTGATAATGTTAAATCTCTGATGTTACCAGTAAAATGTGTCTTTCTTTATTTTAAATATATCTAGTCAGTGAAAGAGATCAAGCATATTCATCTAAAATAATTCAGTATTTTCATCTTCAGAATCATGAATATTGTTATTCTGGCGTCTCTATTGTCCTGTGCTTTGGGTTTCAGCACAAGTCCAAGCCTGTTCATTCACACACACAATGTAATATCAAACGTAGCATTTTAATCAACAGAACATTTTATCATAGGTCTTGTAGTGTCGCAATAATATCGTATCGTGAGTTCAGTATCGTGATATGTATCGAATCGTGACATGAGGGGATCGTTACACCCCTAAACTTTTTCATTAGCGTTAAAAAACGAATATAATCTGACATGAAGCTCCTCTAGAGTCTCAGCAGCGTCTCAAACTGTGCTCAGATTAGTCTGCAATAAAACTCACACATTTCTCATATTCTGCTCTATATTCATTTCATATTTCTTACTGTATGACGACTATTAACTCGTGTGTGTGTGTGTGTGTGTGTGTGTGTGTGTGTGTGTGTGTGTGTGTGTGTGTGTGTTTTAGGAGGCAAAGATGATCCTAAACCGACCGGATGACTTCAGAAGCTTCAGATGAGCAGGTTCAAGAGCCGCAGAAGTTTGTTTCAGTCAGATTTCTCTGTGACGTCTCAGATTAAAGAAAGAGAAACACGAGCAGCTTCAGTCAAAGAGATTCATTTTCCTTCAGAAGGAGAGAAGCTCTTCAGAAAGAATCAGTCGCTGAAGCACCGGAGGCTTTTTTTGCTTCTAGAGACAAACAAAGCTGTTTATCGCTCAAACCCAGAGCCGCTCGCAGAGCTACACACACCAGCGCGAGTTTAAACACTCAAACCTTCAGAGGAAGCTGCTCACAACAACACAACACAACACAACGACAGAACAACTGATGATTCTAATGGAACTTTGGAATTCTGGAACTGGAATTCAAAATTCTTTCTGGATTCTCACATCACATGCAGAGTTTTAAAGAGACACTGAGACATTCATCATCTTAACACACACACACACACACACACACACACACACACACACACACACACACACACACACACACACACACACACACCTTTAATGGCACATGAGTAATTAATTCAGGAGGGAACTGAGGAACTGAGATTCGAAATACACTTAATGTGTCTTTCAAACCTTGTGAAGATATGATACACACATTCACTGAATACTAGGGAAGGGATGCACTGAAATTTTGGCTAATGAAGGTTTTCAGCCAAAACAGCCATTATCGTTTTTGGGCCGAAATCAGTGAACACACACACATTAATCAGCGCTTCTCCGATGGCACGCTTTGGCTGAGTTCAGCATCTATCAATGAATGAGAAATGAAGCCCATCTCATTTAAAGGGGTGGTTGATTATGACTTCACTTTTCTAACTTTAGTTAGTGTGTAACGTTGCTGTTTGATCAGAATCAACATCTGCAAAGTTACGACGCTCAAAGTTCAAAGCAAAGGGAGAGATTTGCTTTTAAAGAAATTGCTTTTTAACAAATGGCAGGTAGGGACTACACGACATTCCTACTGGGTTAGTGACATCCCAAACCCTAAAATTTACATAAACCCCGCCCCCTGAACACGATTTATAGATTATCAAGACAGAATATGCTAATCAATGACTAGAAGATAGTTAACTCCACATCAGCTACATACATTTAAACATAAACAAAAAACGTTTTTGAAATTTTCAGGACACAAGCTGTTGTAGCTCCGCCCTCTGTGCCGGGAGCAGCAGCTCATTTGCATTTAAAGGGACAGACACAAAAACTGTGCATTTTTGCCCACCCTTAAAAAGTGACAATTTTAACATGCTATATACAAATATCTGTGGGGTAGTTTGAGCTAAATCTTCACACACACACTCTGGGGACATCAATCAATGTTTCGACCAGTCATTATACAGTGTCACTTAACGATACATTTACCTCAAGAAAGCTATTCAATGCCCATAAACACATTAAAATAACTCTAGAGAAGAGCTTTTTGCTAAATATATGCAATGTATTAGATATTCATAATATTTTTATTTAACCTGTTGATGTCTTCATTATTTTATGTATGTCTGAATAAATCTGTCGAGAAAACAAGTTATAACAGTTTATTGTTTATATTTAACCAACAAACTGTAGAGTAGAAACAAAGTTGTTATTAAAAACTGCTTTATGTGCAATTTAAATGTTTACAACTTTTGTGTTAACTTTTTGAGTGTTGATTATTAAATAAGTTCGAATAATTAATTGATTAATTTTCGGTTTTGGTTTTCGGCCCAGATTCTTCATTTCGGTGCATCCCTACTAAATAATTTATAACTCATAAATCACATTTAAAACTCATATGCCCCTGAAATACCTGAAATCTTTTTTGTTGGTATGAAACCAATTAGACTATAATGGAAAAAAGAATATAAATCTTTATCTTCTAATGTCCATGTTTGAAAGAGTATATGGAGTATATATGGAGTTAAGCATTATAATCAGCTTGACTGTCTTATAGCGGTGCACTCTCTGTTCAATCCCAAAAACTGCTGAATAATACAACAAATTCATGAAGCACTCAGCAAAACACTCAGCAAAAAGGAATAATGTAATAAATATTTATAATTTCACCAAATAATATGCACTGGATTATGCAGGGACAGAGTGTGCAGTTTTGAAGGAGAACGACGTCAAGCCAAAACAACAAACAAACAGAGTCAAGCTGAGCTGTCAATCACACAGATCTCACCAGGGTCACATGATCTGAAATATAAAATCACTGCGATGTGCAACGGGCTTTAGACTACAGTGTGTTCTGCCTTTAACTAACCATTTTATGTAGAGATGCACCGATTACAATTTTCTGGGCCGATTCCGATTTCCGATTTTTCATTCAGTTTGACCTGCCGATACCGATTTTAGCCGATTCCGATTTCATTTTTTCTAACCACTTTACAGCACACACAAATATTTATTTTATATCATTTCTATAATAAAACATTTTACAATTTGCATAGTTCACACACATCTAAAGTGCAGTGTTGTGGAAGAACCATTTCCTTTTCACATTCAATATCCAATAATTTTTGTATTTATGTATTTAGCAAACGAAACGTCTGTATGAAAACAGGGAATGGCAATAAAATAATATATAAATAAAAAACAAAAATATAGCCTTGCAGTATTAAGATATTTCTCAAAGCACACACACACACAGGCCCATTGCAATCACTTGTACAAACTGAATAATAAAAAAAGTTTAAATGGGTACATTTTCTATAAATATTAGTCTTTGTTTTCTTTTCTGACATAGCCTACTCCAGTTCTTGTTAAAACACGCAAATTCTGTGCATTTTGGGCACTTTTTTTGTGAAACCCTATAAGGCTATTTTCCATCAAAAGTGTGCTTTCCCTTTAATTGAGCGCGAGCAGTGCAGCAAATAGACTCGGCGCCGAAACACGCGCTTCACTGCTCGCGACGCTCCTGCTTGATGCTCACGCGCTGCTCCTGCTTCCGTTGTGAATGCACTCAATGATTAACATGCACGGCGAAAAAAAATACGCGCTTGCGGTCTGAACGGACGTAATTCACGAGGTTTTCTACATGTGCTCCATGTGCACGTGTGATGCTGATGTTGCGCGATGTTAATCATGCGGCGCCCGAGTGCATTTGACCGGCATAAAATCGGCATTTGTCAGACTGACCGGCCGGTCGCCGGTTACGGCCGATCACGTGAAAATCGGCCAATTCCGGTCACCAGCCGATCAATCGGTGCATCTCTAATTTTATGAGTGTGTCCTAAAGAGCTGCTGGGATTCAGACGTTTCTATAATGTCATAATTAATCTTTAGCTCATTAAATTCACCTGTTCTGTGATGAAACCTCAATTATGAATTTCACTAGAGAAAAGTAAAGCGCTTTCAGGCTTATTCTATCACTGAGGACAAGCATGCAATAAACACTTCAGCAATCATATACAAAAACAAGTGTGTCTTTTACATTGTGACCTGATTTACTTTACTAATCTACGGTTTGGACTGAATCCAGCACTCGGTGGATCACAGCCTGAAACGATGGAGGAAATCCATATGTGTGTGTGTGTGTGTGTGTTATCGAGGAGAACAGACCACAGCGATGTTTCTAACAGAAACTTAATCAATACTGGTTAACTCTCTGTGTGTGTGTGTGTGTGTGTGTGTGTGTGATCGAGCAGCGGGAGGAAAACAAACCACAGGACCACACACTTTCTCCATCCGTCCACATCTCGTTCTGACATCTCATACCCTGAAGTCTCCGTTTTGCAGAGATGGACTGAAAATGAACTCATAAAACTTTCTGCCAGATTCTGGAAGATGAATTCTTCAATCAGTGGAACAAGAAGAAGTGGTGCTGGTCCATCAAGAGTCACTCTCAATATGTCTGTCTATTAAGCCTATAAAAACTTTAGTTATAGTCTTCATGTATTTTACTACACTTCACGTGTGGTTCTTATTAAAGGTGCAGTGTGTAATTATTAGCAGCATCTAGTGGCGATATTGCGAATTGCAACCAACAGAAGTTACGGTGGCCGACAGGAAGTGATGTCGTCGTCTGAGACAGCAGAGAGTAGCCAGTTAAGCAATGAGGTTTATTTACAAAGATAAATTATTAGGCCTAATTATTCAGTGAACGATATGTTATTGCGAATATTATTGTTCATCATTGTGTCAGTGTTTTATTCGCTTGTTTGCACGAAGAACAACATAGTGACGAAACGCATTTGTCCGTCCTCGACTAAAGGGTTCTTGATGGTTTCACACTTAATTCTTCACCTTTATTCTTCATTATTTTGCAGTTAACTTGTGTCTTTTCTTCTCCACCTGTTTTTGTCTGACCCAATGGTCATGCCTTAAGTCATTTCTAGTATTGCATTAGTATTGCATCCTTCTCATGGGCATTTAATAACTTTTAAAGAGTTAAATCTCTTGTTTGGCTTTTTTTATCTGTAAAAGAAAACATGCCTAATAATTATCCACACCTAAATAGCCTATAAGGCGTTTTTCATTTCCAGCCTTCATGAACAATTATATATTACTTATAAATGATAATGTATCTATATAGTCAGCTCACAGATGCTGTCTATGTAGTCAGCTCACAGATGCTGTCTAGGTAGTAATCTCACAGATGCTGTCTATGTAGTCAGCTCACAGATACTGTCTAAGTAGTCAGCTCACAGATGCTGTCTATGTAGTCAGCTCACAGATACTGTCTATGTAGTCAGCTCACAGATGCTGTCAATGTAGTCAGCTCACAGATACTAAGTAGTCAGCTCACAGAAGCTGTCTATGTAGTCAGCTCACAGATGCTGTCTATGTAGTCAGCTCACAGATACTAAGTAGTCAGCTCACAGAAGCTGTCTATGTAGTCAGCTCACAGATGCTGTCTATGTAGTCAGCTCACAGATGCTGTCTATGTAGTCGGCTCACAGATACTGTCTAAGTAGTCAGCTCACAGATGCTGTCTATGTAGTCAGCTCACAGATGCTGTCTATGTAGTCAGCTCACAAATACTGTCTAAGTAGTCAGCTCACAGATGCTGTCTATGTAGTCAGCTCACAGATACTGTCTAAGTAGTCAGCTCACAGATGCTGTCTATGTAGTCAGCTCACAGATGCTGTCTATGTAGTCAGCTCACAGATACTGTCTATGTAGTCAGCTCACAGATACTAAGTAGTCAGCTCACAGAAGCTGTCTATGTAGTCAGCTCACAGATGCTGTCTATGTAGTCAGCTCACAGATACTAAGTAGTCAGCTCACAGAAGCTGTCTATGTAGTCAGCTCACAGAAGCTGTCTATGTAGTCAGCTCACAGATGCTGTCTAGGTAGTCAGCTCACAGATGCTGTCTATGTAATCAGCTCACAGATGCTGTCTATGTAGTCAGCTCACAGACGCTGTCTATGTAGTCAGCTCACAGATGCTGTCTATGTAGTCAGCTCACAGATGCTGTCTATGTAGTCAGCTCACAGATGCTGTCTATGTAGTCAGCTCACAGACGCTGTCTATGTAGTCAGCTCACAGATGCTGTCTATGTAGTCAGCTCACAGATACTAAGTAGTCAGCTCACAGAAGCTGTCAATGTAGTCAGCTCACAGAAGCTGTCTATGTAGTCAGCTCACAGATGCTGTCTATGTAGTCAGCTCACAGATACAACAGCTATAACAGATCAAACGTACTTTCATCGAGAGTTTGAAGAGTGGGTTTGAAGTAAAGAGCGCGCTAATATCTGACAGGACGGAATAAAGTTCCTCACCACGGATCAAACTCATGAATGAGGCTCTCGAAGCGGATCACGGCGAACAGTCTGGAGCTGAATCCACACACACACGCCAGGAGAAGGATGGAGAAAGACAGCAGAGACTGACATCCAGCCGATAATCCGCCTTTTCCTTCTCCTCTACCACCCGCGGTCCTGGAGCGGCTGATCCCGGGCGGAGAGCCGCCGGTACCGGCTGACGATCTGCGATGAAGCTCCGTCATATTCGGGAAGGATGAGTCTGTTTATTCCCTGATATAAACAAATAAACGGTTCGACCGAGGGATCTCACGTCATCGTCAGCCGTCGGTTCTGATGAATCTGATCCGCGTCAGTGATCAATTCCAGAATGCATCGTTCATTTGAAACGGTTCTTTGAAGTGATTCAGTTGAACCGACTCGCGTTTCCCTCAAAAATCTAATTTACCAAGTCCGTTCACTCCTAAATCAGAGCCGCTGAATATACATTAATCTTATTTAACGGCTCTGTCCAAAATAACGTCGAGATCATAATAATTGTTGACACTGTGAAACCATTCTTAATATGGGATTAATCATGTATTGAAGCTTATTGAATCTTTCCATTAATTATTTTTATTTCTAGTAAAACACTCGGAAGTTAATGGAACCCCCTTATCCAGTCTTAATGGAACCCCCTTATCCAGTCTTGGACGCTTTGTCCCCTGATAAAGGGCTTTGTATTGGGAGCTTTGAATTTCGCTTTGACTGGCTTTTCCGGACATGTTTTTGCCGGTAGGCTATGGCAAAATTCCTACAGAAAAGTCAAAATGTCAGAAATACATATTATTATTCAATTCATGGTTCTGTGCCACAACCATGTCAATCGAATTGTAAACATTGTTTGGAATTTTTAGATCATTTTCTTTAAGTAGCCTAGGTCCTTTTCTGTGTGTTGATGGATTAGTTGGATCGGAAAATTATCAATATTTGTATGATGGGAAGTCTTCATTTCCAGTAATCAGTCGATTTTTTTTATAGTGCTTTTTACAATACACGTTGTTTCACAGCAGCTTTACATTTATATTTATAATATTGTAATATTGTCATGCCCAGATCTGGGTGATAAAATAATTCACATTTTGCAATGATATAAATATCAATCTGTTAAGATTTGCTAATATACATTGTGAGTATACTGTATGCAGCTGAAGCTGTATAGCCTATAGGCTACTTATATATATAACTTTTTATAGAGAGCTGTTCGATAATATAGTTTACCGGATTTAACAAAACTTTTCAGCAAAATTGTAGGCTACTGCAACAGAACACTGACTTCCGTAAAGACTCGATGAAAAGGTTATTTAGATCGTTCATTAAAAGGAACCGATTCGCTGGAATTAATTGGATTTTTAACCGGACCTTTAAACAAATCTACAAACCATTCTCATTCGTGACTGACAAATTCATCCTCCACGAACATGTATAATAAAATAAACAAACCATTATACGTATAGTTTATAGTTAAGGCTGCAGTTTTTTTGTCCTGTCAGCTGAAAGGGAATAAAAAATCAGAGCTGTAATTAATATAAATGGAGGTGAATCAAGTCCTGCTGTTGAACCGAATAATGAAAATGAATCACTTTATTTTGACAAGACCAACACAATGCTGAAGATAAAGATGGATCATCAGCTTATGCTCTGATATTTGGCTGACCTGTTAACATCTTTCAAACTAAAATTTAGGCCTACAGTATGTCAGTAAAAGTGTAACTCCCAACTTAACAGTAGGCAAGGCAAGGCAAGTTTATTTAGCACATTTCATACACTATGGCAATTCAAAGTGCTTTACATAGAAAGGAATAAAAATAATCACAAAATAAAATCAAGGAAAACTAAAACTCTTTACATAGAAAGGAATTAAAATTGAACACTATGTCAATTCAAAGTGCTTTGCATAGAAAATAAGCACAAAATAAAAGCAAGGTTAAATTAAAACAGTTATATAAGGGATTCATTAAATAAAATACAGTGTAATCAGTCCAAAGTACCAAAGGGTTAAGTTTTTATCCAAAGAAATATGATGGGAATAAATGGGAATATTGTGCATAACCATCCAAAAACAAAAGACATACATTTGTCAATTAACCATTCAGAAACGCCCTGTAGAATTCAACATGTTGTCACTTCTTCTCGAGTCTCTCCATCATTGTCCGACTCCGCTTCGAACATATATGGCTGGACACCGCTACTGACAGTTTCTGACATTTTCAGTGCGCGAGATTGTCCTGTTTTGTTGTTTCCGGTTAGCCTGGAAATCCAGAACTAAATCTACAGTAAAAAATTAATGGTCTGGCATCGACTAATGAAACTCGGCCAGCTCGAGGGGCGGCACCAAGCATGCATTTGAAAATCACACTGCATGCAATTGGACAACACTACGACCAATCACAACAAGCCCCATACACTTAGCTAGCAGCGGAGCTAACCGGTAGACTCTAGACTGTTATACTCTTACCGTATCCGGTCCGCAAAAAAGCAAAAACGCCCTTCTTGCAAAGGAACGATTCGAGCGGCGTCTTCTGTTCCTCTTTTAGATAAAAAGCCAAGTCTAACTCGTTCATTGTAGCGGCCAAAGCTGTTTCAAACAACTGGTGTTCATCCATAGCCATCTTGCAATGTTTACTAATGACTTCGACGTCACAGCGCTGTCGTTTAGCTCGCCTCTGGGCCGCCTATATTAGATAACCCGATGTGATTGGTGCAGCTCAGATAAAGGGGCATATTTGATGAGCATCATTACTCGACGCCAAAGTAACTCGCTGAGCAAATTCAACTTGTGCTCTCGTGAGAACTCTGGATTTCCAAGGTAGTTTCCGGTATGCAGGAGCTCTTCGTGAAAGGGGACGGGGAGCACCAGCTCATTTGCATTTAAGTGGACACAGACAAAAACTGCACATTTTTGCTCACTCCCAAAAAGTAGCAATTTTAACATGATATAATAAATGATCTGTGGGGTATTTTGAGCTGAAACTTCACATAAACACTCTGGAGACATCAGAGACTTATTTAACTTATTTTACCTTTTTTATCTTGTAAAAAGGGGTATAATAGGTCACCTTTAACAGAAATAAAACATAAAATGTCAAAACAAGGGGAAAATCAAGTGTTCAAATGAACAAGGGATCTTGTGTCCTCATCGTACCAAGGAATTGTGAAGGCGGGGCAGTTATGAGTTAAGGGACGGGGTCTTATCTTATCTGGTCTGTGGTGCTCCGGCACAGTGGCTCGTCTTCTCTAGGCCACAGAAAATGAGGGAAACAGCGCCTGGCATCCTAGCTTGTCAGTGGCGTCACATGCTTCTCCCTTCCTGGACCCATGAGGACACCAGCGTGCGGGGAAAGAGACTTCATTATTTTCAGATGTGCCTCATCACGCGGGCCAGTCCTCATTTACAAAGCCCCATCTCTCTCACACACCCACTCCAGTCGTGAACCTGGCAAAGGGCAGAGATTTAAGGGACAGGGTGCTGATAATAAGGGGAGGCAGCCGTTCCATCACAAGTGTCATATTAAAGCTTCTGAAGTCATCCGGTTGGTTTAATATCATCTTTGCCTCCTAAAACACACACACACACACACGAGTCAGTAGTCGTCATACAGTAAGAGTCTAGAGATATGAAATGAATATGGAGCAGAATATGAGAAATGTGTGAGTTTGATTGCAGACTAAATCTGAGCACAGTTTGAGACGCTGCTGAGACTCTAGAGGAGCTTCATGTCAGATTACTGGGATTCGTTTTTAAAAGCTAATGAAAAATATTAGGAGTGTAACAATACCCTCGTGTCACGATTCAATACATATCACGATACTGAACTCACGATACGATATTATTGCGACACTCCAAGACCTATGATAAAATGTTCTGTTGATTAAAATGCTAAATTTGGTATTACATTGTGTGTGTAAATGAACAGGCTTGGACTTGTGCTGGAAACCCAAAGCACAGGACAATAGAGACGCCAGAATAACAATATTCATGATTCTGAAGATGAAAATACTGAATTATTTAAGATGAATATGCTTGATCTCTCTCACTGACTAGATATATTTAAAATAAAGAAAGACACATTTTACTGGTAACATCAGACATTTGACATTATCAGGACACACTAATATTCCCCTATTGCATTATTATACATTTTATTCAACATTATATATAGTAGTTTAATGTAGTACTGACAACTTGAATTATTTTCTCACACAGTAATATTTATTTTGACTGAACTGCACAGTAAATATTGTCACTATTCACGACACATATTGTTGCTTTTTTCTATTGTGATACGATATATTGTTACACCCCTATTAAGTATTCTTACTAAAATAGAGGTGTCACAGATTAGAAATGGCTGAAGGAATAACAATTGATTGGATAATCTAAATCTTATAGTTTGTGTCTAACGAATACAATTCAAATACAGAAAATATACAGTCAAACTGTCCCACTCTAGTTGACCCATTTCAAAAATGTCTTTAAAACAAGGATATTTAATAACAAAAGATTTAAAACAATAATAATCATGTTGAATATTTAGAACTCACCGTTTGTAGATTCGCCAACAAATGAGAAGTAAAACTACAGCTAGAACTGAAGCTACTGCTCCTATACTGATCCTGCCAATGCGACTTAGAGATTCTGTTCCACGTTCAAAACATTTTCCATCTGCAGAATGAAGATATATATATATATAACCAGTATAAATGTATTTTTATCAACATTATCACCTGTTGAACTGAATCGAGGCACTTTAACTAAATTTGTTTGTGACCAGAAACATGAATCTATTTCAGCATCATCATGTTCTCCTGATACAATATGACTGATGCAGAAGCAACATTACTGTATAAAGATCATTCATATTCACTCAGGAGTCAGGACTGTATTTATCATAATATTTACCCCATTTTACAGTAACTGGTTCTGTCAGACGACTGTGAATGACATGACAGTCGTAAGATCCTTCATGGTTTCTGTCGATCTCCACACTGATTCTCATCTGAAAGGTTTCATCATCATTTGGTCTGATTTTAGATGTTTGATCCTCAACAATGTATTTGTTCGATCTAATGTTCATCTGAACATCTCTGGGGTAGAAACCAGTGGCCAGACAGGTCAGAACCAGTTTACTTTCATCATCAGGAGATTTACTTGCGGAGACATGAACATCTGGAGAACCTAGAGCACAAAGAAACATAAAATCATAATGAAATTATATGCACAGAAATTGATTCTGTCTCAATGGTTTCTGTGTGGTGAAAAAAAAAATCGTATTTTTCCCACACAAGGGAAACAACAATTTAGGGTAATAAAATTATGACAAGGTGAATTATCAACACACTCACACACATAAACACACACACACACACACACACACATGCAGACACACACACACACACACACACACACACACACACAAAGACAGGTGTAATTTAAGTGATCTGATCAGAACTTACACTTTTCGGTCTTGTGAAACTTTGAGATCCAGTCAGAGCAGGTCTCGAGGAAATGTTTGATGGCTTGGTTTCGTCCTGTTTGACGATCCCATTTTATTTTGGTTTCTTTGGCCTTGGGGTTTTTATCAATCCACTTCATAGTGTCAGGATTAAAGGCTATAAAATCCTCTCCATCAAATCCATATTCATCAAAGACAATAGGATTTGTTACTGTTCCATCAGGAAGTTTCTCCAGTTCACAGCCAATTATTCTCTGAAGAACATGAAGCTCTACAATCACAGAACGACATCATATACTGCAGAATTAATATACGCAGTTTCATAACATGAAAATAAAGCATTAATCTCACCAGAACACTGTGAGTCTGTGCAGTCTGACAGAGTCCTGATCTGATGTATGAACCAGTCTCTAGAATCAGGAGGATCTTCAGGAGTATTTGTCCAGTCAAACACAGTCCGACCGTCTCTGACCCAGACTCGTTCTTCATTACTGAAGTGTTTAATCTGTCTGCCATTAGCAATACCCACAGCACTGAACTCTGGGAATGTGTTTGCTTTGGTCAGGACTGTAAACACGTAGTAGAGGAAGTGTTTCTCTGAGGAACATAAAACACAAACTATATGAGACAACACAAAAGCGCGCGCTCCTGCCACATGTCAAACGATAGGCGGCAAATGGTTGTTAAAACTACCTTAAACTACTGAAAACAAACTTTACTATAAAATATACTATAAAAATGTATCTTAATTTACATAACTTTATAATACCTATTACAAAATTGTCTAGTATGTTTTTGGCTGCAATATGATGGTCGATATTTTTGCCGTCGACCGTTGACTGAAACTAATAAACCGTGTTCTTACCTTGCAGCGCATCGCTAAGAAAAATGTAAAGCCATAAAAATATAAGAAAAAATATTCCTTTGTCTATACAGAGCATGTTTTAAAAGACAGCATATCATTCATATGTGTCCTTTGTATTTCAGACGAGCTCCTTGAACACATCTACATTAAAGTGAAAGTTTATCTCGTCTCTTCCGTGTATTGAGCTCACTGTCGCCCCTCACTGGCTGCTTCATGGAATTACACTTTCGTTTTCATTCCTGACATCAATCGTTGAGGAAAAGTCTTCCAGTAAAATATTTAAATTCGTTGTTAACAGTATTATCTTTTTACAATTCTCTTAAACTGTGAACATACAATAAAACATTCTGTCACGGTCCAAACAGGACAATCAATCAATAAGTTAATGTATGAATAAATCTCTTACTCCATTAAATATGTAGGCCCATGTGACTTCTATTTTACATGCTGTTGTCGTCTGTTATTGAGATGTGAAACTCAATCTGACCACATCTGCATGGCGGAGAGAAAGAAACAACAGAGAAAGACAAACTAAACCTCTGAATCTCAGCCAAAATGATTTACTGCTCTCCTGATGCATGAAATATTGACAGATGTGCTTTTACATGAGTTTCCTGCAGTGGTCAGTGCTTTACTCAAGGATGCATATGTGTTGTCTTGGTCTGTAATTTCCTTAATTTCAGCTCAGAAGGACTGAAAGTGATCAGCAGTAGCTTCATTCATCACATTTGGATACAAAAGTGACATTTACATTTACAGTACATTTCTCTCGTCGGCCATCTTTGAAACGGGCATGCAAGTGTAGCTCCCATCTCTTTAAATGGGGAAACATCAAATTCTCCAAAACTGTTTGCCAAGCTTACGATTATATTTCTTAAGCTTACGACTTTATATATAAAGTCTTTGGTGTTAGTTAATAAATTATGCATGAAAGACAAAAAACTTCTCAACATAAAGTTTTGTTGTGAGGTTTTGTGCTCGTGCACGGCTGCACGCGAAGTCAGAGCTGAAGAAAAAGCTGGCTCAAAACCTCACAACACCCTCCCCCTGTCGGTGATTGGTTGGAACACTATTTGTTTTGGTTTTGAGTGTTTGGCTAAACCATTTGTTTTTGTGTGCAGATCTCAGAGCCTAGGCTGCCTACAGAGACGCAGTTTTTTGACGGCATGCTTATGGGGCGGGCAGCTAGCGGATCGTTAGGAAAGATTAGATGAATGTGATAAAATATTTTTGGGCCTGAAATCACTGATACCACCTTTAAACTCTCTGAAAGGGCTCATTAAACGTCTCCAAGAACAACGAGCACAAGACACATTCATTTATTAGTGCACTATGAAAACAGATGTTACAAAAAGGAACAATTTTGCATTTATCAGACACTTTAAAGAGACTAACAGTGCTTGCATTCAACCTACAGCATTTTTTAAAAAAAATACATGTTTAATGCATGTGTTTTCTCTCACTGAATAATCAGTCCAATATCAACCCATCACACCACCCACAACACACATTAACAGGCTAAGCATGAAAAATTTCCCCAAATGTTGTTTTAATTTACATTTAATTTAATGCATCTTATACCAGGACTGGCTCTTGACATATTGAAGGTCAAACCGTTGATAGGAAGATATTCTATTTTCACTTTAAATAAAATACAACAGTTTTACCTTTCCACTGTCCAATGACAATTCTGAAAGTAAATGACAGGAGCCTACTGTTAGTGTTATATATAGGACTGTGCTATAGTAATGAGTGTGACTTACACGTGCATCTGGCCGACAGATAAACCTCATACTTTCACTTCAGTGTTGTTGTTAAGATTGTGCTTAAGTAGATACTCAGCTTACATTCAGCTTAGTAGAAATCAAAAGTCAAGGAGGACAAGCTTTCAAGTTAACTATGCATTTAAAACATTTGCTCTGTCCATGCAATAAATGTGTTCTTGCATAAGTTTTCTAGCATGCATAAACTTAAAAACTTGAAAAAAAGAGAAATATGTTAATGATTATTGCTAATAATTATTATAACTATAAATAAATAATTTAAAATAATTAAAAATGATAAAATAATTTAAATTTGCAGATTATTTTTTTTTTTGTGTGTGTGTAGATTTCAGTTGTTAACTTATCCATAAATAATTAAAAACCTGAGGGTCAATGTTGCTAGTAAATCGATCACCAACAGACCTTTTTTGTGCGGGGACTAATATAAGCACAGATGTCGGGTAGTGTCTTAAGCGAATGCAAACGGGCTAGCATGCATAAACTCAACTGCTCATGTCACCCATTTCAGGGGCCAAAATGACATTTTAAAATCAATCAGAGCTAGAAATGAATCTTCACATTTGCAAGTAAATATGAAGATCCGCCTCGGATTTCTTGCAATCAATGCACAAATCATTAAAAAAAATTCTCATGCTTCCCGTTCACAACAGCCTAGAAGGGTTAATTATTTGACTATTTTAACCAGTTAAAAACTTGAAGAAATATGTTAATGATTTATGCTAATAATTATTATAACTATAAATAAATAATTTAAAATAATTAAAAATGATAAAATAATTTAAATTTGCAGTTTCTTTTTTTTTTTTTTTTTTTTGCAGATTTCAGTTTTTAACTTATCCATAAATAATTAAAAACCTGAGGGTCAATGTTGCTAGTAAATCGATCACCAACAGAATCATTTTGTGCGGGGATTAATATAAGCATAGATGTCGGATAGTGTCTAAAGTGAATGCAAACAGATGGGACAAATTTTTTTTTTTTTTTTATCAGATCTGTGCATTAAGTTTTCCAGTGTAAACACAGCCGATGCCTGAGAAGAGACTACTCAGATCCCAGTAAGAAGTGTGAGTCCTGTCTCATACTGGACCAGACTAATGGCAGCTTGTTCAGTGTCAGGATTCGGGACTGAAGTCAGTGATTCTACAGCATTTTTACTTTGAACCTGAGAAACAGAAGATAAAGCAGAAGTTTATAAACACTTCAGCATAGCAGGAGTACATACACATACAGGATTCAAGATGTTAATACATCCATCTTATAACCACACAGAGCAGTGCCGGCCCGAGCCTTTTGGGGGCCCTAAGCAGAATTTGATTTGGGGGCCCCCTCCAAACATGCGGAGTCACCTGTGCTTGACGATTATTGACACAATGTCACTCTATAATGTTACATTATAAATTAATACAATGAGGTTATGTATTAATACAAAATAAATACTTAATAAAAAATAGATATACTTAAATAAAAATGTTTTAACTTCTTCTTTACTCTTTTACTAACTCTTTGAAACTTCTGAAAACAAATTGTCACAAAACATATAAAAAATAATAATTGACAAAATATCCTCCAACATTTTTGCAACACTTTGCAGTTTGAATGATGTCTTGTATGAACATGACGGAGTATGTTTTTATGTTTCCACTGTTCGATCGCGTCCGCGCCTCACACACACACACACACACACACACACACACACACACACACACACACACACACACACACACACACACACACACACACACACACACACAGACACACAACATACCATTGCAATGATATCGCAGCCTGTTCGTTATAGCCGTAATAAAATATAATTAAAAAAATAGTCAACCTAACATATAAAAATTACACTGCTCTGTTTAAATAGTCAGTAGTAGCCTAATTCGTACCATTCAGCGCTGCGCAGCCTAAGCACCGCTCCACTGTGATGTTTCCAAGCACATTTTTGCGCATGTGAAGAGAATAATTTTTCCCCTCGATTGGATTTCAAGCACAATTATTTTTTTCTTCGATATTGGAACGTGGGTGAAGTACAAATAAGCCTATAATAAAGAATAGTTTGCCATCCAAATCCATCGCGAATGTTGAAACATTTTGATTCTAATGAGAGAGATACGTGAGCCCAACGCCGCTTTCACTTTCGCTTTAAATTTATTCGTTTTGGCTTGTTTATAGTTATTTTTTATCCTTGTTCTGTTCTGAATATCATTAAACTTAAAGGATAAATCATTGATCAAATCAAATTTTTGTGACATGGCTTATCATTACCGTGACTTTGCGCACGAATTGTCTGTGCACGCGAGGTTATGCGCATGACTCAAACTCTGGCAGTCACAGCACCAGTTGTAGGCAGTACTGAAATCAGAATTTTCTTGTCTTGAATTATTAATCCATTCATTAATTTATGTCTTTTGTTTAAGTTAATTAATAAGTAAAAAAAAAAAAAAAAAAAAAAAACTCGCTTGGGGGGCCCCCTGGTGGCGAGGGGGCCCCAAGCAGCCGCTTAGTTCGCTTATGCCTCGGGCCGGCCCTGACACAGAGTCATTTTAAACACATAATGAAAATCATCATCAAATTCAATCATCAAAATTTCTATTAGTTCAGATGTTTCTGCCATCATACAGTATAAACTCTCAATCTGTCCATCCCTGATTTATGCATTTTAAGATGTATTTTAAACAAGGATGTTTCAAAACAAGATAAAGATCATGTTGGATATCTAGAACTCACCTCTTGAACTTTGAGACACAGCCAACACAATAACCCTAGACCTGCAAGCACAGCTGCTGCGACTCCTGCTGTAAAACCCCATCCAGGTTCTGTTTCACTCTCAACACTTGTTCTGTCTGCAGAAAACAAAATGCATTTACATGTTGGAGGGAATTAAGGCACTTTAATTGTTTGTTAAAAGCGATATTAGCACTGACTTGTATTAAGTTTCATATGTTATACTTGCAGAAGCAGTGTTACTGTATAAAGGCAATTCTATTCACTCCACTAATTGGGTCTTTACCCCAGTTTACTGTAACTGGTTCTGTCAGACTGCTGTGAGTGAGCAGACATTCATAAGATCCTTTATGGTTTCTGTCGATCTTCACACTGATTTTCATCTGAAAGGTTTCATCAGCATTTGGTCTGATTCCAGAAGATGTTTGATCCTCAAGATTAATTCTGTTCAATCTAATGGTCATCTGAACATATCTGGGGTAGAAACCAGTGGCCAGACAGACCAGAACCAGTTTACTTTCATCATCAGGAGATTTACTCGCAAACATGTAAACAACTGGAGAACCTGGAGCACAAAGAAACATAAAATCATAATGAAATTAACAAATAAAAATGTCCAAATGATTTGGTGCTGTGAAAAAAGTGCTCTTCATATTCTTAAAAAAACATTGACGACATCACGATATAGCTATTAAAAATATAATAAATAAAAGCTCTGTAAACACCTATGGGGCACTGTTTGTAAAGCGGCTCATGCTGAAAATAACAGCAACATTTTGTCACATTTAGCTTCAAACAATGTTTAAAAAACTGGTGTGAATTTTTGACGGTCACTTTTTAGCACATTTACAACAATATTTGTCAACTTAGAGATATTTTAAATAGTTAAATCTAAATATTAAATGTTACACCTAAATGTTAAATCTAAATGTTAAATCTAAATCTAAATGTTAAATCTAAATGTTAAATCTAAATCTAAATGTTAAATCTAAATGTTAAATCTAAATCTTAAATCTAAATGTTAAATCTAAATGTTAAATCTAAATCTAAATGTTGAATCTAAATGTTAAATCTAAATCTAAATCTAAATGTTGAATCTAAATATTTCGGGTGAAACTAAATATTTAACTAATATGCAAATTCAAAATGCCGGAAGTGCCAAAATAAAAGCTCGAGGAGGTCAGTGTGTGTTTATAGCATGGTTTATGGTGTCAAATAACGAATAAAAAACATCTTATCCGAGGAAATGGACTCTTGGAAATGGATTATCGTGATAATAACTACCTAAAATAATAAACACGTTTGGGCGGGCGGGGATATAGGCTCTTGCTGGCCTTTAAGCAAGCAAACATTACAGAGAGTGATGACAGAGTGATGACATGACATTCAGTCAAAGTGAGCCCCCTAGTGGCTGGCTATTATGGCTACAGGTCATAAGTCCCGCACTTTTCATAAAAGTGACACTAGCCTACTCTTCAATATACAGTTTCTCCAAACGTGTTTATTATTTTAGGTAGTTATTATCACGATAATCCATGTCCAAGAGTCCATTTCCTCGGATGAGATGGGTTTTATTCGTTATTTGACACTATAATCCATGCTATAAACACACACTGACATCCTCAAGCTTTTATTTTGGCACTTCCGGTTACCGGCATTTTGAATTTGCATATTAGTTAAATATTTAGTTTCACCCATAGACTGTAAAAAAATATGGACGTAGTGTCCGTGATGTCACCCGTAGATTTCTGAAGAGCATTTTTGAAGCCTAAAGTGGGCGGAGCCGGCCGTCGCCATCTTGGCCTTGCGTCACTCCCGGTTTACAGAAAATGGGAAAAGAGGCAGGCGTGAGTGGAGCTGAGGAGCCTGGCCTGGCTATCTGATGTGATCGAGTTATGCTACTGACACAGTACCAAGTCTGCGACTGCACAGGGCCTCGCGCTAAAGTGACAGTTGCTGATGTAAAGCCAATTAAAAGTTCCTATTTTTGCCCTTCGAAATATTATAATAGTTAAAAGACATGGCTACAAGTGAAACTGTGTATCGTGATTCTGTACTATTCTGCTAGTTGAAAATGTATTATGCAGTAACTTAATATTACTCTGAGAAAGTGTGTGTGACAGTGATTTATGTGCATAACGTTACATATCAGTCACTCTTTTTTTATAGTCTATGGTCCATCAGCGCGGCTCGATCGCCTCTCAAATGGGTTAAACCATGGATATATTGCCTATGAAGTTCAAGTAAATGCGCTAGAAAATCCACGCTCATTCATGGATGTGCATTTATTGCATGGACGGAGAAAGCGCCGACACCAGCAGGATTTCACCTGACGGTAACGTTACATAAGCATATTATAATCTAGGCTATCTGTTCCGTGAGAGCAGAACGAACGAGCCTTTATTGACGTTTTTAAATCTGAAAACTCCAAAAAGCAACGGAATTGTCAGACGTCCATTAGTGCATGTTCACAGAAGAAAACAACTGAAATACAGCGCTGGTTGTTCTCTCGAACGATACTCGACGACAACGACGGAATCCTAAGCCGTGGGCGAAGTAATGGGTGTATTAAAATGTATGAAATAATCCCGAAAAATAGCACAAAACACTGCAGAGATGGCAAGTTCAGCAACTAACATTTGCTGAGGTGACGGCTAGTAACAGCAGACAAACGGCTAGCATTGACATCAGCGGCAATCCACTTGTCACTCAAGTGGCCACACCCTTAATTATGCAGAACTTTAAATATTAATCAACTAAACGGATGAGTTATAAAAAAATTCACCCCCCTCACAGTTGTTATGAAGGGCAAAATTAGCTGTATAGACCAAAGCCACACAGAGATCCAGGCTGTAAACAAGTTTTTTTTCTGCTGTAAAGTTGGCAACTTTAACATGGGGGAGATACAGATTTGACTCACTTCTGCAGCCAGGCCAAGCGGCCAGTCAATGAATTGCAGTTTAACTCACTTCCGTGTTGGTTTCAAGAGAGAGACGGGGAGGTTGCCGCTTGGTTTCACCCGAAACATTTAGATTCAACATTTAGATTCAAGATTTAGATTTAACATTTAGATTTAGTTTTAACATTTAGATTTAGATTTAACATTTAGATTTAGATTTAACATTTAGATTTAACATTTAGATTTAGATTTAAATTTAACATTTAGATTTAACATTTAATATTTAGATTTAATATTTAGATTTAACATTTAAATTTAACATTTAGATTTAACATTTAGATTTAGATTTAAATTTAACATTTAGATTTAGCATTTAACATTTAACATTTAGGTGTAACATTTAATATTTAGATTTAACTATTTAAAATATCTCTTGACAAATATTGTTGTAAATGTGCTAAAAAGTGACCGTCAAAAATTCATACCAGTTTTTTAAACTGTTTGAAGTTAAATGTGACAAAATGTTGCTGCTGCGTGAGCTGCTTTACAATAAACGCCCCATAAACACTTAAGACTATAATTGAATCCCATCGAGTAATCAAAAGTTCAACACACACTTGCGGTCTTCACGCCTACTTGAACACTTGGGCCAAATACGTCATGCAGAGAAGTGGCCAAGTGCAAAGACCGCAAGTGTGGGTATTTCTGTAAACCGAGGCTTTCTGAAGCGTTTGAGGCTTTCATCAAATTGTGCCAAAAAACGGTTCATTAGATTATTCGAAGCTTTTAAACCAATGCGCATTAGTGACATCTGGTGGTCACACTTGTTTTCTCCACCATATCAAACAAATCACAGCAGAGCAGTAAAAGCACGTGACAAAACAAAGCTTCGGACGTGTGGGATCAATGCAGTTCTATCTTATCTTATCTTATCTCATCTAAATTAATTTGTGCCAATGAGACCACAACTTGTCATGTCAACGGATTCACATATTCAGCAATAATATAAATTATACAAGTATGTAATCATAATTAGGCCTTATAGTAAATCTAATTGAAAAATATTTTGGGTGTTAGGTTTAAACAAAATATATAAATTAGGCTATGTTATAGGGAAGTGTAGTGTTAAATAATAATGTCTCCTCTATAATCATATTTTTTTCAAACCAGTTGTCCTGACTTTCCGATTTTTTTTTCTATTATTAATATTTTAATCAAATACTTGAAGAAAAAAAACGAAAAAAAAAACGTCATCATCAATCACGTGGTATTGTCATTTCGATACAAGCATCGGTTCAGTGTGTGATACAACAGTGCTTTGAAAACTGCGTCGGAGCCCCGGAATCCACCGTCCCATCACTACAAGGCACAGTCTTTGTTTATAGCCTACACACATCCCAGGGATTCTGCCGGATCTGAGCGAGCGGAAGAGAAGCTTTTCCCAACCGCATTAAGATGCGCTGTCGGTGATCCGACCACAAAAGCGGTCAGCTATTATGCTCTACCGTTAACTGGTACTTAACGAGCGTTTCAAATCAAATGCGTCTCCTGAAACCACCCGCTGGTCTAGCGGGGTAAAGTTAGTTTTGTTTTCGAGATTCCCCGGACATTCGCTGAAAAATGGCAATACCTCCTAAACGACTTGGCCAAAAATTATTTAAATCCTATTGCCTCTAAAAAGGCAAGGCTAACAATGTTTCACAGGCTTAATTTTCCGTATTTTCGCTCTATATAATAAGCACTGTCCCTCAAAAGCCGCCGCAATGTGAGTTTCGCCGGGAAAGCTCGCTCTTGACGGAGATGCGAGTAAGGGACCGTGGGGAAAGTGCACTTTTTCTTCGTTTTTGAGGAAAACGCAGAGGGTGTGTTTTTGTAATAGATTTTTGATTCCAGTGCAGTTCGGTAGGGGGCCTCAGTGGGCATTTTTAACAACCTCTCCTTTACCCCTACTGGCTGAAATCGGTATTGCATGTCCAAAATTAACATTCTTTTTGTAATAGCTTTGTCCAGCAGTGAGACAGAGACATCTAACCAGTGTTATTAAGTAGAGGAGGACAGGGGACAACTTTCACAACCTCTATTTTTACCCCTACTGGCGGAAATCGGTATTGCATGTCCAAAATTAACATTCTTTTTGTAATAGCTTTGTCCAGCAGTAAGACAGAGACATCTAACCAGTCTCATTAAGTAGAGGAGGACAGGGGACAACTTTCACAACCTCTATTGTTACCCCTACTGGCTGAAATGGGTATTGCATGTCCAAAATTAACATTCTTTTTTTAATAGCTTTGTCCAGCAGTGAGACAGAGACATCTAACCAGTGTCATTAAGTAGAGGAGGAAAGGGGACAACTTTCACAACCTCTATTTTTACCCCTACTACTCTACTTCCACCACTATTGGCGGAAATCGGTATTGCATGTCCAAAATTAACACTTTTTTGTAATAGCTTTGTCCATGAGTTAGACAGAGACATCAAACCAGTGTCATTAAGTAGAGGAGGACAGGGGACAACTTTCACAACCTCTTTTTTTACCCCTACTGCTCTACTTTTACCCCTATTGGCTGAAATCGGTATTGCATGTCCAAAATTAACATTCTTTTTGTAATAGCTTTGTCCAGCAGTGAGACAGAGACATCTAACCAGTGTCATTAAGTAGAGGAGGACAGGGGACAACTTTCACAACCTCTTTTTTTACCCCTACTGCTCTACTTTCACCCCTACTGGCTGAAATCGGTATTGCATGTCCACAATTAACATTCTTTTTGTAATAGCTTTGTCCAGCAGTGAGACAGAGACATCTAACCAGTGTCATTAAGTAGAGGAGGACAGGGGACAACTTTCACAACCTCTTTTTTTACCCCTACTGCTCTACTTTTACCCCTACTGGCTGAAATCGGTATTGCATGTCCAAAATTAACATTCTTTTTGTAATAGCTTTGTCCAGCAGCAAGACAGAGACATCAAACCAATGTCATTAAGTAGAGGAGGACAGGGGACAACTTTCACAACCTCTATTTTTACCCTTACTGCTCTACTTTTACCCCTACTGGCTGAAATGGGTATTGCATGTCCAAAATTAACATTCTTTTTGTAATAGCTTTGTCCAGCAGCAAGACAGAGACATCAAACCAGTGTCATTAAGTAGAGGAGGACAGGGGACAACTTTCACAACCTTTTTTTTTACCCCTACTGCTCTACTTTCACCCCTATTGGCTGAAATGGGTATTGCATGTCCAAAATTAACATTCTTTTTGTAATAGCTTTGTCCAGCAGCAAGACAGAGACATCAAACCAGTGTCATTAAGTAGAGGAGGACAGGGGACAACTTTCACAACCTCTATTTTTACCCTTACTGCTCTACTTTTACCCCTACTGGCGGAAATCGGTATTGCATGTCCAAAATTAACATTCTTTTTGTAATAGCTTTGTCCAGCAGTGAGACAGAGACATCAAACCAGTGTCATTAAGTAGAGGAGGACAGGGGACAACTTTCACAACCTCTATTGTTACCCCTACTGGCTGAAATCAGTATTGCATGTCCAAAATTAACATTCTTTTTGTAATAGCTTTGTCCAGCAGTGAGACAGAGACATCAAACCAGTGTCATTAAGTAGAGGAGGACAGGGGACAACTTTCACAAGCTCTATTTTTACCCCTACTGCTCAATTTTTATCCCTACTGGCTGAAATGGGTATTGCATGTCCAAAATTAACATTCTTTTTGTAATAGCTTTGTCCAGCAGTGAGACAGAGACATCAAACCAATGTCATTAAGTAGAGGAGGACAGGGGACAACTTTCACAACCTCTATTTTTACCCTTACTGCTCTACTTCCACCCCTACTGGCGGAAATCGGTATTGCATGTCCAAAATTAACATTCTTTTTGTAATAGCTTTGTCCAGCAGTGAGACAGAGACATCAAACCAATGTCATTAAGTAGAGGAGGACAGGGGACAACTTTCACAACCTCTATTTTTACCCCTACTGGCGGAAATCGGTATTGCATGTCCAAAATTAACATTCTTTTTTTAATAGCTTTGTCCAGCAGTGAGACAGAGACATCTAACCAATGTCATTAAGTAGAGAAGGGCAGGGGACAACTTTCACAACCTCTTTTTTTACCCCTACTGCTCTACTTTCACCCCTACTGGCTGAAATCGGTATTGCATGTCCAAAATTAACATTCTTTTTGTAATAGCTTTGTCCAGCAGTGAGACAGAGACATCAAACCAATGTCATTAAGTAGAGGAGGACAGGGGACAACTTTCACAACCTCTATTTTTACCCCTACTGCTCTACTTCCACCCCTACTGGCGGAAATCGGTATTGCATGTCCAAAATTAACATTCTTTTTGTAATAGCTTTGTCCAGCAGTGAGACAGAGACATCAAACCAGTGTCATTAAGTAGAGGAGGACAGGGGACAACTTTCACAACCTCTATTGTTACCCCTACTGGCTGAAATCGGTATTGCATGTCCAAAATTAACATTCTTTTTGTAATAGCTTTGTCCAGCAGCAAGACAGAGACATCAAACCAGTGTCATTAAGTAGAGGAGGACAGGGGACAACTTTCACAACCTTTTTTTTACCCCTACTGCTCTATTTTTACCCCTACTGGCGGAAATCGGTATTGCATGTCCAAAATTAACATTCTTTTTTTAATAGCTTTGTCCAGCAGTGAGACAGAGACATCTAACCAATGTCATTAAGTAGAGAAGGGCAGGGGACAACTTTCACAACCTCTTTTTTTACCCCTACTGCTCTACTTTCACCCCTACTGGCTGAAATCGGTATTGCATGTCCAAAATTAACATTCTTTTTGTAATAGCTTTGTCCAGCAGTGAGACAGAGACATCTAACCAGTGTCATTAAGTAGAGGAGGACAGGGGACAACTTTCACAACCTCTTTTTTTACCCCTACTGCTCTACTTTTACCCCTACTGGCTGAAATCGGTATTGCATGTCCAAAATTAACATTCTTTTTGTAATAGCTTTGTCCAGCAGCAAGACAGAGACATCAAACCAATGTCATTAAGTAGAGGAGGACAGGGGACAACTTTCACAACCTCTATTTTTACCCTTACTGCTCTACTTTTACCCCTACTGGCTGAAATGGGTATTGCATGTCCAAAATTAACATTCTTTTTGTAATAGCTTTGTCCAGCAGCAAGACAGAGACATCAAACCAGTGTCATTAAGTAGAGGAGGACAGGGGACAACTTTCACAACCTTTTTTTTTACCCCTACTGCTCTATTTTTACCCCTACTGGCGGAAATCGGTATTGCATGTCCAAAATTAACATTCTTTTTTTAATAGCTTTGTCCAGCAGTGAGACAGAGACATCTAACCAATGTCATTAAGTACAGAAGGGCAGGGGACAACTTTCACAACCTCTTTTTTTACCCCTACTGCTCTACTTTCACCCCTACTGGCTGAAATCGGTATTGCATGTCCAAAATTAACATTCTTTTTGTAATAGCTTTGTCCAGCAGTGAGACAGAGACATCTAACCAGTGTCATTAAGTAGAGGAGGACAGGGGACAACTTTCACAACCTCTATTTTTACCCCTACTGGCTGAAATTGGTATTGCATGTCCAAAATTAACATTCTTTTTGTAATAGCTTTGTCCAGCAGCAAGACAGAGACATCAAACCAGTGTCATTAAGTAGAGGAGGACAGGGGACAACTTTCACAACCTTTTTTTTTACCCCTACTGCTCTACTTTCACCCCTATTGGCTGAAATGGGTATTGCATGTCCAAAATTAACATTCTTTTTGTAATAGCTTTGTCCAGCAGTGAGACAGAGACATCTAACCAGTGTCATTAAGTAGAGGAGGACAGGGGACAACTTTCACAACCTCTATTTTTACCCTTACTGCTCTACTTTGACCCCTACTGGCGGAAATCGGTATTGCATGTCCAAAATTAACATTCTTTTTGTAATAGCTTTGTCCAGCAGTGAGACAGAGACATCAAACCAGTGTCATTAAGTAGAGGAGGACAGGGGACAACTTTCACAACCTCTATTGTTACCCCTACTGGCTGAAATCAGCATTGCATGTCCAAAATTAACATTCTTTTTGTAATAGCTTTGTCCAGCAGTGAGACAGAGACATCAAACCAGTGTCATTAAGTAGAGGAGGACAGGGGACAACTTTCACAACCTCTATTTTTACCCCTACTGCTCTACTTTCACCCCTACTGGCGGAAATCGGTATTGCATGTCCAAAATTAACATTCTTTTTGTAATAGCTTTGTCCAGCAGTGAGACAGAGACATCTAACCAGTGTTATTAAGTAGAGGAGGACAGGGGACAACTTTCACAAGCTCTATTTTTACCCCTACTGCTCAATTTTTATCCCTACTGGCTGAAATGGGTATTGCATGTCCAAAATTAACATTCTTTTTGTAATAGCTTTGTCCAGCAGTGAGACAGAGACATCAAACCAATGTCATTAAGTAGAGGAGGACAGGGGACAACTTTCACAACCTCTATTTTTACCCTTACTGCTCTACTTCCACCCCTACTGGCGGAAATCGGTATTGCATGTCCAAAATTAACATTCTTTTTGTAATAGCTTTGTCCAGCAGTGAGACAGAGACATCAAACCAATGTCATTAAGTAGAGGAGGACAGGGGACAACTTTCACAACCTCTATTTTTACCCCTACTGGCGGAAATCGGTATTGCATGTCCAAAATTAACATTCTTTTTTTAATAGCTTTGTCCAGCAGTGAGACAGAGACATCTAACCAATGTCATTAAGTAGAGAAGGGCAGGGGACAACTTTCACAACCTCTTTTTTTACCCCTACTGCTCTACTTTCACCCCTACTGGCTGAAATCGGTATTGCATGTCCAAAATTAACATTCTTTTTGTAATAGCTTTGTCCAGCAGTGAGACAGAGACATCAAACCAATGTCATTAAGTAGAGGAGGACAGGGGACAACTTTCACAACCTCTATTTTTACCCCTACTGCTCTACTTCCACCCCTACAGGTGGAAATCGGTATTGCATGTCCAAAATTAACATTCTTTTTGTAATAGCTTTGTCCAGCAGTGAGACAGAGACATCAAACCAGTGTCATTAAGTAGAGGAGGACAGGGGACAACTTTCACAACCTCTATTGTTACCCCTACTGGCTGAAATCGGTATTGCATGTCCAAAATTAACATTCTTTTTGTAATAGCTTTGTCCAGCAGCAAGACAGAGACATCAAACCAGTGTCATTAAGTAGAGGAGGACAGGGGACAACTTTCACAACCTTTTTTTTACCCCTACTGCTCTATTTTTACCCCTACTGGCGGAAATCGGTATTGCATGTCCAAAATTAACATTCTTTTTTTAATAGCTTTGTCCAGCAGTGAGACAGAGACATCTAACCAATGTCATTAAGTAGAGAAGGGCAGGGGACAACTTTCACAACCTCTTTTTTTACCCCTACTGCTCTACTTTCACCCCTACTGGCTGAAATCGGTATTGCATGTCCAAAATTAACATTCTTTTTGTAATAGCTTTGTCCAGCAGTGAGACAGAGACATCAAACCAATGTCATTAAGTAGAGGAGGACAGGGGACAACTTTCACAACCTCTATTTTTACCCCTACTGCTCTACTTCCACCCCTACTGGCGGAAATCGGTATTGCATGTCCAAAATTAACATTCTTTTTGTAATAGCTTTGTCCAGCAGTGAGACAGAGACATCAAACCAGTGTCATTAAGTAGAGGAGGACAGGGGACAACTTTCACAACCTCTATTGTTACCCCTACTGGCTGAAATCGGTATTGCATGTCCAAAATTAACATTCTTTTTGTAATAGCTTTGTCCAGCAGCAAGACAGAGACATCAAACCAGTGTCATTAAGTAGAGGAGGACAGGGGACAACTTTCACAACCTTTTTTTTACCCCTACTGCTCTATTTTACCCCTACTGGCGGAAATCGGTATTGCATGTCCAAAATTAACATTCTTTTTTTAATAGCTTTGTCCAGCAGTGAGACAGAGACATCTAACCAATGTCATTAAGTAGAGAAGGGCAGGGGACAACTTTCACAACCTCTTTTTTTACCCCTACTGCTCTACTTTCACCCCTACTGGCTGAAATCGGTATTGCATGTCCAAAATTAACATTCTTTTTGTAATAGCTTTGTCCAGCAGTGAGACAGAGACATCAAACCAATGTCATTAAGTAGAGGAGGACAGGGGACAACTTTCACAACCTCTATTTTTACCCCTACTGCTCTACTTTCACCCCTACTGGCGGAAATCGGTATTGCATGTCCAAAATTAACATTCTTTTTGTAATAGCTTTGTCCAGCAGTGAGACAGAGACATCAAACCAATGTCATTAAGTAGAGGAGGACAGGGGACAACTTTCACAACCTCTATTTTTACCCCTACTGCTCTATTTTTACCCCTACTGGCGGAAATCGGTATTGCATGTCCAAAATTAACATTCTTTTTGTAATAGCTTTGTCCATGAGTTAGACAGACAGAGACATCAAACCAATGTCATTAAGTAGAGGAGGACAGGGGACAACTTTCAAAACCTCTTTTTTTACCCCTACTGCTCTACTTTTACCCCTACTGGCTGAAATGGGTATTGCATGTCCAAAATTAACATTCTTTTTGTAATAGCCTTGTCCAGCAGTGAGACAGAGACATCAAACCAATATCATTAAGTAGTGGAGGACAGGGGACAACTTTCACAACCTCTATTTTTACCCTTACTGCTCTACTTTTACCCCCACTGGCTGAAATGGGTATTGCATGTCCAAAATTAACATTCTTTTTGTAATAGCTTTGTCCAGCAGCAAGACAGAGACATCAAACCAATGTCATTAAGTAGAGGAGGACAGGGGACAACTTTCACAAGCTCTATTTTTACCCCTACTGCTCTACTTTTACCCCCACTGGCGGAAATCGGTATTGCATGTCCAAAATTAACATTCTTTTTGTAATAGCTTTGTTCAACAGCAAGACAGAGACATCAAACCAGTGTCATTAAGTAGAGGAGGACAGGGGACAACTTTCACAACCTCTATTTGTACCCCTTCTGGCTGAAATCGTTATTGCATGTCCAAAACCAGTGTTATTAAGTAGAGTAATTTTAAAGTAAAGCTGCTTTAAACAATCAGAATTGTAAAAAGTGTTGTATATATAACGGTTACTTGACTTGATATTAAACTAAAATAATAATAATAATATATATATATATATATATATATATATATATATATATATATATATATATATATATATATATATATATATATATATATATATACTGTTTGATTTAAAATTCAGAGATTTCACCCAAAAAAATGTTCAGGACAACAGCCATTTTGACAGAACTCGTGTTTATGTAAATTGGAGGAGATTGAACAAACTGATCAAACAACATAAAACATTTAAAAAAATATATAACAGTACAAAACATTTTTTTTGTACAATTACAATTTCAACCGATTTTGTAGTTTTTAACTACAGAATGCACACAACCACAGAATGTTCTTAAATTTTTTAATGTCTCTTTTTGGAATGTTGACACAGATAGAGTGATACCACCTTTCGCATGTGCTGCACTGAATCTGGTGAGGGAAAATTGTGACAATTAAACTTTGTATACTTTTATATTAAATCGAACGTTCATTTACAAATAAACTTTAATAAAAAAAATCTTGCGACATGAATAATAAAGTAATATTATTTTCAACTTGAAAACAATGAAACTAATGAAACTATTTTATCTTTATTTACATACAGTTTTTCACAGCTTTGGTGCATTTCTCAGATCATAAATGAAATTCTCATAACTACTTGTTCAACCTCCACATCCTCTATTCACTTGTTCATATTATAAAACTAGTTTCTCATTCTTTTGAACAAGTTGTGAAAGCTTTAGTACAGTCATGCTATTGATTATGTATAATTGTCTGCGGTTTCCTACATTATCAGTTGCTAATGCCATGTTGCTTAAAATGTATTACATATTTATCTGTGCAATAGTCTTACCCTTCAAAACATCTAGTCATTAGTTCATTATATAAGGCATTAAATGCTAAATGGTTGATCTAATAGTTGTCATAAACAAGCATATTTTCTACACATTTCAATTATACTTTTTGTAAATGTGCCATGAATTGATGAATTGTGCAGGTGAATCTTGATTTTCACTGCTCAAGATAATGTAGATCAACCAATGATAAACCATTTCTCTGAAATAGCTCAAAGTTTCACCTTCAATATATACTTCAACCCTCAAGTATATACACATAGTGCTGTTGCATGTAAAAGCAAAGTTCTGCCTAAGGGGTCTTTCCTGTGTTTTCCTAGATAATGTTGTGGTTTCGCCTTTGTGCCCCTATTTCTAATAATATTTTAATGTGTCTTTTTTTTTTGACTGACCACTAGTAAAAGTGTAACTGAATCCTGTCCAGTCTCTTTCAATCAACAACTCACATACCGTAGTGTGTACATTTGTACTTTTCAAATGGATATATGACATACAGAAGTGCAGCTTTGTAAATTTCAATACAGTAACTGTCATCAAAATGGTTGCCATAGTTTACATTATATTATCCCTCCAGAGTACACTGTTATATTAACAACATGACTAAGCAATATGACTGTCTTATCCGTACACAATGACACAAGGACTTGTCTGATGGCACTGACATGTTCATTGACACAGATATTTACTTTTGAGAGAAAAACTAAGGATTATGAGCAAGAGACTGGCTTTTGGCTAATCCATGGTGTTTTGCTACTGTATTTGTACGAATTGTTTTGAGAAATGCACTTACTGTTTTACAAATGTAGAGGATGATTTGAGAAATGTATCAAAGCGACAGAGAAAAACTGTCTAGAAAAGTACTACAGAACATTTGCTATAAAGTTATTTCAAACTTAACTGCATACTAATTACATAATTATCTGCATACTAATTATTTAAGTACTTTTAATAATTTAACACTTGAGATCTATTTCTAATATATAATTTAATAATAAAATGTACTTGGAAAAGGACACAAACCCATGTATTCCGACCCACAAGTCCAACAGGAGACTCTTGTCCACAAAAGGAGCAATGATCCTTGGGGTTGAAAACTGTAAATACATTTTTTGCAAATCAGTGCTCTATTTGAACTGATTTTTAACAGACAGACAGACAGACAGACAGACAGATAGATAGATAGATAGATAGATAGATAGATAGATAGATAGATAGATAGATAGATAGATAGATAGATAGATAGATAGATAGATAGATAGATAGATAGATAGATAGATAGATAATTGGCTACATAAACGGCAGCCAATCAAATTTCTAGTGGTAAGTCAATAAAACTGAAATGGCTTACAATCACAAGACAAGAAATAATCTTATATTATGATCAAATTAATATTTGTAATACAATTTGTGAAAACTGTAATAAGATGTAATTCAGCTACTTTTTTATTATTATTATTTTTGTACTCAGTAAAAATGATTTACACTTTATAATACATATAAATAGAAATAAAGTGTTTCCAAATCAATTGCAAATTTTATAGTTATTTCATGGTTTATATATTGTAGTCTCTTAACTTTTAAATTATAAATATATTACTATAGTATATACAAATAGTGAATTCTTCATTTCTTTTCAGGGTAGAAATCAAAATATTTGAATTAGGTCATATGTAAAGACAAATGCTTGATGCCATTATAATAACCAATAAATATTTAAACAGTATGTTTTCATTACCATTGTAAAGCCAACATAATAATACAAATCAAACTCACCACTCAAAAATGACTATAGATCAGTTTGTGGGAGCCTTGGCTTTTCATGCCCATGTGTAGTAAAAGAGCACTCACACTGAAGGATCAGTGCAAGATTCTCCTTAATTGTGTGCTTACAATACATACCTGATGCTTCTAGGATTATTCCAGCCACCCCCTTACGTAGCTTGGACAGGAGACGCATACGGGAAGGTATCATTATTTCAGATGGTGTCACTGGAAATGCCTCCACCACCTCCTTAGCCATCTGTTTGGTAACATAAATAGCATTAAATAAACTTTCAAAATACATTAGCCATAGCAGAATAAGAAATTTTAATATTACACTGTTGAGGTTATTTAAAATTTTGTCTCGTTTCAAGGTTAAATAAATTTTGTACCTGCATGACATAAACTCCACAGCTGCAACCATCTTGCTGTATGCTGTGGTTCAAGACACCATGTGTCCATGTCACATCCACCCAGTCGGTCTTACCATGAAGTTCCTGCCGCATTTTGAAGTATTCTCTACATGCGTATGAGAATTGTATGTTATTGACTTTATAACCAGGTATCATTTCACTAAACTGTCACCAAAGTTGATAATAACACTACTTAATAATGTACTGTGTGATCATAAAAAAAGAGAAATATTATCATACAATACCTGAATCTTGCAGCAGCAAGTTTAGATTCTTCTTCTTCATCTATCCCTTGGGGATCCACCACAAAGACTTTCTTCAATTTCTTATTGAGATACTGTAAAAACATTTAGTTTGGTTAGTTTAACAGTTAGTTAGTTTGTCTATGTACATAAGTAATTAACTATGATTTGAAAATGGTTTTACACACCAGAAATTTCCAGTGGTTTTTATGCACTTGCATGAAGCCAATCAGAGCATCATATTTGTCAAAGTTGACCTGTAAACAAGATGAAATATTATTAAACTTGTCTTTCTGACCTTTTTAATTTTGCTCTAAATAACAACTTAAAGTCTAACCTTTCGGAAACTGTGCCTTGGCAATTCAGACCTCTCCCCAAACACAACCACACCGGCAGAGTAGTGGTTCAATAAAAAAAAATGTCTTCCATTTGGTTGTGAATTCAACAGTGCTTGGATGTAACTTTCAATAATCTGCAATTATTAAATAAAATGAAATGTATTACCTTAAAATGTATTATAACAAATAAACTAATATTTGTCAATATCTTTACTCATTAGCCTACCAGTAGTGATAGTAAAACTTCATGCACAGTATAATAACTGTTTAACATTATATTAACATGAATATATATCCACAGTATATGCATCAAACATGTCATTTTAATTATAAGATTAATCACTTTCTGTATACTGTATATTGTCCTTTCAAGTACACAAATAGCTTCATGTGTTGTTTCACATAAAACTCTACTAGTACAAATATTAAAATGCATCCTTAAATGTTTGTTAAAATGTACCATTTTGGCATTTAGTGGTGGTTAATTTATAATCATTATTTATGTAACTGGAGTATATCAATGTTTGGTACTGTAGACATATGATTACCTCCCCTTTCAACCAGTTGTGTGGTTTCAGGCTTTTGAACTCAGTCAGACGGAGTGTATAAGAGACATCCTTGTCAATTGATTGAATTACTGCAACCACAACTTCGCTGTCTTTCGAATTCCAAAAAGCCTATAAAAATTAAATTGGAGAGAAAGAGAATCAAGATTCACTGCACACCAATAAATTCCTTTGTGCTGGTTTTACTTTGTGTCCATTGTGTACATATACAGTATAGACAGTTAACTTTATAAAGACTTTGTATAAAGTATTGCTTACTTTATACTAAGTTCCACAACCACACATCATGTATTTATTAATGTCTAGAAGTACAAAGCTGAATAAAATGTATTTGTATATACTTGTAGTAACAAGAATTCATCCGTATTTTTATAATATTTTTTTATGCAGAGATGTAAACAAGTTGTTTTGTGTTAAACAGTGAATGTTTCAAACAAACACATCAGCGGTGTCGGCCGGAGGTAATAACATTTACAGGGAACATAGAAAGGGAATTTAAGTTGACAACTCAACTTAAAAGTAACTACATTTTTGTGTTAGTGGAATTAACCTTTAACAGAAGTACATTCACATATACACATAATATAACATGCACATTGTTTATGTTTTACCTGTATAATGTCCTCATTACGTACATGACTTGTGGCCTCAGTGACAATGTCCGTATCTGGCTTTCTGGACTTTGGCCGTCCGACGGGAGCTTTTGATGTCTATGATGTGAAAACAGAAGAGAGGCAACATTTGCATGTTGTTGTGAAAAACTTGACCAATGTTAGGGTATTTATACACTTTAAAAAGATGTCGTGGCCTTGAATTTGCCTTAAGTTGACTTAGTCTTACCTGGGAAGTGTCAGACACAACTTTGACACTGTCAGTCTTCTTTACTGTCGACTTTGGCCGTCCGACAGGAGCTTTTGATGTCTATGATTAGAAAACAGAAGAGAGGCAACATTTGCATGTTGTTGTGAAAAACTTGACCAATGTTAGGGTATTTATACACTTTAAAAAGATGTCGTGGCCTTGAATTTGCCTTAAGTTGACTTAGTCTTACCTGGGAAGTGTCAGACACAACTTTGACACTGTCAGTCTTCTTTACTGTCGACTTTGGCCGTCCGACAGGAGCTTTTGATGTCTATGATTAGAAAACAGAAGAGAGGCAACATTTGCATGTTGTTGTGAAAAACTTGACCAATGTTAGGGTATTTATACACTTTAAAAAGATGTCGTGGCCTTGAATTTGCCTTAAGTTGACTTAGTCTTACCTGGGAAGTGTCAGACACAACTTTGACACTGTTAGTCTTCTTTACTGTCGACTTTGGCCGTCCGACAGGAGCTTTTGATGTCTATGATGAGAAAACAGAAGATAATCAACATTTGCATGTTGTTGTGAAAAACTTTACTAATGTTAGGGTATTTATACACTTTAAAAAGTTGTCATGGCCTTGAATTTGCCTTAAGTTGACTTAGTCTTACCTGGGAAGTGTCAGACACAACTTTGACACTGTTAGTCTTCTTTACTGTCGACTTTGGCCGTCCGACAGGAGCTTTTGATGTCTATGATGAGAAAACAGAAGATAATCAACATTTGCATGTTGTTGTGAAAAACTTGACCAATGTTAGGGTATTTATACACTTTAAAAAGATGTCGTGGCCTTGAATTTGCCTTAAGTTGACTTAGTCTTACCTGGGAAGTGTCAGACACAACTTTGACACTGTTAGTCTTCTTTACTGTCGACTTTGGCCGTCCGACAGGAGCTTTTGATGTCTATGATGAGAAAACAGAAGATAATCAACATTTGCATGTTGTTGTGAAAAACTTGACCAATGTTAGGGTATTTATACACTTTAAAAAGATGTCGTGGCCTTGAATTTGCCTTAAGTTGACTTAGTCTTACCTGGGAAGTGTCAGACACAACTTTGACACTGTCAGTCTTCTTTACTGTCGACTTTGGCCGTCCGACAGGAGCTTTTGATGTCTATGATGAGAAAACAGAAGATAATCAACATTTGCATGTTGTTGTGAAAAACTTTACTAATGTTAGGGTATTTAAACACTTTAAAAAGTTGTTGTGGCCTTGAATTTGCCTTAAGTTGACTTAGTCTTACCTGGGAAGTGTCAGACGCAACTTTGACACTGTCAGTCTTCTTTACTGTCGACTTTGGCCGTCCGACAGGAGCTTTTGATGTCTATGATGAGAAAACAGAAGAGAGGCAACATTTGCATGTTGTTGTGAAAAACTTGACCAATGTTAGGGTATTTATACACTTTAAAAAGATGTCGTGGCCTTGAATTTGCCATAAGTTGACTTAGTCTTACCTGGGAAGTGTCAGACACAACTTTGACACTGTCAGTCTTCTTTACTGTCGACTTTGGCCGTCCGACAGGAGCTTTTGATGTCTATGATGAGAAAACAGAAGATAATCAACATTTGCATGTTGTTGTGAAAAACTTGACCAATGTTAGGGTATTTATACACTTTAAAAAGATGTCGTGGCCTTGAATTTGCCTTAAGTTGACTTAGTCTTACCTGGGAAGTGTCAGACACAACTTTGACACTGTCAGTCTTCTTTACTGTCGACTTTGGCCGTCCGACAGGAGCTTTTGATGTCTATGATGAGAAAACAGAAGATAATCAACATTTGCATGTTGTTGTGAAAAACTTTACTAATGTTAGGGTATTTAAACACTTTAAAAAGTTGTTGTGGCCTTGAATTTGCCTTAAGTTGACTTAGTCTTACCTGGGAAGTGTCAGACGCAACTTTGACACTGTCAGTCTTCTTTACTGTCGACTTTGGCCGTCCGACAGGAGCTTTTGATGTCTATGATGAGAAAACAGAAGAGAGGCAACATTTGCATGTTGTTGTGAAAAACTTGACCAATGTTAGGGTATTTATACACTTTAAAAAGATGTCGTGGCCTTGAATTTGCCTTAAGTTGACTTAGTCTTACCTGGGAAGTGTCAGACACAACTTTGACACTGTCAGTCTTCTTTACTGTCGACTTTGGCCGTCCGACAGGAGCTTTTGATGTCTATGATGAGAAAACAGAAGATAATCAACATTTGCATGTTGTTGTGAAAAACTTGACCAATGTTAGGGTATTTATACACTTTAAAAAGATGTCGTGGCCTTGAATTTGCCTTAAGTTGACTTAGTCTTACCTGGGAAGTGTCAGACACAACTTTGACACTGTCAGTCTTCTTTACTGTCGACTTTGGCCGTCCGACAGGAGCTTTTGATGTCTATGATGAGAAAACAGAAGAGAGGCAACATTTGCATGTTGTTGTGAAAAACTTGACCAATGTTAGGGTATTTATACACTTTAAAAAGATGTCGTGGCCTTGAATTTGCCTTAAGTTGACTTAGTCTTACCTGGGAAGTGTCAGACACAACTTTGACACTGTCAGTCTTCTTTACTGTCGACTTTGGCCGTCCGACAGGAGCTTTTGATGTCTATGATGAGAAAACAGAAGATAATCAACATTTGCATGTTGTTGTGAAAAACTTGACCAATGTTAGGGTATTTATACACTTTAAAAAGTTGTCATGGCCTTGAATTTGTCTTAAGTTGACTTAGTCTTACCTGGGAAGTGTCAGACACAACTTTGACACTGTTAGTCTTCTTTACTGTCGACTTTGGCCGTCCGACAGGAGCTTTTGATGTCTATGATGAGAAAACAGAAGATAATCAACATTTGCATGTTGTTGTGAAAAACTTGACCAATGTTAGGGTATTTATACACTTTAAAAAGTTGTCATGGCCTTGAATTTGTCTTAAGTTGACTTAGTCTTACCTGGGAAGTGTCAGACACAACTTTGACACTGTCAGTCTTCTTTACTGTCGACTTTGGCTTTCTGACCGAATCTTTTGATGCCTACGAGGACAGGCAGAAATTAAGGATGTGATGCAATGTGTAACAATTCACTTTTTTGATAATATTATAAATACTTATAATAATACATTGTTTTTGTATGTTCATGTAAGTAATCTTTATTAATGGCCATACTACTCACCTTTTCTTTAGGATAAGGTATAACTTCTGGGGTATGAAAGTACTTGGTTTTTTTTTCTTTTCGGTCACACACGCTCTTCTTGGCCCATTTTTCCTCAAAGTCCTCCAAACTGTGTTGTTTCACATTTAAACGCTTCTGCAACATTCTGTCTGGAAGGTCATGTTGCAGGATGTGTTCTCTGTACCTTCCCCGCAATGACGCATACATTTTTTGTATAAATGTTGCTGGGCGATGGTACAGTTTTTTCTGCAGGATTTTGTCTTTGACAATACAGAACCAGTTTTCAGCATGACAGTTTGTGTCATGTGTTTTCTGTAGGTCATCTGTGATAAACTCTCTGTCTTTGAATCTTTTCAAATCACCAAGCATTATCCCTGACCAGAGTGGAAAAATTGGCATGTAGTCTTTCATCAGAATATCCAGGATCCCTGGACAATGATATTTGTTACTGTCAATTTCTGTTTCTTCCGCAGGATCTTGAATAGACATGACAGCCTCAAGTACAGTAGTAAACTCTTTAGTAAATGGTGACCTGGCCAATATTGTGTTTGCCTCTGGAGGGATGTAGTCGTCCACTGCCTGCTTCTCATCCAGAGCGTCTTGTGGAATTTCTGTTCCACGAATGTGGTCATGGAGTTTTTGAAGAAACTGATTTACACACTGTGTGTTTGATTTGGTGTAAAAGACATGGCACATGCACTCAAAAATGTCTAATGCCGTCTTCAGACTTGTGGTGTTCATTAGTTGTGCCACACAGTGAGTAGCGAACTCTTTCAAGCCCTTGTCTGCTGTTCTTCTGCCAATTGCTCCATGGACTGCCTTAATTATATGTGCAGAACATAGGTGAAGAATAGTTAGTCTCCTGAAGTCTGCCATGGTGTCGTTTCCTGTAACTACATTGTAGCTGTCCTTTAGGTAGGTATGTATGTCTTGTTTATTGAAAGACAATAGGACACTCTGGATGAGTGCCCAACTATAGTCTGTTTCAACCCGGTGTATGTTGTAGACAGTGAGTTTACGTAACTTTGATACAGTCTGATGCAACCAGAATGAAATGTTTGGGATTGTGTGGTCATTTGTAATCATTTCAGACACAGGAAGAGGAGGCTTGTCTTTTCCATGTCCTGGTAGGTTGATGCTGTAGTACAGCACTCTCTTTGCCTGACTTGGAACTCGACTCACAACCCCTCCAGTAGCATCCAAATACAGAGTAACAGGATTTCCTTTTCTAAGATGTTGAACAAGGATGTCCAGTCCTGTCTCAGTATAAAGATGCACTCCAAATGGATCCACTTGCAGATGTTGGACATATCCTGGCCAAAATCTGTATGACAGATCTGTGTCTTTCATAATTTTCTGTGTCAACATCAGCTCTAGGATCACATCATCATGCAGTCTGCAGCTTTTTTTAATTTCACTAGAAATTACTTTAAGTATGTTTTTATTTAAACTTCTAGTGATGTTTCCAGCCATCAACTCAGGAACTGGTGTTTTCCTGAGATTTTTGTAGTACACATTGCTTACTCCTTGTACCACTTCTTTGGCAATCTTGCCTCTCTTCTGGTAACTAGCTGGCCGGGACCTTATCTCCGGTTTCAAATGTGTTACCTTACCAATTCTTGTCACCTGAATTGGAATTTGTTTGTCACAGCCCAATGGTTTGTGTGTAATACGGAAAATATAATGCGCATTGCAAGTTTTGAAGGAACATGATGCCTTAACTGTCATAAATGGACACCGATACTTACGACTGTGAGTGACCTTTAAGTGCTGGTATTTAAAAACAAGTGTGCAGCAGGGATTTGTTTTCCGAAATTTTTCATAAATGACATGTGTCCATGATTTTTGCAATTTTCTGCTACCTGGCAAAGGCCTTATCTTTCTCCATTTATGTGTGGATATGTACATTGTAAAGGACTTGGGTCCTGGCCTTGTGCTTCTATATGGCTTCTTTTGATGTTGCGGTTGGTAAGCAGATGCTGCTTCTACATTGCGCTCTCCATGGCCGTATCCATCTTTGTCTCTGTCGTTGTCTCCATCATTGTCTGTTACAACAACAGGTGACAGATGGGCCGCAGATGTTGCATCGCGCTCTCCATCGCACTCTCCATCGTGCTCTCCTTCATTGTCTTCATTGTTGTCTGTTACAACAACAGGTGATAGACAGGCCGCAGATGTTGCATTGCACTCTCCATCCCTGTCTCCATCGCGCTCTCCATCACTGTCTCCATCGCTGTCTGTTACAACAAGAGGTGACAGATAGGCCGCAGATGTTGCATTGCACTCTCCATCCCTGTCTCCATCGCGCTCTCCATCGCGCTCTCCATCGCTGTCTCCATCATTGTCTGTTACAACAACAGGTGATAGACAGGCCGCAGATGTTGCATCGTGCTCTCCATCGTGCTCTCCATCACTGTCTCCATTGCTGTCTGTTACAAAAACAGGTGATAGATAGGCCGCAGATGTTGCATTGCGCTCTCCATCGCGCTCTCCATCATTGTCTGTTACAACAACAGGTGATAGATAGGCCGCAGATGTTGCATTGCGCTCTCCATCGCGCTCTCCATCGCTGTCTCCATCGCTGTGTGTTAGAACAGCAGGTGATAGACAGGCCGCAGATGTTGCATCGCGCTCTCCATCGCTGTCTCCATCGCTGTGTGTTAGAACAACAGGTGATAGATAGGCTGCAGATGTTGCATCGCGCTCTCCATCGCGCTCTCCATCACTGTCTGTTAGAACCGCAGGTGATAGATAGGCTGCAGATGTTGCATCGCGCTCTCCATCGCGCTCTCCATCGCTGTGTGTTAGAACCGCAGGTGATAGACAGGCCGCAGATGTTGCATCGTGCTCTCCATCGCTGTCTGTATCGCTGTGTGTTAGAACAACAGGTGATAGATAGGCCGCAGATGTTGCATCGCGCTCTCCATCGCGCTCTCCATCGCTGTCTCCATCGCTGTGTGTTAGAACCGCAGGTGATAGACAGGCCGCAGATGTTGCATCGTGCTCTCCATCGCTGTCTCCATCGCTGTGTGTTAGAACCGCAGGTGATAGACAGGCCGCAGATGTTGCATCGCGCTCTCCATCGCTGTCTGTTACAACAACAGGTGATAGACAGGCCGCAGATGTTGCATCGCGCTCTCCATCGCTGTCTGTTACAACAACAGGTGATAGACAGGCCGCAGATGTTGCATCGCGCTCTCCATCGCTGTCTGTTACAACAACAGGTGATAGACAGGCCGCAGATGTTGCATCGCGCTCTCCATCGCTGTCTGTATCGCTGTGTGTTAGAACCGCAGGTGATAGACAGGCCGCAGATGTTGCATCGCGCTCTCCATCGCTGTCTCCATCGCTGTGTGTTAGAACCGCAGGTGATAGACAGGCCGCAGATGTTGCATCGTGCTCTCCATCGCTGTCTCCATCGCTGTGTGTTAGAACCGCAGGTGATAGACAGGCCGCAGATGTTGCATCGCGCTCTCCATCGCTGTCTCCATCGCTGTGTGTTAGAACCGCAGGTGATAGACAGGCCGCAGATGTTGCATCGTGCTCTCCATCGCTGTCTCCATCGCTGTGTGTTAGAACCGCAGGTGACAGATAGGCCGCAGATGTTGCATCGCGCTCTCCATCGCTGTCTGTATCGCTGTGTGTTAGAACCGCAGGTGATAGACAGGCCGCAGATGTTGCATCGTGCTCTCCATCGCTGTCTCCATCGCTGTGTGTTAGAACCGCAGGTGATAGATAGGCCGCAGATGTTGCATCGTGCTCTCCATCGCTGTCTCCATCGCTGTGTGTTAGAACCGCAGGTGATAGACAGGCCGCAGATGTTGCATCGTGCTCTCCATCGCTGTCTCCATCGCTGTGTGTTAGAACCGCAGGTGATAGACAGGCCGCAGATGTTGCATCGTGCTCTCCATCGCTGTCTCCATCGCTGTGTGTTAGAACCGCAGGTGATAGACAGGCCGCAGATGTTGCATCGTGCTCTCCATCGCTGTCTCCATCGCTGTGTGTTAGAACCGCAGGTGATAGATAGGCCGCAGATGTTGCATCGTGCTCTCCATCGCTGTCTCCATCGCTGTGTGTTAGAACCGCAGGTGATAGATAGGCCGCAGATGTTGCATCGCGCTCTCCATCGCTGTCTCCATCGCTGTGTGTTAGAACCGCAGGTGATAGACAGGCCGCAGATGTTGCATCGCGCTCTCCATCGCTGTCTCCATCGCTGTGTGTTAGAACCGCAGGTGATAGACAGGCCGCAGATGTTGCATCGTGCTCTCCATCGCTGTCTCCATCGCTGTGTGTTAGAACCGCAGGTGATAGACAGGCCGCAGATGTTGCATCGCGCTCTCCATCGCTGTCTCCATCGCTGTGTGTTAGAACCGCAGGTGATAGACAGGCCGCAGATGTTGCATCGCGCTCTCCATCGCTGTCTCCATCGCTGTGTGTTAGAACCGCAGGTGATAGACAGGCCGCAGATGTTGCATCGCGCTCTCCATCGCTGTCTGTATCGCTGTGTGTTAGAACAACAGGTGATAGATAGGCCGCAGATGTTGCATCGCGCTCTCCATCGCGCTCTCCATCGCTGTCTGTTACAACAACAGGTGATAGATAGGCCGCAGATGTTGCATCGCGCTCTCCATCGCTGTGTGTTAGAACCGCAGGTGATAGACAGGCCGCAGATGTTGCATCGTGCTCTCCATCGCTGTCTGTATCGCTGTGTGTTAGAACAACAGGTGATAGATAGGCCGCAGATGTTGCATCGCGCTCTCCATCGCGCTCTCCATCGCGCTCTCCATCGCTGTCTGTTAGAACCGCAGGTGATAGACAGGCCGCAGATGTTGCATCGCGCTCTCCATCGCTGTCTCCATCATTGTCTTTTACAACAACAGGTGATAGACAGGCCGCAGATTTTGCATCGCGCTCTTCATCGCTGTCTTTATCGTCACATTTTTTTGTTTTTATGAAATGTGTTCTGACTCCTCTTCTATTTTCAGTCCACACAACATAAAGCCATTTACGGTATTGTGCATTATTAATTCCGAACACAGCTATAGACAGTTCTGGCCATACCTCAGAACTCCATTTCGTTTTCTTCTTCGTTATGTTGACATCTTGGAACTTTTTTATCAGTTGTGCAAATCCTCCACATCTACTCCATAAATCACATTTCCTAATTTTTTGACCTCTCTTCACTCTACCCATGTCGACATGAAACACATTCTATGGCAATGTCTTGTTAATAAAGCTGCAATCACCAACTGTTCACGATTGATTTCAAAGCTTAAATGACAGCCTCAAATTTCAGCACGTGCAGAATCAGTGACAGTGTCATGTCTGGATAGCCTCCGATGTAATATAAATATTTTTTAACGATTTCAATCTGCATTAAACAAATATTTTTTAAATGTGTATGCTACATATTTGTATTTGAATCGTATTTATTTAAAAATATAAATATTTAAAAGAAATGCTGTAAGATATGTTTGGCGCAATTCCAAATAAGGCCATTTGGTGTCACCAACACAATTATTAGTCTGTGTGCATGTGTGTGATACAGGTATAGGGAGTCCAAATATCCACACAAGTATAGTAATATAATTAAATTTTGATCTTGTGGATTTTTCTTTTTTCTTTTTGTATGACAGGTAGGTTTATATGTAGGTTTCGTGAAATAGGACAGAATAAACAGTTAGGAATATATACCTATGGAATATCCCTTGAAAAACATGAAAACCTAACATATGGAATCAAATTTACTTATACTCACCTTATTTTATAATTTAATTTTCTTTTTTTATTCATTGGAACCCAGTGATGTTGTAAATATCCAGCCCATATACTGAGAAATCTGTCAGTATTGATGATAGGTGTAGTTAAGTCAATCAAAAATATATTGACTTGCAATGGATTGGTTTGAAAAGTAATAGAAAACTCTCCTGAGACTCTATATTACCCTAAATATTCAGAGTAAGATAAAATAAGAATCACTTTTCATCATGCAATAAATATATTGCATAATGTATATTTCAAAACAAATGATGGTATTGTTTTCAAATATGTTTAGGATTTCTAATTTTCAACATAAACAGTTTGTAGTAAGTGACAGATTGATTTAGATACATATTTATTTTGAATAAACAAAATCATGAATACTTTTATTGTGGTCCAATGCATATGGAAAAATGACCATGTCAAAGCATATTTAAGTGCTTCCATTATGTAGTAAGTGTCATGTACCGGCACACACACACAGAAATATTCAAAAACAGTTATTTATTAGGGTAATCCGTACTCACAATCCAGTACAGGCAAGGGTCAAAATCAAAACAAGTAAATACAAGAACAAGAACCAAACCAGAAACAAGCAAAACAGACTTCCAGAAGGGGTGTGACATATAGCAAGGACTCCATGACAAACACTGAAACAGACAGGGTATATACAGGTGCTGGTCATATAATTAGAATATAATCAAAAAGTTGATTTATTTCAGTAATTCTGTTAAAAAAATTGAAAATTGAACAGTATATTATATATACTCATTACATGCAAAGTGAGATATCTCAAGCCTTTATTTGTTATAATTTTGATGATTATGGCTTTCAGCTTGTGAAAACACAAAATCAAAATCTCAGAAAATTATAATATTACATGAAATCACACAGTAATTACACAGTAATCCCATGGTCATTGGTATTTCATGTAATGATCCCATGGTATTTCATGTAATATTCAAATTTTATGAGATTTTGATTTTGTGGTTTTCACAAGCTGAAAGCCATAATTATCAAAATTATAACAAATAAAGGCTTGAAATATCTCACTTTGCATGTAATGAGTCTATATAATAAACAAGTTTCCCTTTTTGAATGAAATAAATGAAATAAATCAACTTTTTGATGATATTCTAATTATATGACCAGCACCTGTATGTGTATATATATATATATATATATATATATATATATATATATATATATATATATATAATATGTGTGTGTGTCTGTCTGTATATATAATAGATATACTGTATATACACACACACACACATATATACTGTATATATATACAGTATATACATATTGCCCAGACTTCTATATAAACAATGCACAACCACAAGTTTATAAACATTTTATTTAACATTTAGTTGTTGTAAAAGGAAAAAGAGAGTTTGTCATAATGTCAATTGTTCCCCTTTACTGAATGAGTTTTACATCTCTCTCTTCCTAATAGATAAAGCTATTAATTTTTTTTTATTTGGTCATGGATTTTTCAAATAAAAGGAGAGGTTGTGAAAGTTGTCCCCTGTCCTCCTCTGCTGAATGACACTGGTTTGATGTCTCTGTCTCACTGCTGAACAAAGCTATTACAAAAAGAATGTTAATTTTGGACATGCAATACCGATTTCCGCCAGTAGGGGTGAAAGTAGAGCAGTAGGGGTAAAAATAGAGGTTGTGAAAGTTGTCCCCTGTCCTCCTCTACTTAATGACACTGGTTTGATGTCTCTGTCTTGCTGCTGGACAAAGCTATTACAAAAAGAATGTTAATTTTGGACATGCAATACCGATTTCCGCCAGTAGGGGTAAAAATAGAGGTTGTGAAAGTTGTCCCCTGTCCTCCTCTACTTAATGACATTGGGTTGATGTCTCTGTCTCACTGCTGGACAAAGCTATTACAAAAAGAATGTTAATTTTGGACATGCAATACCGATTTCAGCCAATAGGGGTAAAAGTAGAGCAGTAGGGGTAAAAAAAGAGGTTGTGAAAGTTGTCCCCTGTCCTCCTCTACTTAATGACACTGGTTAGATGTCTCTATATATATATATATATAATATGTGTGTGTGTCTGTCTGTATATATAATAGATATACTGTATATACACACACACACACATATATACTGTATATATATACAGTATATACATATTGCCCAGACTTCTATATAAACAATGCACAACCACAAGTTTATAAACATTTTATTTAACATTTAGTTGTTGTAAAAGGAAAAAGAGAGTTTGTCATAATGTCAATTGTTCCCCTTTACTGAATGAGTTTTACATCTCTCTCTTCCTAATAGATAAAGCTATTAATTTTTTTTTATTTGGTCATGGATTTTTCAAATAAAAGGAGAGGTTGTGAAAGTTGTCCCCTGTCCTCCTCTGCTGAATGACACTGGTTTGATGTCTCTGTCTCACTGCTGAACAAAGCTATTACAAAAAGAATGTTAATTTTGGACATGCAATACCGATTTCCGCCAGTAGGGGTGAAAGTAGAGCAGTAGGGGTAAAAATAGAGGTTGTGAAAGTTGTCCCCTGTCCTCCTCTACTTAATGACACTGGTTTGATGTCTCTGTCTTGCTGCTGGACAAAGCTATTACAAAAAGAATGTTAATTTTGGACATGCAATACCGATTTCCGCCAGTAGGGGTAAAAATAGAGGTTGTGAAAGTTGTCCCCTGTCCTCCTCTACTTAATGACATTGGGTTGATGTCTCTGTCTCACTGCTGGACAAAGCTATTACAAAAAGAATGTTAATTTTGGACATGCAATACCGATTTCAGCCAATAGGGGTAAAAGTAGAGCAGTAGGGGTAAAAAAAGAGGTTGTGAAAGTTGTCCCCTGTCCTCCTCTACTTAATGACACTGGTTAGATGTCTCTGTCTCACTGCTGGACAAAGCTATTACAAAAAGAATGTTAATTGTGGACATGCAATACCCATTTCAGCCAATAGGGGTGAAAGTTGAGCAGTAGGGGTAAAAATAGAGGTTGTGAAAGTTGTCCCCTGTCCTCCTCTACTTAATGACACTGGTTAGATGTCTCTGTCTCACTGCTGGACAAAGCTATTACAAAAAGAATGTTAATTTTGGACATGCAATACCGATTTCCGCCAGTAGGGGTGGAAGTAGAGCAGTAAGGGTAAAAATAGAGGTTGTGAAAGTTGTCCCCTGTCCTCCTCTACTTAATGACATTGGTTTGATGTCTCTGTCTCACTGCTGGACAAAGCTATTACAAAAAGAATGTTAATTTTGGACATGCAATACCCATTTCAGCCAGTAGGGATAAAAATTGAGCAGTAGGGGTAAAAATAGAGCTTGTGAAAGTTGTCCCCTGTCCTCCTCTACTTAATGACACTGGTTTGATGTCTCTGTCTCACTGCTGGACAAAGCTATTACAAAAAGAATGTTAATTTTGGACATGCAATACTGATTTCAGCCAGTAGGGGTAACAATAGAGGTTGTGAAAGTTGTCCCCTGTCCTCCTCTACTTAATGACACTGGTTTGATGTCTCTGTCTCACTGCTGGACAAAGCTATTACAAAAAGAATGTTAATTTTGGACATGCAATACCGATTTCCGCCAGTAGGGGTAAAAGTAGAGCAGTAAGGGTAAAAATAGAGGTTGTGAAAGTTGTCCCCTGTCCTCCTCTACTTAATGACACTGGTTTGATGTCTCTGTCTTGCTGCTGGACAAAGCTATTACAAAAAGAATGTTAATTTTGGACATGCAATACCCATTTCAGCCAATAGGGGTGAAAGTAGAGCAGTAGGGGTAAAAAAAAAGGTTGTGAAAGTTGTCCCCTGTCCTCCTCTACTTAATGACACTGGTTTGATGTCTCTGTCTTGCTGCTGGACAAAGCTATTACAAAAAGAATGTTAATTTTGGACATGCAATACCCATTTCAGCCAGTAGGGGTAAAAGTAGAGCAGTAAGGGTAAAAATAGAGGTTGTGAAAGTTGTCCCCTGTCCTCCTCTACTTAATGACATTGGTTTGATGTCTCTGTCTTGCTGCTGGACAAAGCTATTACAAAAAGAATGTTAATTTTGGACATGCAATACCGATTTCAGCCAGTAGGGGTAAAAGTAGAGCAGTAGGGGTAAAAAAAGAGGTTGGGAAAGTTGTCCCCTGTCCTCCTCTACTTAATGACACTGGTTAGATGTCTCTGTCTCACTGCTGGACAAAGCTATTACAAAAAGAATGTTAATTGTGGACATGCAATACCGATTTCAGCCAGTAGGGGTGAAAGTAGAGCAGTAGGGGTAAAAAAAGAGGTTGTGAAAGTTGTCCCCTGTCCTCCTCTACTTAATGACATTGGGTTGATGTCTCTGTCTCACTGCTGGACAAAGCTATTACAAAAAGAATGTTAATTTTGGACATGCAATACCGATTTCAGCCAATAGGGGTAAAAGTAGAGCAGTAGGGGTAAAAAAAGAGGTTGTGAAAGTTGTCCCCTGTCCTCCTCTACTTAATGACACTGGTTTGATGTCTCTGTCTAACTCATGGACAAAGCTATTACAAAAAAGTGTTAATTTTAGACATGCAATACCGATTTCCGCCAATAGGGGTGGAAGTAGAGTAGTAGGGGTAAAAATAGAGGTTGTGAAAGTTGTCCCCTTTCCTCCTCTACTTAATGACACTGGTTAGATGTCTCTGTCTCACTGCTGGACAAAGCTATTAAAAAAAGAATGTTAATTTTGGACATGCAATACCCATTTCAGCCAGTAGGGGTAACAATAGAGGTTGTGAAAGTTGTCCCCTGTCCTCCTCTACTTAATGAGACTGGTTAGATGTCTCTGTCTTACTGCTGGACAAAGCAATTACAAAAAGAATGTTAATTTTGGACATGCAATACCGATTTCCGCCAGTAGGGGTAAAAATAGAGGTTGTGAAAGTTGTCCCCTGTCCTCCTCTACTTAATAACACTGGTTAGATGTCTCTGTCTCACTGCTGGACAAAGCTATTACAAAAAGAATGTTAATTTTGGACATGCAATACCGATTTCAGCCAGTAGGGGTAAAGGAGAGGTTGTTAAAAATGCCCACTGAGGCCCCCTACCGAACTGCACTGGAATCAAAAATCTATTACAAAAACACACCCTCTGCGTTTTCCTCAAAAACGAAGAAAAAGTGCACTTTCCCCACGGTCCCTTACTCGCATCTCCGTCAAGAGCGAGCTTTCCCGGCGAAACTCACATTGCGGCGGCTTTTGAGGGACAGTGCTTATTATATAGAGCGAAAATACGGAAAATTAAGCCTGTGAAACATTGTTAGCCTTGCCTTTTTAGAGGCAATAGGATTTAAATAATTTTTGGCCAAGTCGTTTAGGAGGTATTGCCATTTTTCAGCGAATGTCCGGGGAATCTCGAAAACAAAACTAACTTTACCCCGCTTTGCGGTCTGCGGTTATTTCGAGACACTCGGCCGGTGACACACTGGATGCGTGGCGTTTCTGTTGCGTGTCAGCTGCGTGGCGGCTGCATCGCGTTTTCCATGTCTTTGCACACCAGAAGCGTGTCTGACGCGGCGCTGCTGCTGCTAGGTGACATATTGATGACATGGGGAGAGAGTTGTGGAAGGCCTATACTTCATGTTAAACATAAATATATAGCAGCAAAGACAACGTCGGCAGTGTTGACGGCAATATAGACTATAGAATATTTCGTTCTGTATTGACAGGTGCAGTATTTGAAAATCGATAATATTTTTTTAAATTGCATTTATATTTGCATTTATGTCAAACCCTAGACACTTTCAAACATCAAAATGACATTTATTAATATGTATTCGTGTCAAAATGTCATATAAACATCTTTTCCTATTCAATTTTGCCTGGAAACGCTTCCAAGACGCTTGCGTGTCGCGTGAAAAATAGGCGTCGGTTCTATTTCTAGTAGGCACGCGTTTTCCGCGCGGCTCGAGCCGCGCCTGAGACGCGCGTGTCACGCACGCAGTGTGCAAGCTCTAACCTGTTAACATGGGAGCCGAAATAAAAACGGAAACGCCACGCAGCTGAGACGCTTACGCCACGCATCCAGTGTGTCACCGGCCGGCCGGTGACACTGGATGCGTGGCGTAAGCGTCTCAGCTGCGTGGCGTGTCCGTTTTTATTTCGGTTCCCATGTTAACAGGTTAGGGCTTGCACACTGCCTGCGTGACACGCGCGTCTCAGGCGCGGCTCGAGCCGCGCGGAAAACGCGTGCCTACTAGAAATAGAACCGACGCCTATTTTTCACGCGACACGCAAGCGTCTTGGAAGCGTTTCCAGGCAAAATTGAATAGGAAAAGATGTTTATATGACATTTTGACACGAATACATATTAATAAATGTCATTTTGATGTTTGAAAGTGTCTAGGGTTTGACATAAATGCAAATATAAATGCAATTTAAAAAAATATTATCGATTTTCAAATACTGCACCTGTCAATACAGAACGAAATATTCTATAGTCTATATTGCCGTCAACACTGCCGACGTTGTCTTTGCTGCTATATATTTATGTTTAACATGAAGTATAGGCCTTCCACAACTCTCTCCCCATGTCACCAATATGTCACCTAGCAGCAGCAGCGCCGCGTCAGACACGCTTCTGGTGTGCAAAGACATGGAAAACGCGATGCAGCCGCCACGCAGCTGACACGCAACAGAAACGCCACGCTCACGCCACGCATCCAGTGTGTCACCGGCCTTAGGCTATAGCCTACACATCATCATTTTTAGCGGCCGGTCAAATACGCTACTATTGAATGAACGAATCCGTGTTGATACCCGGCTTACGCGAATAAATACTCATAATACATAATGTAATGAATAAATTAAAAAGGTTTAGTTTATATAGCTATTTGTTAATAAACTGCTGCGCATCCTAAGTAAAACTAATGTTCTTAGCCTACCTTTGACCTCATCTTGATGCGCATGGCTTAGGAAAGGGTGAAATATAAGCCAAACCAGCTCTATAAAGAAAACGTTTTTAGACGTGTGAACCATTTAGGCTACACTATTTTAGACTCGCGTCTTAGGAATAGGCCTAAATTAAAGATGAAAGCGTCTCTAGTGTAGAGTCACTGTGCCGAATGACAAGTTTCATAAACACTTTCGTTTTCTTGGTCAGCTCGTGTTTATCTGCTCAAACACACCGAGTGAAAACAGTATAGCCTACCATAACATTATCATCATCATTTGATAAAGCAGGGTATAAGATTCTTGTAGCACTTTTGCCGTGTTTGGTGAACTCACACACTTTATTTAAGAGCATATGGTGCATTGTTTTAAATAATGTTTAGGTATTTTCGCTGCTTTCATGAACTGAAATAAATGTCTGATATTGGTGAAGATCTTTCTAACATGCATGTTACACCATGTCCAGTACATAAACACACTCACTAGTAAGGGATAGTTCACAGGATAGTAAGCCATTTATTTATTGTATTGCACATTGAACACAACACATTGTCCAAAGAGGCACATTTATGCATTTGTCAGACACTTTTATCAAAGAGATTTACAAATTATTCAAGCTGAGCTATTTGATCGATGTTGGGAATCAAACAATGGCATTGCCAACACTGTTATCATGATTAGATGAACTACAGCAACACTATAGGGACACATATGTATTAATGCAACATTACAGATTAAAACATACAATGAATACTTAAAACACACAGACAAATAAACTGACAAGATTTATAGCATATCATTACATAAATTCAACCTGTTGTCACGGCAAACTAAGAACAAAAATGTGAGGACTCAAACGCTGGAGAAAAAGAAGTATTTAATAACAAAAATGCAAAACAAAACCCACGAGGGGGAAAAATAGAACCAAGTAAATACAAAAACAATAAACAAACTCAGAACACTCTGGCAGGTCTCGGGGAACAGGAAACAAAAGACAATGTACCGACACAGACTGCAAACAAGAGGGAACTAATAAAGGGAAACTAATCAGGAGGGAACAGGTGGATGAACTCAAACAATAATCAGATAACAAGGGGGAGGGATCAGACAATAACAAGAGCACATGGCCCAAAATAACAAAACACCCATGTGCAGCACAAGACAGGACAGGCATGTGACATTACCCCCTCCCTACGGAGCGGCTACCAGACGCTCCATAAGACCCAGACGGGACGGGAGGGACAGACCAGGGCGGGACGGGAGGGACAGACCAGGGCGGGACGGACAGACCAGGGCGGGACGGGATGGGACGGGACGGGAGGGACAGACCAGGGCGGGACGGGAGGGACAGACCAGGGTGGGACGGGAGAAACAAAATGATTGTGACACCAGAGTGGCCCACAGGGTTCGAGAGACCAGGACGGCAATGTCAGTCCATCTGGCGGCCAGGGCGGAGACTTTCCCTCAGGTGGCCAGGGCGGAGACGACCCTTCAGGTGGCCACGGCAGAGATTCTCCCTCGGGCGACCAGGGCGGAGAAGATCGTGTAGGCAGCCAGGGCTGAGACGATCTGTCAGGCGGCCATGGCGGAGACGACCCCTCGGGCGGCCATGGCGGAGACGACCCCTCGGGCGGCCATGGCGGAGACGACCCCTCGGGCGGCCATGGCGGAGACGACCCCTCGGGCGGCCATGGCGGAGACGACCCCTCGGGCGGCCATGGCGGAGACGACCCCTCGGGCGGCCATGGCGGAGACGACCCCTCGGGCGGCCATGGCGGAGACGACCCCTCGGGCGGCCATGGCGGAGACGACCCCTCGGGCGGCCATGGCGGAGACGACCCCTCGGGCGGCCATGGCGGAGACGACCCCTCGGGCGGCCATGGCGGAGACGACCCCTCGGGCGGCCATGGCGGAGACGACCCCTCGGGCGGCCATGGCACAGGAACCGACACCGACTCAGGAACAGGAACCGACACCGACTCATGAACAGGAACCGACACCGGCTCAGGAACTGACTCAGGATCTGGCACCGACAGCACCGGCTCAGGAACTGGCACCGACAGCACCGGCTCAGGCACTGGAACTGGCACTGGAACTGGCACCACCGGCTCAGGCACTGGAACTGGCACCACCGGCTCAGGCACTGGAACTGGCACCACCGGCTCAGGCACTGGAACTGGCACCAACGGCTCAAGCACTGGAACTGGCACTGGAACTGGCACCACCGGCTCAGGCACTGGAACTGGCACCACCGGCTTAGGCACTGGAACTGGCATTGGAACTGGCACCACCGGCTCAGGCACTGGAACTGGCACTGGAACTGGCACCAACGGCTCAGGCACTGGAACTGGCACCACCGGCTCAGGCACTGGAACTGGCACTGGAACTGGCACCACCGGCTCAGGCACTGGAACTGGCACCACCGGCTCAGGCACTGGAACTGGAACTGGCACCACCGGCTCAGGCACTGGAACTGGCACCAATGACTCAGGCACTGGAACTGGCATTGGAACTGGCACCACCGGCTCAGGCACTGGAACTGGCACCACCGGCTCAGGCACTGGAACTGGCACTGGAACTGGCACCAACGGCTCAGGCACTGGAACTGGCACCACCGGCTCAGGCACTGGAACTGGCACCACCGGCTCAGGCACTGGAACTGGCACCACCGGCTCAGGCACTGGAACTGGCACCACCGGCTCAGGCACTGGAACTGGCACCACCGGCTCAGGCACTGGAACTGGCACCACCGGCTCAGGCACTGGAACTGGCACCACCGGCTCAGGCACTGGAACTGGCACCACCGGCTCAGGCACTGGAACTGGCGGCTCCGGCTCAGGCACTGGAACTGGCGGCTCCGGCTCAGGCACTGGAACTGGCGGCTCCGGCTCAGGCACTGGAACAGACACTGGCTCCGGCTCAGGAACAGACACTGGCTCCGGCTCAGGAACAGACACTGGCTCCGGCTCAGGAACAGACACTGGCTCCGGCTCAGGAACAGACACTGGCTCCGGCTCAGGAACAGACACTGGCTCCGGCTCAGGAACAGACACTGGCTCCGGCTCAGGAACAGACACTGGCTCCGGCTCAGGAACAGACACTGGCTCCGGCTCAGGAACAGACACTGGCTCCGGCTCAGGAACAGACACTGGCTCCGGCTCAGGAACAGACACTGGCTCCGGCTCAGGAACAGACACTGGCTCCGGCTCAGGAACAGACACTGGCTCCGGCTCAGGAACAGACACTGGCTCCGGCTCAGGAACAGACACTGGCTCCGGCTCAGGAACAGACACTGGCTCCGGCTCAGGAACAGACACTGGCTCCGGCTCAGGAACAGACACTGGCTCCGGCTCAGGAACAGACACTGGCTCCGGCTCAGGAACAGACACTGGCTCCGGCTCAGGAACAGACACTGGCTCCGGCTCAGGAACAGACACTGGCTCCGGCTCAGGAACAGACACTGGCTCCGGCTCAGGAACAGACACTGGCTCCGGCTCAGGAACAGACACTGGCTCCGGCTCAGGAACAGACACTGGCTCCGGCTCAGGAACAGACACTGGCTCCGGCTCAGGAACAGACACTGGCTCGGCGGTGTCCATCTTGTCCGAAGACACAGGTTTGGCGATGGCCATTATGTCCGAAGACACAGGCTCGGCAGATGTGACGTGAATAGTCTCTGTGGCGGCCATCTTGTCCGAAGACCCAGGCTCTGCAGACGTGACTGGTCGCTGGGGTGGTGCCGGCAGGACAAGCAGCTTGGGCGGGACCGGCAGGGCGAGCAGTTTGGGCGGGGCTGGCAGGGCGAGCAGCTTGGGCGGGGCCGGTAGGGCGAGCAGCTTGGGCGGGGCCGGCAGGGCGAGCAGCTCGGGCGGGGCTGGCAAGGCAAGGTACCAGGGCGACGCGTCAGGGATGGCAGTCACCTCCGGGATGGCCTCCAGGTTAGGAGCCATCGGAAAGGTCATTGAGGAGGCCTTTCTCTTTCTCCTCCGTCCCCGGACCACCGGAACTGGGACCACCGGAACTGGGACCACCGGACTCGGGTCGACCGGAACTGGGTCCACCGGAACTGGGTCTACCGGACTCGGGTCCACTGGAACTGGGTCCACCGGAACTGGGTCCACCGGAATAGCCACGGAGGGGTTCTTCCTTCTCCTCCTCCGTTTCGGAACCACCGGAACTGGGTCCACTGGAACTTGGATCACTGGAACAGAGACCACTCCCCTGGCGATCCTCTCCCGATGGCGAATGAAACCCTCCACCATCGCCTCAAAGCTGACATGGTCAAAAGCCCTACAGATCAGCCAGTCCATCGGTTCATCCAGCGCATAATTAAACAGATCCCTGCAAGCCTCCTCGCCCAGGTTCAGCCCTTCAGCAGCGCGACGGAACCTCTGACCAAACTCCCTCACCTCCATCCCCTGCTGACGGAGGGAGACCAACTCCTGAAAACGGAGAATCCGCTCCCATTGCGGACAGGAGACTGGTGGCGCCTCTCTTCTCCGCTGAGTCCTCATAATGGTCGGTACATTCTGTCACGGCAAACTAAGAACAAAAATGTGAGGACTCAAACGCTGGAGAAAAAGAAGTATTTAATAACAAAAATGCAAAACAAAACCCACGAGGGGGAAAAATAGAACCAAGTAAATACAAAAACAATAAACAAACTCAGAACACTCTGGCAGGTCTCGGGGAACAGGAAACAAAAGACAATGTACCGACACAGACTGCAAACAAGAGGGAACTAATAAAGGGAAACTAATCAGGAGGGAACAGGTGGATGAACTCAAACAATAATCAGATAACAAGGGGGAGGGATCAGACAATAACAAGAGCACATGGCCCAAAATAACAAAACACCCATGTGCAGCACAAGACAGGACAGGCATGTGACACCTGTAGACTTTAAACATGAACGCTGTTAAGCTGAAACACTTGAAGATTATTATTATTTTATAAAACTACAAATGTAAATCTTAAATCTAAAAATATTTTCTCTGATCCTTGTGCTGAAAATAATATATATTTACAAATAATTTTGCACCTTATTTCCCTCATCACAATTCCTGTCAGTAACAGCAGAAAATACAGAGATACAACATACAATTAATAATATGTTTTGAATTCAATGTGTGGACTATAGCAGTATGTTAATTGCTCAAGGTGGTAATTTAGTAACGTGTTTTTGTAAATAACATCATTTAGACTGTCCGTCTTTGCTCCATGTCTCTCCAAGTAAAACATTAGGATCTTACATGGATTTGAATTTATCATAATTTAACAGGTGCATTTCATGGCCATTAATCACATTTTAGTTTAACAATACTAATACATCTAACAGTACTGCAATAATCAGATTTATGCAATCCTCGAATTGTTTTTCCCACTTATGATTTACTACAGGAGAGTTTTTGTTTTGCCATAATAGCTCTCACTGGAATCCTGAAAGGCAGGACGTTTGTCATGAGATTGCAAAAAAATTATAATAATCTTCTTAATTTGCTTTAAATATATTTTGTATTAAAAACAAATATATGAGTCTCTCCTTTTTTTCATGAACACGATGAGCTTCAGGTTGTATTTACATTGTACCAATGTGGAGTAGAAATAAAATTTGTATTACACACTTTGTGTCTACTACTGCATTTACTTTTTACAGTATACAACAACATTTTTGTCAGTAATTTCAGTTAAGATGTTTGTACATACAGTAATTTGAGGAGACATCAGTCAACATCAGTTTTGATAAGAAATGTGATTCAATGTCTTAATGTGGTTTTACATGTACACTGTAAAAAGAATACTGTGAAATTTACAGCAACTTGCTGGCAGCAATTAGCAAGTAAGTTGCTGTAGTTCATTTCACAGTATGCTTACTGTAAACTTAATTACAGTAACTTTAAAAATACTGTAAATACTTTTTTACAGTAATAATCACAGTACTGTGTTTCATCACCTCACAAATTTTACTACTGTAATAGGGATTACTGCATTAATTTTGTGTACTGTAAAATGAAGACACTGTTTTTATCACAAAAATGCCATTTATTGACAACTTTTCACACTTTAAATTTCAAAATTCATAAAATAAATAGCAAAAAAAAAACATTTTTTTTTCAATAGGTAAACATTTTTCTGTTAACATTTCATTTAGTTTTGTATGCAACAACACTTTTCGGAACATGCAAATCAATCCTGTTCAAATGTATTAAAATGTTTGGTTAAAATTAGAATGAATAAAAGACAAATTAAATTATTTTAAAACAGCAGGATTTCAAACAGTAGAATTTAGTCCCTGAATGTTGTTTTTCTCCCAGAACTGTATTTTCCTTCAAAACGGGGGGGCCTAAACTAGTCAACGTCCTGGGCTGGAGTCTTCTACCCTGCAGTGGAAGAAATTAATTATTAATGGAAAAGTTTATAAGCAAGACAGATGGGTTGATGACAATATATATAAAAGTTTGATTGGATCGTTTGATTTAGCCAATCAACATGTAATACAATGTCCACTTCTCTATAAACCAAAATGCTTACTTAAAACACACATTTTATATATTAGGGCTTGGAGAGAAAAATCGATTAACCTAGCTATCGTGTAGATTCTAAAATCTTTTTTTTTATTTTTTTTATTCCAGAATCGATACCAATTCAAATTCAATTGCTTTATTTTTGTCCTTGCTTGTAGATGAGGTTGAAAGAAGTTAGCCACTTTCTTAAGAGACATGAGACTGAACGCACTGAAAAGCCTTTGCACTGCTCATATGCTGAGAGAGAGATTAGACAATAGAGCGGCACGATTCATCTTCAAAGAATGTGATCTCGGTCATCAAGACCTTTCAATTCGTCTGTCTATTAAACTAAATCATAAAACAACATTCAAATCTGTGTTGGCGCTACCGTTGACCCAGAGAGAGAAACGTTAGTCATGAAACAGCTTCACAAACAGTCTTTTAAATAAATATTTAAAATTGAATATATTTTTAAATAATTGTTAGACATAAAACTTTTATTTTAACTCACCATGCAAATGGTAGAAAAGTTAATAATAAAAAATAAAAGTTTGATGTTTAACAATTACACAACAGTCCATATAAACCCAAATAAACACTTTGAGAATTATTTTACTAGTCGGGTAGGTAGTTAAAGAATGACTACTCAAATATTTGTTCCTATTCCTAGTCAAAAATATATCAATAACAAATAAGTGCTTACCTCTGGATAAATTCTAATGTATGATATTTATTTAAAAGACTGTTTGTGAAGCTGTTTCATGACTAACATTTCTCTCTCTGGGTCAACGGTAGCGCCAACACAGATTTGAATGTTGTGATATGATTTTGTCAAAGTTTAATAGACAGACGAATGGAAAGGTCTTGATGACCGAGATCACAGTCTTTGAAGATGAATCGTGCAGCTCTATTGTCTAATCTCTCTCTTAGCATATGAGCAGTGCAAAAGCTTTTCAGTGTGTTCAGTCTCATGTCTCTTATACCCATTCTGGATATTACGCCACTTTAACACTTTGGAATCTAAGTGCAAGATGACGTAAAACTTTGTTCACACACAGTGAATCGATAAAAAAAATATACTTAACACTTAATATACTTATACACTTAAAATTGGGATCTATTGTGTATGTTTAGTGCCGGGATCTTACCGAGCATGATGAGCCTTGGAGTAGAGCCCTGCGCGGGACTGTTTTCTTCATCCCGCTCCCGCCCGCGCCCGCCGAATTTCTGACCATTACCGCCCGCTCCCGCAACGTATGTGTTTCACTCCCGCCCGCTCCCGCAATATGTATGTCCACTCCCGCCCGCACCCGCAAAACTCTAAGAATTTATTCCCGCACAGTAATAGAGATGCATTGATTTTGTGTCTTCTCCCGTCCCGCAGGAAAAAACACACATTTGTATTGCTATTATTAGAGATTCATGGGGTTGTTTGTTTCGTTTCCCTGGCCGGCATAGCCTACTGGACACATACTCACAGGACAATGGAGGAAATCGAGTGTGCTGTTTTTGGATGGTTTTGTTTTCGTTTTTGCTGTTTTTTATTCAGGATACTCTGTCTTGCGCGTGCAATGATGACGCAGTGAATAGTGATGTTTCTCTCTGAACAATCAGCAGTCTGCCGTGTTTTCACGTCACATTTTAGTATCGCCTAAGCTCACTCAGAACCCCGCCGGAGGGGGTACGAAAAAAAGTACCTGGAAGCAGATACAGTTACAACTTTTACACAGTGGAAAACCAAACAAAGGCGAGTCGAGCCGAGCCGAGGCGAGCTGGTACTGTGTAGTGGAAATCATGTTGCAAGGCTACCTCCCGAATCCCGATCCCGCAGTGTTTTTTTTAGCCGCCCATTCCCGCCCGCAGCAAAGTTCAAACCGCCCGCTCCCGCGAGATTTGCGTTGGGTCCCGCGGGACCCGGCGGGACTCAATCCCAATGCAGCCCTCTACCTTGGAGTGCTTGGCAGGGAAATCTGGTAACATCTGCTTGGGTGGAAGTTTCCTGTAACACAAAATAAACAGGAAAAAAAAAAAACACTTTTAAAAATCACAAGTACAATAAATGGTAAATAAATGAACTAGTAAGATCTCGAAAAATCTTAATACAATGCGAGTATATTATTATGCTTCCACGAGTCATGAATAAAACTTTCGAATCGGCCCGCTTAAATGTCTGATTCTTCAGGCGGCAACGTTAGCATTAGCAAGCATGAAAAAAAAACAAAAAACGAGTGAGATTATTCAAACGGCTACCGCGCCAACACATACATCAAATACACAATTACAAGTTAATTTTATTCAACAAGGCTACACGTTACTCTTTAATCAAATTGAAGACGTTATAAATCAAATGTAATGTTGCCAGATAAGACAAATCTTTACAGTATACGCCTATGCTCCCACATGTGAAGGACATTTGAAGGAATGGCACTTCAAATTAGGCTATCAACAATCTCGTTTCTGCAGTTTGACCTGCGATGAAGTTCAGAAAAATCATGATCCTATGAAAAATGTGTTATCTTACCTCTAGCTGCGTTTTCTGTCGAGTCAGCGACTCGGCTGGCTTCACTGCTCTGGACGCGGTGTCGTCGGCGCGGCGGTGACAGTTCAGTTGACGTTAGCAGGCAAGAGAAATATCCAAGCGTATGGGGATCAAATTTCAGTCTAGCGCGCCAACAAATACATCACATACACATACACAATTCCAATTTAATTTTTATTCATTATGATGTTATCGAATGTTGCCAGATTAGAAAATCTATCGAAATTATGTGCAAATATATATACATATAAAATGCACACAAACACGAGTTTAGGAAGTGTGACGCTCGTTTACTTGGTGCACTCTTAAAGTTGAACAAATAGGTAACTTTACAAGAGTAAACTGGAAATAAATCAGCAAAGTTACCTTTCTGAAGTTAAAATTCCAATAAAAGTGTGGAATCTCGTAGCTTTTCAGCTGCATGGCAAAGAAATTGCTGTATTGTGATTCACAGAAAAAATATTTTTACTGTAGAATTTACCCGCCATTGAAAATTGACCATGATGCTTTGCAGATCTACAGTAACATGCTGTATACAGGTTTTACAGTAAGCATTTGCTCATTTTACAGTAATAATGCTGTGAAAACTACAGAAATTTGTTACAGTGTAGGGACTGGACTATGGGCTGAAATATGTGCCACCAGAAACTGAATTTGAATAATTTATATTTGAATTTGAATTGCTAAACTTGAATAATTGTATTGGAAAACTGAATTTGAATCACATAATTTGAAATTGTATTGTTTATTTTGAATAATTGCATTGAAAAACTGAATCTGAATTGTATAATTTGAAATTGAATGTATTTGTTTGGAACTGAAGTCCAATACAATTTGGTCCTCACTGAAAATTCAACTCTCTATATATCCTCACATTCAGTTCTCACAATTCAGATTCAGATCACCAAAATCAATTTCAAGTTTCTGTGACAGACATCCGGGTAGTTGGAGGATGAAGGAAGAGCAATCGAGCGCAGATCGATATCGCTAGATAGAGTTCAGTGTCGCAGGATCATCACTCAGCACTAATATGCCAGACTGTTGTGCTGCTTATGGATGTTAGAACGAAAGAAATGGAAAAAAATAAAAATAAAAAATAACAGCAAGGGATAACATTTCACAGGTGCGCAGCGTCTCTTCTCCCGGGCAGGAACACAGCTTCACCTCGCTGCTGCACCGGTCCCCGCTGATCCAGATGGGACCGGCCAAAGACATAGTGGTGATCGGGAGTATGTATATTTCGGCGGGAAGTTCCACTGCCTTTGCCGGTGGCCGGCGGACGGAGAGAAACTACAGCGGGGCAGCAGAGTTCGTCTGCGGCTGCAGGATCTAGAGACTTACTGCCCGCTTCCTGGGAGCCAAAACGCTGCTGGAGGAAGTTTTCTTTTGCTGAAGAAAATAGTCTGTTCCGCGTCCATAGCAACGCTCTGTTTTTCATGGCAACGGTGTGATATACTTATTACATGGCTTGGTTGAATTCCAATGTAGAATGCGGTCTGTTATTTCTTGATAACAGACCGCTGCGAAGTATATCACACCGTTGCCATGAAAAACAAATCGTTGCTATGGACGCGGAACGGACTATTTTTTACAATCTTTTGCTTAGAAGCAATACAATCTTTTTAAATCAATAAAAAAGTTAAATCAATAATTTGTGTCAAATTCTTTATTTATTTTGTAGGTAGCCATGTAATAAGCGGGATAATGTATAGCGAGGCGGTTGTTATAGCAAATAACAACACCTTCAGGCTGATTCAAGACCTGTCGGGGTTGTTATTCGCTATAACAACCGCCTCGCTATATACATTATCCCTTATATATATATATATATATATATATATATATATATATATATATATATATATAGTTATATATAGTTATAGGCTTCAGGCTGATTCAGGCAGATATATATATATAAGGGATAACTCTATCTATCGATCTGCGCTCGATTGCTCTTCCTTCATCCTCCAACTACCCGGATGTCTGTCACAGAAACTTGAAATTGATTTTGGTGATCTGAATCTGAATTGTGAGAACGGAATGTGAGGATATATAGAGAGTTGAATTTTCAGTGAGGATCAAATTGTATTGGACTTCAGTTCCAAACACATAAATTCAATTTCAAATTATACAATTCAAATTCAGTTTTTCAATGCAATTATTCAAATTAAACAATACAATTTCAAATTATGTGATTCAAATTCAGTTTTTCAATGCAATTATTCAAGTTTACAATTCAAATTCAAATATAATTGATTCAAATTCAGTTTCTGGTGGCACATATTTCAGCCCATACTGGACATCAAAAGATACATAATGTGCGAGGAACAGGATTGACTGATTATAAAATGTCAGAATAATAATTCCCTCTTCTCACCCATTTGCAAAAATTAATAATTCGAATCTGAATCTTTATTTACTTTTTAAATATAAAAATCCATATCAAAACATTGTTTTTTATATATAATTTGTCTGCAACTTGTCTGAATCTGGATATCTAGGTGTGTGTTTACTTTTTGTCATTATAAACACTCAAATGAAATAATTACAAGCTCTGAGCCTCTTAATTTTGACCTTGAGGAGGAGGTGATTTATCAGAAAATGTAGTGACAAAATAAAAGTCACTAAACTGTGTGACTAAAAGTGACAGGGTTAATCCTTAAAGGTGATGAGTGTAATTTTGGTGTTTAATACTTTCTTGTTTCTTAATTTACAATTACAAGTGTGTGTGTGTGTAGTTTGACTTCCTGAAGTGTGTGTGTGTGTGTGTGTGTGTGTGTGTGTGTGTGTGTGTGTGTGTGACTTCTATTAGAGTCAATCTCTGACTCAACCAATGGTATAAGTTTGGGAGTGGGGCTACTTGTCCAACCAATGACAGACGTTTTAGAAACAGTCATTTTCCAGCCCTGTTTGGTGATTTTAGTGCTGTAGAAATGACACACTTCCCCTTTAATAACAAAGAACTAACAACAAGATACACCACAGCGGTTGTGCAACGGCCAGAAGTGGTTGAGTGTGATTTTGTTCATCGTTTGATTTGGAAAGATCAGCTTAATGAATTCAATTGTACAGTAGTCAGTGTCATCAGCAGCATTTTAAGATAAAATTAAAACATAATAAACAGAAGCTGCCATTATTAAAGGGGTCATATTATGCCCTTTTATGAAGTCTTGATTTTTTTTGGGGGTGTACTAGAATATGTTTTCATGCTTGGTTGTTAATTTTTTTTTTACATTATTAGAGCTCCTCTCTCCCCAGACTGGCTCGCACACGCACACGCCAATTTCAATGAAGCCCCTCCTTAAGAAATATGAAATGTGCTGTGATTGGTTAGCTCGCCCAGTCAGGGCCGTTTGAAGGAATTTGGGGGCCCCAAGCAAAATGGACATGGATAGCTCTCTATAGTTAGCTGGATAGCTCTCTATATAACTCTCTATAGCTCTTTTTTTTCTAGCCAACTAACGTGCTATAGCCTATGTGGGCATAATGGGCCGACTGGGCTTTTGCTATATACCACTTTTTATTAGAACAGTAACAACAGAATCGCTTTTCAAAGCAAAACTTAAAACCTATGTCTCTCTTGTTTATGACTCCTGAGTCTAAATGGAGCTGATGTAAGCATCTAAATACATGCTTTTTCTTGTATGGCGGATGTACAGCATGCTGTTGAATGTTTATCTGTTTTGGTCTTTTATCAGAACTTTTTATTTAATGTTGTTCAGCACAATGGTGGACAAGGATATATCCTTCCATATCCAGATCTAGTTATCTGTGATAAGATCTTTTTTTGCATAAAAGTGCTTTAATAACAGAATAACAGAAACAAACAGAAGAGCATCTTAATAATTTGTGAAAACTGAAACATAATCATTCCTATTGTTCTGCAAATCTTTTTGAAAGTTGTTTTCTCTGACTATCGAACACATTCTATATTTATATGAGCTGAGAGAAATCTTCAAACCTAAACATCATGCTGCACAGTCCAATTAACATACACTCACACTCAAGACTCATTTATTTCTTATATTGCACATTTAACAACTCATTATCCAGAGGCACATGTATGCATGTATCAGACACTTTAATCAAAAAGACTTACATTGCATTCAATCTATACATCTGATCCCTGGGAATCAAATCCATGACTTTGGGTTTGCTCACACCATGATGATGATTATCCAGGTTACAGGATACCTGTATCACTATAGTGTTCCTGTAGCTCAGCTAATCATGACGCAGCATAATAAAGTACTAAAAAACACTAGGCGCGTTTCTATGGGGCGCCGTTTGTAAAGAGGCTCACGCTGAAAATAACAGCAACATTTTGTCACATTTAGCTTCAAACAATGTTTAAAAAACTGGTATGAATTTTTGACGGTCACTTTTTACCACATTTACAATAATATTTGTCAACTTAGAGATATTTTAAATAGTTAAATCTAAATATTAAATGTTACACCTAAATGTTAAATGTTAAATCTAAATGCTAAATCTAAATCTAAATGTTAAATCTAAATCTAAATGTTAAATATAAATATAAATCTAAATGTTAAATCTAAATGTTAAATGTTAAATCTTAATCTAAATGTTAAATCTAAATATTAAATCTAAATCTAAATGTTAAATCTAAATGTTAAATCTAAATCTAAATGTTAAATCTAAATGTTAAATCTAAATGTTAAATCTAAATCTAAATCTAAATGTTGAATCTAAATATAAATGTTAAATCTAAATGTTAAATCTAAATCTAAATGTTGAATCTAAATCTAAATGTTAAATCTAAATCTAAATGTTGAATCTAAATGTTTGGGTTGAAACTAAATATTTAACTAATATGCAAATTCAAAATGCCGGTAACAGGAAGTGCCAAAATAAAAGCTCGAGGTGGTCAGTGTGTGTTTATAGCATGGTTTATAGTGTCAAATAACGAATAAAAACCATCTCATCCGAGGAAATGGACTCTTGGACATAGATTATCGTGATAATAACTACCTAAAATAATAAACACGTTTGGAGAAACTGTATTTGAAGAGTTGGCTAGTGTCACTTTTATGAAAAGTGCGGGACTTATGACCTGTAGCCATAATAGCCAGCCACTAGGGGGCTCACTTTGACTGAATGTCATGTCATTACTCTCATCACGATACTCTACAGTTTCTCCAAACGTGTTTATTATTTTAGGAAGTTATTATCGTTATATTATAGTTATTATTATGAGATGGTTTTTATTCATTATTTGACACTATAAACCATGCTATAAACACACACTGACCACCTCGAGCTTTTATTTTGCCACTTCCGGCATTTTGAATTTGCATATTAGTTAAATATTTAGTTTCACCCAAAACATTTAGATTCAACATTTAGATTTAGATTCAACATTTAGATTTAACATTTATATTTAACATTTAGATTTAGATTTAACATTTAGATTTAACATTTAGATTTAGATTTAATATTTAGATTTAACATTTAGATTTAGATTTAACATTTAACATTTAGATTTAACATTTAGATTTAGATTTAATATTTAGATTTAACATTTAGATTTAGATTTAACATTTAGATTTAACATTTAGATTTAGATTTAATATTTAGATTTAACATTTAGATTTAGATTTAACATTTAGATTTAACATTTAGATTTAGATTTAACATTTAGATTTAGATTTAACATTTAGATTTAGATTTAACATTTAGATTTAGATTTAGCATTTAGATTTAATATTTAACATTTAGGTGTAACATTTAATATTTAGATTTAACTATTTAAAATATCTCTAAGTTGACAAATATTGTTGTAAATGTGGTAAAAAGTGACCATCAAAAATTCATACCAGTTTTTTTAACATTGTTTGAAGCTAAATGTGACAAAATGTTGCTGTTATTTTCAGCGTGAGCCGCTTTACAAACGGCGCCCCATACGTTTCCACTACAGATTTTCGCAAAACTTTTGCGTTTTTTTTTTATTTTTGTCATTTTTCAATTTGCGAATGCCAAAAGTGTGGTTGCTGGCTAACAGGTTAATGATGTTTCAGTGGAATTTTCTACCAGGAACATAGATGGTTTTTTTTGTGTCCATGTTATTATAGCAATGTGCTCTTAATGTACTGAGAGCAAATAAATAGCTTTGATTTTTCCCAGCTGATCTACATTATTAAATACAGGAAAAAAGAATTGAGAAAAATATGATTATTTAGATTGTCAGCTGTATTTCACTGTCCTATATGCTCAGAGTTTGTTTGTTGATTTCCTCATGTGTTTCTCCAAACCCAGACTCCATTATAACGGTAAGAACAAGCGTCACTATCACACACTGACCGCAGGACTCTCTCTTTCTGTCCAGTTCATCATTGGCCTGTTCCTGCAATCTTGAGCTCTCAAACAGAGTTGAAGCTGCTGAAAAATATCTGAGTGAAACATAATATTTCTTTAATGCTGGACTGGCTGTCAGCTCCAGTGTTTCTGTCCTCCACTGTGTATTTTAATGCTGATGTGTTTTGTTGTAGAACAGCGCCACCATGTGTCATCAGCTGACTACTGCGGCTCTGAGCTTCTCTGATGCTGATAGTGATGTTGGGATGTTTTCTCTTTCTGTAGATGATGTTTTGTCCCGGGGCTCGATATGCCTGGATGACATGGTTCAGGGGGACACTATCGCTCGACTGCACTGTCTCTATGTCGTGTTCAGAACACCTCACAGTTTCACATGAGAAAAGAGCAGATATTACACACTTTACACACATATTCTCACATTACTTACAGTCATACAGTATGTGATAAATATTAGATGTTAGATCAACTATTTTCTTGAGCTATCATGAAAACTGTATCCAGTGATTAAAAAAATACTTCTACACAAATGTGTGTGTGTTTTTCATCTGCAGATCTTTCCAGTAAAGAAGAGCAGAAAAGGGCTCCGCTAATATTTTCTCCAGGATCTGAGCAGCTTTGACACCAGATGATGAATCCATCACCATCTGAGACCGATATGGAGCTCAAATTTGCTGTGCCAAATCTAAATGAAAGCATGCGTGTATTTTGCACAGTTCTGATCTCTATGGAAGCTTGTTTCCGCCACAAAATAAAACATTTTAAAAGATAATTGCGACTTTTTATCTCACAATTGCGAGTTTACATCTCACAATTCTGACTTTATTTCTCAGAATTGCGAGATATAAAGTCAGAATTGCATGAAATAAAGTCGCAATTACGTGTTATAAAGTCAGAATTGCGAGATATAAAATCAGAATTGCGTAAAATAGTCGCAATTGCATCTTATAAAGTCAGAATTCTGACTTTTTTCTCTCGCAATTGCGACTTTATATAATGCAATTCTGACTTTATAACACATAATTGCGGGTTTATATCTCGCAATAAAGTCCAATTCTAAGGGAAAAATAGACTGACTTTTTTTTATTTTTTTTATTGTATCTCACAATTCTGACTTTATAACATGCAATTGCAACTTTATATCATGCAATTCTGACTTTATATCTCCCAATTGCGACTTTATTTCTCACAATTCTGACTTCATATCTTGCAACTGTGAGAAAAAAAAGTCAGAATTGTGAGATAAAAAGTTGCAATTATTATTATTTATTTATTATTCAGTGGCCGAAACAAGCTTCCATAGATCTCAGACCTGAAGGCTGTTTAACAGTAATCTAGCAGTCATAATAAGAACGACTGATCCCCCAAATCACCATCTTTATCTGCCATCAGATCACCACAGTAAGAACTAGATTCATGTCAAAATTAGCAACTCAATTTGCTACTGAGATTTAACAATGTCTTGGTATTTTGTAATTGTAATGTTATTATTAATAACCTTTAATTTTTGACTTGGTATGAGACGATCTTATTCGTTCATTAAATAAAATACATTATCTTAAACTTATAATGCCTTCACTCTAATATTCATCAATCTCCATTTGGTGTACATGTAATCTCCACATGTAGTTTTGCATCCATTCCTTTCTCATTGTTTTAACCATAATGGGAATAAGAAGAAGAAGATAAAAAAGATTGTATTTCAAAAATCATGTTGAATAAGAATAAGAAGAACTGTACACAGATAATGTTGCACACACACACAAAAAAAAATTTGCTTTCCTATTTTTTGTTTGATATTTTGCGTTTGTATGTAGACGTCGATTTTTATCTCGGGCCGAATTATAAATATTTCTCCTGCACTTTGGAATGAAAACTAGAGTCATGTCTGTGAGTCATACAGAGAGGAGATACAAGAGCTTATTTTAAGACAGATATTGCAGAGCTTATGCTTTTCTATTCGAACAGGCAAAATTTCATGTGTCTGAACTGTGTATGAAAAGAATAAAATGAGCAAGTTTTTACATTTTTACATTGTCAGAACTGGAGCACTACTAGTCTTTCTCAACTGAACTGTGTATGAAACGGATGTTATGAGTTCGAGCAGATCTCGCAATCATGATTTACTAGCAGAATGAAAGTGATACTAGATTTCCCAACTTCCACATTTTTATCGACTCCATTTTACTCTCAGAATTAAGATTCTTTGAATCAGTAAAATAGAATATCAAAGTGTTTAGTGATGTATACAGCTGCTTGTGCAGGGATTTGAGAATCTGTGTCTATAACCTTTGATTCTGATCAAGGAGAGTCTTCAGGTGAGACGCATAAAGCCTTACATTACCTTAAGCAACCATGAAATACTTAAAGTAACATAGTTAAAGTTCTTAATGTAATATGAAGTTCTTGATCTTATTGTTCAAATCCTTACTGTATTTGTTGGACATATAGTTTGATTATAATTGTCTTTAAAGTAATGTCCAGTATAAAGAGTTTGGTTACAACTCTTACTGTTAATAATTTTAAACTGTTTAATTAAACATTTAAAGAAAATGTAAAAAAAAAAAAAAAAAAAAAAATAGGAAACATGTTATCAAGGAAATAAACAAATATTGCATACTATAGCCACTTTATCAGTTTGTAGTTTATAAGTGCATTTATTGCAGTATTTGTGGGTCCAGTAGACGAGCATTGTACAGTCATGATATTTCTATTGCTTATAGACATAAAATGATGCTAAAATGTTAACATGAGCGGGGAAAGTGACATTAGTTCATCAAAATTCAGCGCAAACAATGTTTTGGAAAAGCAGCAGGAAATTCTGTCATTTTGGGCCTCAAGTCCTGAATATATTTTTTATTATTTTTTTGTGATACATCAACTTAAACTAGTAACCTGCAAGTTTTGTAATTTTAACTTTCATTTACATGATCCCAAATCAACTTAGAATATATGAGACTTTATTTATTTATTTATTTATTTATTTATTTATTTATTTATTTATTTTCTTCATAACATACATAATCAAGATTGTTGAAAAAAAAAAAACTTGTCAAAGTTGCAAATCATTTTGTAATGTATTGTATTTGAGTGTGTGTGAATGAGTGTTTCTGATCTCTTACTCGAGCAGCTCCATGAAGACTGAATGAATCATGGATGACACACACACATTCAGACATGGAGATTCTTCTCCTGGATTCAGGTACTTCAATCTTCATATGATCTTAATGTTATAGAAGACTCATTTTCTGCACATAACAGGGTGTTGTGTGTGTTTGCCAGGGTTGGTATAGTGATCTGTTGTCTCTATCATATTCTGGTGCGGGATATACAGTAGTTGGAGCCACTCAGGGTCTTTAAACACTGTCCAAAGACACACAGATACAGTAGACAGCTAGATGATATATGACATTATCCTTGGACAGTCTCATCACTCTTCAACATACGATCTTAGACAATCTCCTCATGTGGGATTTATTTTCATGTAAAATCAGCCAAGTTGATCATTGTCTCTATTCTGTTATCTCTGTTCTATTAAAGTCAGTTTAAGGGTGAAAGATCAATCTCACCGGAGCTCAGCTGTGTGTCCATGAAGAGTGACACGTCTATGGAAGAGCCAGTGAGATTTGAGGGAAAACACACATCAACTGATCTGAGGTACAACATTTCATAGATAGATAGATCTTCTCGAGTTACATGCATGCACACTTTGGAAAAAGACTATTTTTTGGCTCTCAGACAGATTTGTTCTATCCATTTATTTTAATAGAGGAAAACACAGAAAACAAGATAGATTTATTGAATTGAACCACATAGGCCCTGAAAAATGAAGAAAAAAACTGCTTTGTATTAACCCTTGTTCACAAAGCAGTCTGGTGTAATATGATTAGCGCAGACATTAATGATTTTAGGTAACTTGAGCGGCAGATTCCCATCATGAACAAAATGAATCCACTGCGTCTTCAGTGGCTCAGTTGCCGGGAGTAAATGAAGAGTCTGATGCTCACTCTTACATCCAACAACATCACACCTGGCTTTCTTAGTAGGGAACTGGGGCATTTTTCTCATCACTACAGCTGCTCCAGCACGTAGAAAATAGTGGACTGTGTTCAGGTCACTGAGGGCGGGGTCTATCAGCATTAGTGGGCGGGGCCTTGGCATTTTGTGATGTCACAAAAAGTAGCATCTGCAAATGGCCTTTTCTGAGACACAGATTATGATTTATGGAGATTCAAAAAAGAGGAGTGGGTGGATTTTTACCATTATAGGGTGGTTGTGTACACAGGGGCGGATTTAGGTAATAGGAATGGGGCCCTATACAATTGCACACATTTACCTGGATAATCCTTGAGGATTCTTTCTCTGTTATGATGCTTGCTGATGCACAGCGGTGTCCAATCTTTCTACATCTTCATGTACATTATTATGGCTTTTATTCTTGTTTTATACCCCGAAACAGCAACAGTAGGCTACGACGCATGGAACTGTCTGAGCGGTGTGGTGTGGCTTACACTTGCCATATAAAAATGTTCACCCCAGTGCAGTTACGGTACTCTCATTTAAACAGGTTATAACAGTATTAATACGCATCTTGTATGTAAAAAGCATTTTTAGGGGGCCTTTGACTTTTGAGGGCTCAAAGCAGTCACTTACTTTTGCCTAATGGTAAGTCCTCCTCTGTGTGTACACACACTGCCGACACACATTTATGTTCAAACACCATGTAAAGGTGAATTTTGCATTATAGGTCCCCTTTAACTCTTTCCCCGCCATTGACAGAATTTTCCGGCTTTCCGTGTTTTCCCTGTTATATGGTAGGGGGCACTATTAGGCATCTTCTGAAAGAGTATTAAATCTCCTGATCAAACCACATGCAACGAAGGTGTAAAAACGAGTGATCTCAAATGTAATCATATGCTTATGTAAAATAACGCGATCATCAACATTAAACAGCATATAAATCAAAACTGCCTAATGTTACTTAGGTGTTGATTAAAAAAAATGTGTAAAGCTAGAATAAAAGTTTTTTTTTTTCGTTTTTTTTTTTTTTAAGGGAGAGGGTCTGTTCTTTCTTCTGATATATTGCATGTTCAGATATTCATACAAAAAAATATTCTGGGGACCATGAAAATGTTGTGAAAATGGTCAAAAACGCTGGCGGTGGCTGGTAACTTTAAACAAAAAAAGCTGGTGGGAAAAAAAAGAGTAATTTATTTATTTTCATGTAAAATCAACCATATTGGTTCTGGTAGAGAATAAATCTATTATTTCTATTCTGTTGTTCTATTAAAGTCAATGTGAGGGTGAAAGATCAGTCTCACCGGAGTCCAGCTGTGTGTCCATGAAGAGTGACGCGTCTATGGGAGCTCCAATCAAATTTGAGGGAAAACACACATCAACTGATCTGAGGTACAACATTTTTGTTTAGACAGACAGAGAGACCACAGACACACACAAATAATGCATGTGTGGCATAATTTGGCAAATAACCACTTATGGATATCCACAAATACAGAAATAGGTGATGATATTGTGTAAGCATGTATAACTCAGTGACTCACACTATTATAAAGCTCTGCAATAGCAGGATTGAGCACAGGATCAGGTCTCCTCTCACAGCTGATCCAGAGCTTTAGTCCTGATGTTTCACTAACATCTACTGACTTAAATCTAAAAGTATATCTTTAAAACTTCTTGAGTTACAGACATGCAAACTTTGGGAAAAAAATACACATGACAGTTTCTTCAGAGTGTTCAGACCGTTTGGCATATAATGCAACAAACATAGGCGTAATTTGCGAGTTGCACATGTGGGACATGTGCCCACCACTCTTTGCCAGGATCGATATTGTCACGAGCACTTTTTGAAACATCTCGCAGCACGGATGTACCTAATACACACAAAACATCTCCAGTTGACTATAGCAGAGAATTAATTTCATTAGTTTGTGTTAATTTCATTCTGGTGCTTTTGAACTCATGCTGAGTGTGTGTTGCCACTGTTATCAGTGTCAGAACGATCTCTTGTGTCTTCACACAGACAACAGACAAACACTTCAATTACATGATTGAACATTAAATACAGACAGGGCCATTTCTGACCATTTTATTAATTCCCCTTTACAGCTTAAACACTCAACTTAAAGTCCCTGTAAAGTCAAAATTAAGTATGTTTTCTGAGTTTGTCACACCACAGAAAAAGGTGTTATTAGCCACCCAGCCAAATTTGAATGATAAAAAAAGCCGGCAAGTACATAAAATAAGCTATCAAAATCTTGCAAAAATGAGCAGTAGTCTCTGCTCTCAAACACTGGGGGCGTGTCCGCTAGCTGCGCTGAAACCACGCCCACTCGCGGGAAAGCTGACGAAAGCCAGCCGACGATGGCACCAGTTGTCGGCGCAACGGGAGGATGAAGGCCGAGGCGGGAGATAATCGGTTCGGCCCCATTCACCAGTAACAGCGGATTATCAGTGAATCCCAGTTGCACTCTTGTACCAATCTTGCACTTCTATCTACTCCTCAACCAGACCACCTAGAGACTTCGGGTTTCCGGCATTATGTTAAGGAAGGTCTAATCTCGGGAACGCACAAAAAAAATCCAGGAAAAGATTTTGGATTTCCTGGAAATTCCAGAAAAAATTCAGTTTTTTGCAAATTTCTCGGCAACCATAATAGCTATCGAGTTGAAACAAATTGCAATCGATAGCTTCTAAAATTTACAATAATATTAGAAAAAAAGAATTGATAAAAAATCTTTCCTTTATGCTTCAAAAATTAATTAAAACTTTATATGAAGGGAAATAAGAAAAATATTGCCTTTTCACCTATAAAACTATTGTTCCACAGAAATACGTAAGGAAGGTATTCACAAGAGTCATGAGCACAATTAATTCCACTGAATTACGGCAAGAAATCAATGAACGTATCGATCAAGATTTGGAGAAGGAGCAAGAATATATGAGAAAACGACAAGAGGTTGTTGCAAAATAAATGGAAGAACGTTCAGCAAAGCGACAAAAGATGGCGACATCCACACCAACGGCTTCCTCATCAACGGCTTCCTCATTCTACGATGACTCGTGGCTTTCAGAGGATGTTTTGGCAAATATCTCGAAAGCAGAAGAAGAGTTTACAAAGTCACAAGCCAATAGTCAAGCAGAAAAGAAGGAAGAATCTGAAGAGGACAAAGCAGAAAAGGAAGCTGATACAGAGAAAATCGAGGATATTGAGTGAACACGATGTAAAAAATAATGAGCTAATAAAAAAAATGATGTTCAACTATTCAAGTGATTGTGCCTTTTTTATTATCCATTGCTGATTTGATTTCAGAAAGTTCATTTGAATTTCAAGAGAAAGTTATATTCTCGAGCAACTTATTTTCTCTTTCATTTACTATCTCTTAGTGTTGTGATCCCATGACGTGAGAAAATTGCGCTAAAACACTCACTGAGTTTTTATTACTTGTTTATACTAATATTCAGCTACAAAATGTACTTGTGCTAAAATACAGTGTTATGTTAAAGTGTTAACAGGAGCGTTGAGGCGCTCATTGGCACCTCTCTATCTGACTCTATATGAGTACTGTATGAATTATTGTCTCTGTTTTCTCAACTGTTGTATTTTCTCTGTTCTCTCTGTATTTGTCCATAATTAGTGAACAGTCTATGGACACTCGAGGAACATTTAGGGGAAGACACATGCCATCTAATCTGAGGTACAACATTTCTGTCATAAAGATATTTTACCATCACTTTTACTTCTTCAATTTATGTTTTAATCTAATGATTTATTCTTTTAGTCGTGATTCTCAACTGGTCCAAAGCAGATTTAAATCAAATCTGTTGAAGAAGTTTCAGTGTCTGTCTGAAGGAACAGCAAAGCAGGGAAACCCAACACACCTAAATGAGATCTACACAGAGCTCTACATCACAGAGAGTGAAAGTGGACAGATCAATAATGAGCATGAGGTGAGACAGATTGAGACACAATCCAGGAGATCAGAAACAGAGGACACACCGATCAAATGCAATGACATCTTTAGACCTTTATCTGGACAAGACAAACCCATCAGAACTGTGCTGACAAAGGGAGTCGCTGGCATTGGGAAAACAGTCTCTGTGCAGAAGTTCATTGTGGACTGGGCTGAAGGGAAAGAGAATCAGGACGTCCAGCTCATATTTCCACTTCCTTTCAGAGAGCTCAACTTGATGAAGGACAAAACACTCAGTCTTTCAGATCTTCTTCATGTCTTTTTCCCTGCAACAAAAGAAATGGAAATATCCAGTGATGAATATAAAGTGTTGCTCATCTTTGACGGTCTGGATGAGTGTCGTCTGTCTCTGAACTTTAAGACCGAAGTGAAACTGTGTGATATATCTGAATCAGCCTCAGTGGATGAGCTGCTGATGAACCTCATTGAGGGGAATCTGCTTCCCTCTGCTCTCATCTGGATCACCTCCAGACCAGCAGCAGCGGATCTCGTCCCCTCTGAGTGTGTCCATCGAGTGACAGAGGTACGAGGCTTCAATAAGCCACAGAAGGAGGAATACTTCAGGAAGAGAATCAGTGATCAGAGTCTGGCCAATACAATCATCACACACCTGAAGTCCTCGAGGAGCCTCCACATCATGTGCCACATCCCAGTGTTCTGCTGGATCTCAGCCACTGTTCTAGAGGAGATGTTGAGTGAAGCAGAGAGAGGAGAGATTCCCAAGACTCTCACTCAGATGTACACACACTTCCTGATCATTCAGACCAACATCAAACATGAGAAGGACTATGAGAAGAGAGTGAAAGATGAAGACATGATTCTCAAACTGGGGAAACTGGCTTTCCAGCAGCTTGTGAAAGGCAACCTGATCTTCTATGAGGAAGACCTGAGAGAGTGTGGCATTGATGTGACAGAAGCATCAGTGTACTCAGGATTGTGCACTCAGATCTTCAGAGAGGAGTTGAGCTTGTATCAGGGGAAAGTCTTCTGCTTTGTGCATCTGAGCATCCAGGAACATCTAGCAGCTCTATATGCACACATTTACTTTACAAATGAGAACAGAAATGTGTTTGACAAAACCAAACAAAGTTTCTTTTCTAAAATCTTAAACCAGAAGAAATATCATTCATTATCTGAGCTGCACCAGAGAGCTGTGGATAAGGCTTTACAGAGTAAGAATGGACATCTGGACCTTTTCCTGCGTTTCCTTCTGGGTCTCTCATTGAAGTCCAATCAGACTCTCTTACGAGAACTACTGACACAGACTGGAAGCTGCTCCTACAACAAAGAGGAAACAGTTCAGTACATCAGACAGAAGATCGGGGAGAATCTCTCTCCAGAGAGATCCATCAATCTGTTCCACTGTCTGAATGAACTGGGTGATGATTCTCTGATGCAGGAGATCCAAGATTATCTGAAATCTGGAGAAATAGGAAGAACCCAACTCTCCTCTTCACAGTGGTCTGCTCTGGTTTATGTGTTGCTGACATCAGAGCAGAAGATGGATGTTTTTGATCTAAAACAGTTTATTGGAACACGAAATACTGCAGATAAAGTTCTTCAGAAGCTGCTGCCTGTGGTTAAAGAATCCAGATCAGTTCAGTAAGTCACTCTGACAACAATCATTACATTGATAAAACATGATCATATTTATGAGTTTAGCATGTGCTTTTGTACCTAAGGAATACTGTAGAAGGATAAATTCATAATATTTAAATCAGTGTTTCCTGAACTGAGAGACTGAAGAGTGTCATTGTTCTCTACAGGTTATATAATTGTGGTGTTACAGATAAAGGTTGTGCTGCTCTGACTTCAGCTCTGAGATCAAACCCCTCACACCTGAGAGAACTGGATCTGTCTGAGAATAAAGTAGGAGATTCTGGAGTCAAGCTGCTCTCTGATCTACTGCAGGATCCTCACTGTAAACTGGAGAAACTGGGGTAAGATTGTATAAAATGTCTCATATGGTAAATAATGATTGTGTTATAGATCTGCCAGGCTCTCACACCAGCCAATCACAGTGCACTCCCTCACCTGAGTTCTAATCACACACACCTGCACCTCATCATCATCCTCATCACTGCCACTATTAAACACAACGTGCGTCCCAATTCACATAATATCCGTCCTAAATAGTATTCGAAAATAGAATTAGTACGTCCCAACATCTTCGTATGTTGAAATGAGTGTTCCAAAGATACCCGGATGATCTACTATTTCCGGTCAGAATCCGAAGTGCAGATGGATGCGCACTCACGGCTAATATTGCCCACAACGCATTGCGCGTTGGACGAGGATTCGTTTAGAACTACAAACACGAGTGAAGTCGCGAACATGGAGGACGCGCGAGTCCGGCAGTTATGTAGAGAGGTTTAGATAAAGGGGTTTGAGTGATTAATTATCAGTATCTAACCTGACGAAAATTAATTTATTAAATGTTGTTTACATTATATTGCATCTGCAGCATTGTGGACTTTTGTAAAGATACGTTTAGCCATTAACTTTTAAATGCATCATTATATTCAAATTGCAAAGACATGAGGAGAGTCTCCGCATGAAAAACCCACGACTGGCAGACGAACGTGCAACTACATTTCTCTCCGAAACGGTAGGAAATGAAATTAGATTGAATGGAGGATTTTAACTGTGACAAGATGATTGACAGGGCAGTTTACGGTGACAGGATGCACACGACAGATCTGTCCGTTAAGATGATGAAGTTGAATGTCCCAAAGCTTGCCTACTCTTTTGCTACACACTCAAAAGTATGTACTTTTTCTTCACAAAAAGAGTCCATACTTTTAGGGTGTAGTATAAGTATTGGGACGCAGCAACACACAGCACAGTTCATTGTCCGGTCTCGTTTGTATGAAGAGGACTTCTTACCCTGCCTTAGGCCCCGTTTACACGAAGGGAAGACACAGGTATTTCCCTGCGGTTTGGCCTCTCATTTACACGAAAAAACACATTTTTATCACAGAAAACGATTATTTCTAAAAACTCTGGCCAAAGTGGAGATTTCTGATAACGCTGGTTATGTGTTGCCGTGTCAACTGGGAGAAACTGGGTTTTAGGTTCTCAAACGTCACATTATTGACCAGAAAATGCTTAACATCATGTGAGCGCCCTATGAAAGGAACAGGAAGTCGCTCGTGTTATTCGTTGTTGTCGATTCTGAGCATTCTGATTGGCTTGCATGGCTTTATCCTTTTCCCTACACGACCGCCCATAGGTTTGGCATAGTTATGATGGCGCTCGACAGCGTATTTATGCGAGTTGATGTAAATGACAACTTTTTTGAAAACGATGTTGTGTGCACAATGTTATAATTGAAAACAGAGGGGGGGGGGGGTATTAATTTCTCTAAATACTCGGCTATGTGTAAATGTAGCCTTAGCGACTACTACCTGATATCTCCAGCGACCCTTCTCCAGTCTCGTCTCCATTCTCCTCCGTGTCTCCAAGTCTAGTTTTGTTCAGAGTTCCAGCCTTCACTGCATCATCTACCAGTCATCACACCCGTCAGAAGAAACATACTATTCACTGCCAGCATCCCGCTCTCCAAAGTATCATTGCACTTTCCACTTACCTGCTTTCAGTTCATCCGCTCAGTTGTTGTCTCAATAAACTCCCTATTAACTTCAATCTCCTTCTCTTGAGTCTGCTTCCGTAACAGATTGCCATACAAATAAAATCTACTGTGAAATTATTAATGGGAATGTTGCTTTTATTTTCATTGGATTCTTTCCAATGTGTCTGACATCATTTTAAATTATTAATGATTAAACATGACTGGATGATGTAAAGATGTGACAACCGTGTTCATATACAGATATGTTGATGATTTTGGGTACTTGCATAAAAAAATTATATTCGGTTACACTTTATTTTAAGGTATCATTGTTACAGTGTAATTAAGTATTTAAGTACTGAGTAATATTAAGCAACTATGTACTTAGTATAGGATAAGGGTAGGATTAGGATTTGATTGAGGGTTAGTTAAGTGCAATTATGCATCATTTACCTGTTACTACTATGGTAAGTTCATGCAACATATGTACAGTAACAAGGACACTGTTAAAAATAGTGTTATCGAATATTCTTGCAATTTTTATCAAATGGAGACTAACCCGCTCAAGCAGTTTGTTGAAGCGGGTCTGAACCTTAGACTGGACCTGTTAATGGTGCCGTGAATAAGTCTCTGATTGTGAAGTTCCTGCTGATCTGAGCTGTAGATCCTGAACTGAGAGACTGAAGAGTGTCATTGTTCTCTACAGGTTGGAGGATTGTGGTGTTACAAATGAAGGTTGTGCTGCTCTGACTTCAGCTCTGAGATCAAACCCCTCACACCTGAGAGAACTGAATCTGACTGATAATAAAGTAGGAGATTCTGGAGTCGAGCAGCTTTCTGATCTACTGCAGGATCCTCACTGTAAACTGGAGATACTCGAGTAAGATTTTATAAAAGTCTCAACGTCGCCTGTTTTTCTCCTGTGGTGAATAATCAATGATATACAAAAATAATATATCGTTAGCCTCATAGCATAATTGCCCAAGTGATAAAAAAAAAAAGACTTAGGCAATTATGCTATCAGACTAACGATATGCAAAAAAGTTTACCATCAAGTAACTGAAAAGGATGTTTAATCTTCAGTGGATTCTTTCCAAAGCTTCTGAGGTCATTTTACTTTTGATAGTTTTACAAGTCAAGAGGTGTCGTGAAGAAGTGACAACTGCTTTCATAAACAAATCTGTTGAGGAGAAATTCATGTATATCATATCATTTATATCAGTGTTTCCTGAACTGAGAGACTGAAGAGTGTCATTGTTCTCTACAGGTTGAGTTATTGTGGTGTTACAGATGAAGGTTGTGCTGCTCTGACTTCAGCTCTGAGATCAAACCCCTCACACCTGAGACAACTGGATCTGACATTTAATAATCTAAGAGACTCAGATGTGAAGCCGCTCTGTGATCTGAAGGAGGATCCACATTATAAACTGGAGACGCTTCAGTAAGTAGTGATGATTAAAACTGTTCTGAAATGTAGTTTACTTTCCTTGTGATGGTGAATTAGACACTATAAACATGTTTAATAAGAGTTTGATTCAGTGATTTATTTTTATAATAGTTTATAGCAACAATTAAATATATTTTTATTTCAAACAATTCAATATTTTGCTTTTATCATTGTTTTTTTTTTATCTCTAAATTATGTATTTTTAGAGAATGTAATTTGCAATAAAATATAATGGTAAATATTTATCACTATAGTTTCTTTATCATAAATAAATCTGACCCAGTGACACAGAAAGAGGACAGTCATGCACGATTATAGATAAGGGTCAAGGGTCATCCTGTTTAGTGTGTATTTTTTTTTGTGTATGCTCATAATAAAAACAAAGTGTTGTGCTTTTCGCCAAATAAAGAAAAATAAACATGATGCGAGTTCTGCCTGCTCTCCGTCAGTGAAGTCAATTCTGAAACGCGTCCAAAAATGAACTGTAACTCAGCAAATACTCAGTCAAACAGGCATATGTGACCTGATCCAGCAAAATGAGTCACAGTGACCCAAATTTCAAAATTGAGATGGTTGTAAAGATATACACATTTGAATTATGGTCATCTGTCCTCTTTTTCCAATTGAAAACTTGAGAAAATCACTTTTAAAGTTTATTTGCCTGTTTTTTGTTGATATCTTTCAAAATCCATTGCATTTAAAGGGATAAACTATTTATTGTACAGCTTAATTTGACCAAAGACATTACAGTTTTTCTCGATTGCTTAAACACATTTCTTGAAACTATGCCTCGTATTCTCAAAACTGTAAACACAAATCCATAACGTCTCACCCAATTCCCCAAACATCCTATTTTCAGGTCAAAATGAAGCTCTAGACTCAAAACCATTCACTCTTGCTGAAAAACCAAACTTTGCCCTCAGACAGGACACACAAGCCCTCAAAATCACACACACTACAACATAGTCTAACACACTGGTGCAATAAATTCAAAACAACATTTCCAAAACTGGTAAGTTATGTTGCTTGTGGTTCCCCCCCTCACAAACCTTTCACATGATGAACACAAAAGACACAACCAATGGATACATTGGCACATTTTTATTCATTCAGGTACTACACAGTACAACACACAGTTTTTTTTTCCTGTTTTACTCTTCTTTTTTTACTCTCTCCTCTAAACATTTATTTTATATTTACTTACAGTAAGATGTGTGTGACCATCATATGACAGTAAAAGAGCACACACAAACCATATTCTAATATGGAATTGTACTGGAATGGTAAAGAGTGTTGTTACGTGACAGGAGGGCCTCCACTCAAGGAGACAATATGATGAACACGTCTAAGAATGTTCCACATATGGTTGAAATACCATCATTTGCCTAGAAAGATAACATTCTGGGAGTCAAAAGGAGAAAGGATGCCCTCCCTTCACTGTCACACTCTGTGCCACTCTGTGTGACTGTACGACTGCTGGACTTTTCTTGCACGAAAATACACCTCATCAAAGACTATTGAAAACGTTTGTCTTTTATTCAGTGATAGAATTTTGTTTGCCACCACACCTCCCTGAAGGTTCTCGAGGCAACGGTAAAGCGACTCAAATTTGGCCTTACTCGTAGCCCAGCCTCCCTCATAGTCATACCATTGACTAAGACATGGGCAACTAGAGTGACTTGAATTTCATCTGAGACTGCTTGTCTTCTTGCCCTTGACCTTCGTCTTCCTCCTCGATCTCTTCCTTCATGTCTTTCTAGATCCATTGTTCCAAAACTCAATAAACTGATTTGGGCCCTTTTATCTATCTATTGAAGGATCTGATTGATGTGTGATCAATTTTGACTCTTAGTGTTTCCACCTGGGTAATTGTGTGCTAACTGAGCTGAAGCTGTGCTGACTTGAGTGAACAATATTGAATGCTAGTGCTTTCTAAATGATAACATGGTCTAGGCAATGAGAAATGAAGGGATTTGTGTGTAGAGTTTTGCAGTGACAGTTCAACAAATCTGACTCATGTGTCAAAACAGGGAATAGTGTTTATAGTTTAGTGAAATGGGTGTGCTTTTTGATAAATGGCATTATGGTTTTGAAATTTTAGTTCAAAAGCCTGGTTATAGTGTTTAAGCAATCGAGAAAAACTGTAATATATGCTATTAAACCAGGCTGAAGCTCAAATTATCTTAAAGTTTTTATTTTAATAAATAATTTAAAAGGCACTTTTACAAACATTTACTAAAATCAGAAAGATTGAACAGAGGTGCTACAGTTTTCCTTGAGAGAGGGTGTGTGTGTGTGTGTGTGTGTGTGTGTGTGTCTCTCTCTCTCTGTCTGTGTGTGTCTGTGTGTGTCTGTGAGAGAGAGAGAGAGAAAGTGAGAGAGGCAGAGAGACAAGGAAACAGAGAACAAAATAATGTTAGCCTATGCAATATCTTTGTGTAGGCTAGTTGACAATAACAGTGTAACACATTCATAACGGAGATACCAACAGTTAAATATTGGGTTAAAATAAATCAAACACATTGTAATGGATTCTCCTTAAATAAATACACTCACAGAATAATTGCACTCATTCACATCTATACACGATAAATGCCACAGGGCTGTCACTGCTGTCGCTGTCATCAGAGGATGACACGTCTCCAGATCCAAAAAAATCACTGACTAGCCTTAGCCACTCTTGATGACCAGCAGCAGAGCTTAGGTTAGAAGCCTCTAGTGAGTTCAACGCTTTTGGCGACTTTTTGGCGACTTTGCTCTCTTTTGACAGCGACATTTCTCAAATTAATAATATTTAGTCTTTCTGAGGAGATCTGCTAGCTTGTTTACACATAGCGCTACGAGTCTGACAGGAGGATGGCTGGACCAATCGCGTGCCGGTCAGTCGAAACGGGGCTTCCCATTGACAAATGATCAGCGTTTGTGTACATTTCTAAGCTTTTTGATTGGTCCTATACAACGTGAAACACCATATTTGGAGAGCAGAGACGTTTGAGGGGATTCCCGGGAAATGCTCAGAGGTGAGGAGAGGAGTTGAGAAAAGCAATATTCATTTTCAGCGAATTTAGTAAAACTTTGTAAACTTTAATAGTCATTTTAATACCTTTACTCAATTATCTGGACTGCGAAACTTTAGGAGATTATTTTTGAATGTCTGTTCTTTGAAATTTAGCAAAAAAATAAAAAAAAATTTCAATCTATTATTTCATTGTTTTTCCACATAATCGGCCCATATCTTAAAATGGAACGTTGCGACTTCCGACTCATTTCGCCAGATCGGGTCACATATAGTCACACAGGCATGAAGCTTGAATTCTCTTCTTTTAAATGAAGTATTTTTTATAAAAAACAAATATTCACAGTTTATATAATATGTGTGTAAAGAGAGAGATGTCAGTCGTTCTCATCTCAGCTAATTCAGTTTTAATGTGACTCCGCCTACGGAGGCCGCGCTATACAAACGCAAATGTGAGGCGATCCATACAAACCTATGAAACGCCCACATCCGCTGGATAAGGCCGGTGACACACTGGATGCGTGGCGTAAGCATCTCAGCTGCGTGGCGTGTCCGTTTTTATTTCGGCTCCCATGTTAACAGTTTAGAGTTTGCACACTGCCTGTGTGAGACGCGCGTCTCAGGCGCGGCACGAGCCGCGTGGAAAACGCGTGCAGGCTAGAAATAGAACCGACACCTATTTTTCACGCGACACGCAAGCGTCTTGGAAGCGTTTCCAAGCAAAATTGAATAGGAAAATCTGTTTATTTGTCATTTTGACACGAATACATATTAATAAATCTTGTATGTTTTGTAATATCTTCATATAAATAATCTTGATGTTTAAAAGTGTCTAGGTTTTGACATAAATGCAAATATAAATGTAATTTTACAAAATTTTCAAATACTGCTGTATTGAATGAACAGCTTTTAGCAAACTCTATTGCTATACTGAGATGAAGAATATATACTGTATGTGTTTTGTCAAAAATAAAGTCATCAACTAACTAATGAATCCTTTACTTTGAAATACGTATGATAAAATGTATACTTTAGTTTTGAAAGACGTTGACTAGTTTTGAAAAGATTATAAAGTATGTATGTGCATGCATATATATATATATATATATATATATATATATATATTAGGGGTGTCGCAATATACCGGTATTGACGATAATCGTGATATTTAAAGCATGAAATATCGACATCGTGTTAATTTAGAGCAATACAATATACCGGTATTGGCGATATTGGCGTTTTCTAGACGCAGCGCTCGTCCGCGCCCGCGCAGCTAGAGTGAAACACTCTGTCCACAGTCTCCACACCCGAAAAAAGTAAGCTGAGCTCGCCAGTATTAACAACAGAGTTCTTCGGCTTCAAAGAAAACAGCACCTTAGAGGTGGTCGCACACCGGACGAGAAGCACAGCGCCACGTCTTTAAAATTCGAACACATTCTGTATGAGTGTACACACACCGGACGAGAAGCGCAGCGCCACGTCTTTAAAATTCGAACACATTCTGTATGAGTGTACACACACCGGACGAGAAGCACAGCGCGGTTCTATTCGGCGTCTGTCCGCGTCGCCCAGCAACGGCTCAGGACCTTGTTCAAAATCCTGCCGCGACACAGAGCGCAGAAAAAAGTGTTCAGATCACAGACTCAGCAACTATTGTATTTAATTGTACAGTATAATCATAACATAGTACAGACATTATCTCAATTCCATAATGTCCTTAAACATAATGATATTGCCGGCTGGCCATAAACTGAGAAAGTGCGTGTCCGGTGTGCGATACCTCTAGTTGTCATAGACGCGACGCGGCTATTATTTTACTAGTCATCATGGAATGGGAAACGTGACATTAACTGTTAACAGGGGGTTTCTGTGTTCATATATTTAATAAAGGGTGATTATTAAAATTAAGAACCCCGTTTTCTTTACTCATCTTATTTTTGTATTTGTATTTGCACTTGATTTTTTTATTCAAATCTGCTATCTGCATGACTTTATTGGCGCCAGTGCAACAACAGGTTTAAGAGCTTTTCAGTTCTTCAGGAAACCTTCAGACAGTGTTTGGCTTCAGTTTGAAACCAGATAAACTTCACATGCTTGTCTTCCTTCACAAAAATTTGCCATAGATTGAGTACCCCCCCATAGATTCTATAGATATCGCGATATATCGATATCGTGAATTCTTTTGGCCACAATAACCGTGGTGTGAAAAATCTAACATCGTGACAGCCCTAATATATATATATATGTGTGTGTGTGTATATATGAAGAGTTCAGATGCAAAAGCCTCTAAATGCCATCTGAAATTTTCTCCTAGAATGATCATTTTTATTATGAAGCTTGTATATTTAAGTTAGCTATAGGTGACACACCTGAATGAATTGCTCATTAAGTATGCAGGGACATTGTCTCACCAGGTGTGAACTACTAAATATGCATGATGCTGTTGGAGCGTTTACGCCCCATCCGCATATTGGCTTTCCAAACTAAAAGTGTTTCACAAAACTTAAATCAATGTATCGTTTTATGTGAATGATTAGGCAGGATGAGTTTCACATCATTTTGAAGAAAAAACTCTAGGCGACGACATCCATTAGTCAAAAGTCTTATTGCCACATATTTATTATGTGTTTTGTGGCCTTATTTCAGAAACTTTAATTTTTAGTTTTTTCGATAACCATGCATAAACATTATTCTCTCAAAAATGAAAACATGTACATACATGTGGCTCACATATTATGGTAGTCCTGTTTGTGCTATATAGAGTGAATTTACACCTTTGCCATTAATATGTTTATAAGCAACTGAAAAAAGCACAAATGTCAGGGCATGTCAGAACATCTCAAGGACCCCAAAAACACCCCAGACCCCAGAGGGTTAACAATCGTGCAGTATTATATTATAATATCTCACTTAATCATCTAAGTGGTTTCTTTTAGTTTTTCTAAAGTGGATAATGCAATAATGTCGCACACATTTGACATTTGGCATGCTCAGTTGGGGATATTCTGGGGATATTTAATTTGATTTTATCAATCAATAAATTCCACTAGAAACAAACCTTGTTGTATTATTTTAATTTAATACTGTGAAGCTGCTTTGATACAATCTGTATTGTGAAAAGCGCTATACAAATATACTTGACTTGACTTGACTTGACTGTCTGTGTTTTACTTACAGGTTTTAGATGTTAGTCTGACCTTCTCTGGATCAGCTGATGGAGAATAAAGAGCCTCTACAGACACAATCACATTCAACAGAATCAACAGACACAAACCCACAGTGATCATCACACACACGTGTTTGTGTAACTTTACAGAATGATCCAATCCTTTATCCAAAGTCAAACAAGGAAACCTTCAACCAGATGGAACTGGATAAATATTCTGAATGTTCAGATCCAATCTGACCTCTGACCTGTAATGCCTGAATCATACACTGTAAAAAATGTTACTGCTATTTACTTATGTAAGAATAAAAAAAAATTATGGTAACAATATTACACATAATATGTTTGAGTAAAGGCTTGATTTCTTTCATGGAATCTACCTGAATAAATCATGTAAAATCCCCTAATTTATTTAGGTCTATGACATGATGAATTTAATATTTTTAGTGAAATATGCTTTTTTATTTTAAGTATTTTTTACTCTCAAAATTGTGTGAATTCAAGCGAATGGAAATGACCTGTTTATATTTTACTTTTGAGGGATATTGTATTATTAAAAGACTGTATGCTGCTATAGCACAGCACAGAAACTTGTTACTTCACTATCATTAGCAGAGTTATTGCTCAATGAACAAAACAACATGCTTTCAGATTATTGATGAATGCAGATATTCACAACCTAACCATAAGCTCCTCTGCACAATGGTAACGATCAAAACTTTAACATAATACAAACTCTTTCACATGTCAAACATAAACATATTTATTCACTGATGATGCACTTTGTAGACAAAATTGCATTGCTATGGCCTACTTGTGGTCCAGATCTGGCAAACAGGAGCAGAGCGCCAAAGTGCTTCATTACATGTGTTACGAGGGTCAGATCATCACTCCGCGAGTGTCAGATGTGGGCATAATGGGCCGACTGGGCTTTTGCTATATATCACTTTTTATTAAAACAGTAACAACAGAATCGCCATTCAAAGCAAAACTTAAAACCTATGTCTCTCTTGTTTATGACTCCTGAGTCTAAATGGAGCTGATGTAAGCATCTTAATACGTGCTTTTTCTTGTATGGCGGATGTACAGCATGCTGTTGAATGATCTGTTTTGGTCTTTTATCAGAACCTTTTATTTAATGTTGTTCAGCACAATGGTGGACAAGGATATATCCTTCTATATCCAGATCTAGTTATCTGTGATAAGATCTTTTTTTGCATATAAGTGCTTTAATAACAGAATAACAGAAACAAACAGAAGAGCATCTTCTTAATAATTTGTGAAAACTGAAAAATAATCATTCCTATTGTTCTACAAATCTTTTTGAAAGTTGTTTTCTCTGACTATCGAACACATTCTACACTGTAAAAAAAAAGTGTAATTTTACAGGTAATTGTCTGTATTTTTTTACAGAATTTTACCGTTTTGTCATTATACAGCAAATATCTGTAAAATAAAAGGCATTTGCTGTAATTTAAAGGTCCATTGTTAAATTTACAGGTAATTGCTTGTATTTTGGTTTTACAGCAATTTTACGTTTTTTAAAAGGAACTTGTCTGTATTTTTACAGAGTTATGTGTAATTTTACAGAAATTATTAAGTAATATTTTACAGATTTTTTCTGTGAAATTAGAAAACAAAGAAAAGAAGGTATAACTGCGGAAATCAGCATCTATTCAATGTTTTCCTTTAGGATTATTAAGCATGTGGGGGCTAAAGTGAGTTTTTTTAAGGTTAAATAAAAGTATTTGTAGGCCCTACCATAGACTGTGATTTGTACATACAGTACCCTACATAGACTACAGTAGGCCTGAATTATTTTTTATTTCACATTTTATTTTATACTCATTTTGATCATTATTTCATTGTCTTATTCTGCCATAATTTCATGTATATTTTATGAATATTTTTCCAAATCTCCGTTGCTGCACATTCAGGGCTTTGTGTGTTTGTGTGTGTGTGTGTGTGTGTGTGTGTGTGTTTGAGTGCGCGCACGCGATGAAGCAGGTTCAAATTCATTTCCGCTGTTTACTCCCGCCCACAACGGTTAACGTTAGCTGATCAGTCGAGTTTGGGCCAAGCGGGTAGTGATGGGAAGTCCGGTTCTTTTCCGCGAACCGGTTCTTTCGGACAGTTCGTTTCAATGAACCGGTTCAAAAAACCGGTTCACCAGTTCTTTTACGTCATCACGTAATGATGTCAATTCTATCATCCCGGCGGATAAATATACATTCAAATAAAGGCATTTGTAATCATAAATTCAGTTAAATTATAGTACTCATCTTCATAATCATCTTGGATAGGTTTCTTTTACGTTTTGAGAATGAACCCTGTAGGCCTAAGGCGATGCGCAAACACGGATGTTTTACATGTCTTAAAGTGAATAAACTGGTCTTCATCATTTTTATTTAATTTGTAATTAAATAAACTTACATTTCGCCGAATTCGGCCCCTCATTCAAGTCCTTGGTTCACCCGTGCTCATGTATCAGCACAGCACATAGACAGTATAAACAGCATCAGTTGGCCAAAAGAAAGTTCGGTTCAGAGACGGTGCGATCACGCATGCGCAGTCTCTCCAGCTCGTCGGTTCTCTGTATCGAACGTGTCCGAAAGAAACAGTTCTCGGTTCTGTGCTGGTGATCCGTGAATTGCTGCAACAACCAGTTCTTGACTCGAGAACCGTAGCATATGCCTGTGTGTGAGCTGAAAACTACTGAAACCTTACTAGGCTATAGCCTTATTCAGTCGACAAAACTAAAAACTTGATGCATATCTGTTTAATACGTTAATGTTTAATACGTAAACTTTTACTTTGCACCCTTTAAAACCTTGGCAAGAGTTTACGTCAAAAATGTATATCAACTTACTTAGAAATGAAATGATCTGTTCCAGAAAATAATGTTTTATTATAATAATAAATGTTTAGTTTTATAATCCATTCTTTGCGTTTCCAATCTTTAAAATAATACAGTGAAAAGGCAGTAGCCTACCGGTATGTGATAAACATGTTTCTAACATGTTTTATTTTGTTACACTTCGTCCCTCTGAAAAAATTGCACGCATGCTCAGCTCATCAGCTCATCGGTTCTCCGTATCGAACGTGTCCGAAAGAAACAGTTCTCAGTTCTGTACTGGTGATCCGAGAACCGCTGTACCTGTACGTTCGGTAGTGCGCGCATGCTCAGTATCAACTGCTCGTGCTCATCACTTCTCTCAGCACAACATGTCTCAGTTCAGTGAACTGTTGGATTTACTGGAGTAACATATATGCCTACTCCGGGATATTGGTTTATTTTGAGTCGAAGGGACTGTCAGGACTCAGGCATGTCCGAAAGTGAGTAACTTTAGTAACTTGTTGTGGATCAGTGCTGACGCAAGACGCGAACTGTTTCGAACGATTCAGTCCGATTTAGTGTACTGGTTCGACCAGTTCACTAAAAAGAACCGGTTCAAAAGAACGATTCGTTCACGAACCGGACATCACTACAAGCGGGAGATTTGAATTCAGTCTACTCTCGTGAAGTGGGGATTGTGAGATCAACAGGGGTTCAAAGCAGCAATCGTATTCGTCAAGAGCAGCCGTGAGCAGGAGCTCTGTTTTTAGTCAGGCCGTTTGGATTCTTCGGAAATAACGCCCTTTTCAGTGAGCCTTGTTCATCACAGCGGACATCATGCCAACCGATCACCGGCTGAGGTAAGAGTCTCATTATACTAAGTTACATGTGAACGATATTTTATAGTACATTTGTGTTAAGTTTACAGTTTTCAAGCTAACGTTAGCATTCTTAAATGATGTTCAGTTAACTGGCGAGAGCTGGAGGACAAAACACTAAAAATGTAGCATGCGTCTTTACATTTTCCATCTGTTTTAAGAAAGATCTGTTGAACCCACACCTCAAAAGACCTAAAACGAGCTTTCGTAGACTTGTTATACATATCAAAGTCCGTTTAATTTTATATAAAATCTTCGTTAATACGCGATACTATCTGTCAGTAAATCATCACTTAAATGGCGGGACATTTTGAAACACTGCCTGGGAGCTGAAAACTCTTCTCTTAAAAAATATCCTTGGTTTTAATTATAGTAAAATTATAGTAACCACGTTTTTGGCAGATTTTTATTACTATTTTTAATAACCACAGTTCTACTACAAAAAGGCCTACCATGTTTGTTTGTTTTTTTGTTTGTTTCTTTGTGGTTAAACCATAGTTAATTTTCGTAAGGGTTGACGTGGCTATCTAAGTTAGACTGTTAAGAAAACAAATTCAGTAAATACTGTAACTTACTTGATACAGGAAAGCACATGAGACTAGAATATGATAAACAACATGATAAATTGCATATTCTGGCTGCATCTGCTTGCCAACACGTAACGTTAGCTATAGAATGCATAGGCCTAACGTTACATGTGCATATATTAGGCTTATAAAATAAAAGTTGATAGAATGTTTGTGTTCTGATGAAGAAATGAACTTATCTACATTTTGGATGAGCTGGGTTCATCATAGTAGCCTTTTTCATATGATACTTTTGATCATTGGTTATGAAAATTGCATTGATCAAGATGAACAGAAAGTTACACCCCTAGGTGTCTCAGCTCAAACCTTCACTGTTAGCCTTTCCTGCTCAGCTTCCAGATCATAGTCAGTTGAGGTTTTGCATTGTCCCAGTGGAACATATTCTGACATGTGTAAATGTAATACTGAGTTGTTAATTTTTTTTTTTTTTTTTTTTTTTTTTGTGATTTCAGGTCAAGTGGAAAGCAGAATGATCATGGCAAACAAGGTATGGGAAGAAGTAATTTAAAATATTGTTATGGCTGAGTCTTCTGATTCCATATGATTGCACTAAAAGTGGCAGAACATTTAATTTGTTTTATACTGTATTTTCCCATATGAATATTCATTTGATCCTTTGTCAGGCCAATGTAGCTGCACAAGGTTTGGTAAGACCACGATTGTGTTAGATTCCACCCATCTATTTATTTATTATTATTATTATTTTTTTTTTTTTTTTTTGTAGTGTAACTAGGCTCTGTCATTTAGAAACATGGCTTTTCCTATCACTTAATGACACATATCTCTACCTTTCATTCCAGCCAGAGGATCTGATGGTTGCTGCTCGCATCTCAGCCTACCTGATGGAAAATTCTTGCTGGATGAATGACCTTCACCTTCAACTCAACCTTGCCAAGACAGAACTGCTTATGGTTTCAGCCAAACCATCCTTGCTGTGTTATCCTGCTGATTTGCCTTATACAACATCAGAAAGATCCGGCCCTTCCTATCGGAGCCACACAACTCCTTGTCTAAGCTCTTGTTCTATCCAGACTGGACTATTGTAATGCTCTCCTGGCAGCTCTTCCAGCATCAGTCAAACCTCTGCAACTGATCCAGATGCTGCAGCAAGACCTAAACTCACTGCTTCAGATCTATGTGTGTCTCCAGAAGCTTGTGTTCTGCAAGTGAACGGCGCCTTGTGGTGCCATCATCCCAAAGAGACAAAATCACTTTCACTGACCTTTCCCTGGACTGTTCCCTGCCTGTGAGATGAACGGCGCAACTCAACACATTTTCAAGAAACTGCTAAAGATCCATCTTTCCATAAACACTTGACCCAATAATACTAAATCTTTGTTTTAATAAAAAATAAATAAAATTGTGCACTGTGCTACACTAACTGGGACTTGTCACTGCACTTGTTGCTTCTATTGTTCTCTTAATATAAATATAAAGTCTTTTAATGTGGATATTTTTACATGCTCTAAATGATATACTAAGCCTGTATTTCCTATCATTCACGTATATTGATGCTCAGTGTTTGTTTAATGAGTAATACTGTAAATGTGCAGGTATTCCGTACTTGTACGTTTAGTTAATTTAACAGAAATTGATTGTACATTTGCTATTATTAAGTGCTTAATTAGAGATTGGTCAAAGTTGTGAAACTGGATCTGCAAAAAAATAAAAACTGCAAATATACAAACTTTGTATTTGAATTTATGGACTTATTACATTTTTATACATAACTTCATAGTTATTTTACACAGAAAAACTATATATTAAAAGATAATTACTGTAGATAGACAGAGCATTATTATAAAATAACTTTATAAAACCCTAAATTTACAGTTTAACCTTAAAGTTAAATGTTTTTTTTTATGTAATTTGACATAATTTATCTGTTTTTCCACGGTTTAATAAGCCATTATTAACAGTAATATACTGTAATTTAATTAATTTTGACCGTAAAGTCAATTCTGTATTTTTACGGTTTTTGCCTGTAATTTTGTGAAATGGTAATTTGCTGTAATTTAACAGAACCCGTCTGGAAACTTTGCTGCCAGAGATTTACCGTTTTTTTACGGGATTTTTTTTTACAGTGTATATTTATATGAGCTGAGAGAAATCTTCAAACATAAACATCATGTTGCACAGTCCAATTAACATACACTCACACTCAAGACTCATTTATTTCTTATATTGCACATTTAACAACTCATTATCCAGAGGCACATGTATGCATGTATCAGACACTTTAATCAAAAAGACTGACATTGCATTCAATCTATACATCTGATCCCTGGGAATCAAATCCATGACTTTGGGTTTGCTCACACCATGATGATGATTATCCAGGTTACAGGATACCTGTGTCACTATAGTGTTCCTGTAGCTCAGCTAATCATGATGCAGCATAATAAAGTAGTACTGAAAAAAAAAAGTGTAACACTAGGCGCGTTTCCATTACAGATTTGCACAAAACTTTTGCGTTTTTTTTTTTTTTTTTTTTGTCATTTTTCAATTTGCGAATGCCAAAAGTGTGGTTGCTGGCTAACAGGTTAATGATGTTTCAGTGGAATTTTCTACCAGGAACATAGATGGGTTTTTTTTTGTGTCCATGTTATTATAGCAATGTGCTCTTAATGTACTGAGAGCAAATAAATAGCTTTGATTTCTCTTAGCTGATCTACATTATTAACCACAGGACACAATAAATGAGAAAAATATAATTATTTAGATTTTCAGCTGTATTTCACTGTCCTATATGCTCAGAGTTTGTTTGTTGATTTCCTCATGTGTTTCTCCAAACCCAGACTCCATTATAACGGTAAGAACAAGCGTCACTATCACACACTGACCGCAGGACTCTCTCTTTCTGTCCAGTTTATCATTGGCCTGTTCCTGCAATCTTGAGCTCTCAAACAGAGTTGAAGCTGCTGAAAAATATCTGAGTGAAACATAATATTTCTTTAATGCTGGACTGGCTGTCAGCGCCAGTGTTTCTGTCCTCCACTGTGCATTTTAATGCTGATGTGTTTTGTTGTAGAACAGTGCCACCATGTGTCATCAGCTGACTACTGCGGCTCTGAGCTTCTCTGATGCTGATAGTGATGTTGGGATGTTTTCTCTTTCTGTAGATGATGTTTTGTCCCGGGGCTCGATATGCCTGGATGACATGGTTCAGGGGGACACTATCGCTCGACTGCACTGTCTCTATGTCGTGTTCAGAACACCTCACAGTTTCACATGAGAAAAGAGCAGATATTACACACTTTACACACATATTCTCACATTACTTACAGTCATATGTGATAAATATTAGATGTTAGATCAACTATTTTCTTGAGCTAGCATGAAAACTGTATCCAGTGATTAAAAAATGACTTCTACACAAATGTGTGTATTTTTCATCTGCAGATCTTTCCAGTAAAGAAGAGCAGAAAAGGGCTCCGCTAATATTTTCTCCAGGATCTGAGCAGCTTTGACACTAGATGATGAATCCATCACCATCTGAGACCGATATGAGCTAAAACCTGCTGTGCCAAATCTAAATGAAAGCATGCGTGTATTTTGCACAGTTCTGATCTCAGACCTTAAGGCTGTTTAACAGTAATCTAGCCGCCATCTTTACCCATGAAGCTCTTTAGAGATCAGATGCTAGACTACAGTATTACTGCTTCATGTCCACAAACACACTGGATTCATCATCATAACCACAAGATTGAGGCATTTTCCTGTTTTTAACCAAAAGAAGAGTTTTGTTTTGTAGAAAAGACAGAGGAAGATGAATGACAGAATATTAGCAAAAGGAAGATCATGAAAGACAAGAGTTAATTTTCTTTACACTTTTGATGTTTGAAATGACATTAAAATAGACCTTTGAATGGTTGTTGATGGTTTTGGCAAGTGCTGTTAATTTACTGTAACAGGTAAAAGTGACAAACACAATTATGTAGTGCAATATAATATTCCCATTAGTTTTCATCTGGAAACATAAATCCATCATTATAAATGAAAAGGGCTCTAGGATGTAAAGACTTCTGTCCTTTTCTGCTACGAGTCTGGATATTTTCTGTCAAACACATTTCTGACATTAGGAGTTTCTATACCGCTTTTTTTGCACAGGTTTCAACACAAAGTGTGGATTGCAATGGGAATGATCAGTCTTATAAAAAGTGAGAAAAAAAATTAATATGATGTTTTCAATATTGCGCTGAACGGTTGCTGTGGTTACCAGTGAGTTTTCTCACAGCGCATGCGCGCCACTCTACCGCTTTTTCCGTTATTGTGAGATAAAAAAAAGTATAAACAAATGTATATATTATATATCTACAAACAAAATTATAAATACAAACTATATATCTGCTCACATACAGCGCCTTTTTCCTTTGAAGAGTTATAGAAATGATCGTTGGTCATTTACAAATAAAGTTGATCGAACATGTGCTGCGAAAATGAAAGTGAGAGTACTTTCCAGCGTGTTTTATTTACAAGTGACATTTTACACCCGGGTTTAAGAATTTTTAAATAAGAACAACTGATCATCCAAGTAAGTGATGTTTGTATATGTTTATGTGCGATTTTACGTGATGTTGATGGAGAACTCGAGGTGTTTAAGAACTTTTTATTCAAAGCAAGTGTTCCGGCGTGGCGCATGAAAATGACTTCCTCTATAACGTAAGTAACCATGAAATATTAAAGTACATTAGGCTACACATGAAATTCTTACTATGCATTTTTTTTTTTTTTTTACTTATCAATTATTGGACATAGACATATAGCATAGACCATATATTTTAAAATACACTTTTACACTTTTTATGTAGGTATAATTTTCGGTTTTATTACTAAAAGCCAAAGTTTCAGTGTTGTAACACTTTTTTCTTTAACATCTGTAGTGTTTTAACTGTTTAACTTGTGTTGTTTCTTAAAATTTGATCTAATTTTCTGTGTAAATGAATGTCAATTACAAAGAGTGCTGTTGTTACAATCTCCCTTTATATAATGCCATTTTTATTGAACATTTAATTAAACTAAACCTATAGGAAATATTTTATTTTAAAATAGTTGGAAAAGATCTTGAACAAATATCTGTGTATGTTAGTCAGTTTCACAGATGTATTAAATGTGGGTTTACAGTAAACTGTCCCATTTGTACAATATTTGAGGCTTCAGTGGAATCAATAAACTCTAGTGTTACAAACTTCCCAGTCTGTTCAGCCGAGATATTTCTGTTTTAAACACACACAGATGAAATACTGGAGCAAACGCTACAGATCTGACTGAAGAAGATAATCTGCTGATTCAGATGATAGCAGTTTTGAACATTCATTTACGTGATTGAAAATCACATTGTTTTGTCTCCATAAACACACTGAAGAAAATGTCAAATGAAATGTATTGTATTTGAGTGTGTGAATGAGTGTTTCTGATCTCTTACCCAAGCTGCTTCATGAAGACTGAATGAATCATGGATGACACACACACATTCAGACATGGAGATTCTTCTCCAGGATTCAGGTACTTCAATCTTCATATGATCTTAATGTTATAAAAGACTCATTTTCTGCACATAACAGGGTGTGTTTGCCAGGGTTGATAGTGATCTGTTGTCTCTATCATATTCTGGTGCCGGGATATACAGTTGTTGGAGCCACTCAGGGTCTTTAAACACTGTCCAAAGACACACAGATACAGTAGACAGCAAGATGATATATGACATTATCCTTGGACAGTCTCATCACTCTTCAACACACTGTCTTAATAGACAATCTTCTCATGTGGGATTTATTTTCATGTTAAATCAGCCAAGTTGATTCTTGTCTCTATTCTGTTATCTCTGTTCTATTAAAGTCAGTTTAAGGGTGACAGATCAATCTCACCGGAGTCCAGCTGTGTGTCCATGAGGAGTGACGCGTCTATGTTGGCGGCAATCAAATTTGAGGGAAAACACACATCAACTGATCTGAGGTACAACATTTCATAGATAGATAGATCTTCTCGAGTTGCATACATGCAAACTTTGGAAAAAGACTCTCAGACAGGTTTGTTCTATCCATTTATTTTAATAGAGGAAAACAAGATACATTTATTGTATTGAACCACAAAGGCCCTCAAAAATTAAAGAAAAAAACTGCTTTGTATTAACTCTTGTTCACAAAGCAGTCTGGTGTAATATGATTAGCGCAGCCGCAGACATTGATGATTTTAGGTAACTTGAGCGGCAGATTCCCATCATAATCAAAATGAATCCACTGCGTCTTCAGTGGCTCAGTTGCCGGGAGTAAATGAAGAGTCTGATGCTCACTCTTACATCCAACAACATCACACCTGGCTTTCTTAGTAGGGAACTGAGGCATTTTTCTCATCACTACAGCTGCTCCAGCACGTAGAAAATGGCAGACTGTGTTCAGGTCACTGAGGGCGGGGTTTATCAGCATTAGTGGGCGGGGCCTTGGCATTTTGTGACTCTCATTTAAACAGGTTGTAACAGTATTATTACGCATCTTGTATATAAAAATAATTTTTAGGGGGCCCTTGACTTTTGGGGGCTCAAAGCGGTCGCTTACCTTTGCCTAATGGAATATATGAAGCTAGAATAAAACTGTTTTTGTTGTTGTTTAAAGGGAAAGGGTCTGTTCTTTCTTTTGATATATTGCATGTTCAGATATTAATACAAAAAATATTTCTGGGGCTATGAAAATGTTGTGAAAATGGTCAAAAACATTGGCGGTGGGTGGTAACTTAAAAACAAAAAAAGCTGGCAGGGAAAGAGTTAAAAGACAATGTTCTCATATGGAATTTATTTTCATGTAAAACCAACCATATTGGTTCTGGTAGAGAATAACTCTATTATTTATATTATTATTTAATATATAACTATAACTATTTCTATTCTGTTGTTGTATTAAAGTCAATGTGAGGGTGAAAGATCAATCTCACCGGAGTCCAGCTGTGTGTCCATGAAGAGTGACGCGTCCATGGCAGAGCCAATGAAATTTGAAGGGAAACACACATCAACTGATCTGAGGTACAACATTTTTGTTTAGACAGACAGAGAGACCACAGACACCAAAAAAAAAAAAAATACATGTATGGGATCATTTGGCAAATATGGAAATAATAGAAATAGGTGATGATATTGTGTAAGCATGTATAACTCAGTGACTCACACTATTATAAAGCTCTGCAATAGCAGGAGTCGAGCACAGGATCGGGTCTCCTCTCACAGCTGATCCAGAGCTTCAGTCCTGATGTTTCACTAACATCTACTGACCCACAAAACGCCTCGGGTTACTATTGTATTGTATTGTATTGTACCTGAGTAGGGAACGAGACACTGCATCGTAATCGACGCTTTGGGGAATGCCTTCAGCCTGATGCGTCTGAAGTCTGTAGTGGAACTACTCCAATCTTGATTGGTGCTGTGTCTTTCATCACTCGTGACGTTGCACGTGACAGTGATCCGGAAGCTATGAAAGGACATCGGAACATAGCCGCGTCAGCTTTTGAAGGGTCGAAGCAAGTCGTTCTCAGGAGCGCGAAAAGTGTGGCCGAGGGATGCAGCGTCTCGTTTCCTACTCAGGGAAAGAGGGTTACAATAGTAACCCGAGGCGTTCCCTTTCGTAAGGGAACTCCCGCTGCATCGTACTCGACGCTTTGGGGAACGAATACCAACGCCGCCACACTGAGAGAAATACACCCTGGTGTAAAGCATCTGGCACACTCACGGACAATAGAAATGAGTAGAGGGCAGATCCAACAAGCTTGTCATAAGATTTGGCGTAAGAAGGGGAGGTCTGGAGCCAGAGGCTCGACTGACCTCATGGATGGGAACCCCAGACAGTAGAAAGTATTAGATAAGAGGTGAAGGCAAAAGCACACCTTGTACTTCAGATATGAGTGGTTTCTGCAGATAACCAACTGTCTAATTGATGAAGGGGAATAGCTCCTAACCCTTGATACATCACTAGATGGATTGACTCCTCCCAGCCCGAGGCCTAACATAGGAACCTCCAAGGCTAAGACCTTGACCAACCGACACATGCGATGGAGGATGGAATACCTGAAGAATCATGATATTGCCTACAGGCACCTCGGTACCGGGGCAAAAATAATGTAGAGTGGCTCCCACGCTAGCAAGTAAGAGGGGGCAGCACCACCACTCTTCCTGGGAGTAAGACGAGCAGGAAGCAGACTCAATAGATTCTTATACAACCCCAAATCAGAAAAAGTTGGGACACTGTACAAATTGTGAATAAAAACAGAATTCAATGATGTGGAAGTTTCAAATTTCAATATTTTATTCAAAATACAACATCGATGACATATCAAATGTGTAAACTCAGAATATATATAATTTTAAGGGAAAAATTAGTTGATTTTAAATTTCATGGCATCAACACATCTCAAAAAAGTTGGGACAAGGCCATTACCACTGTGTGGCATCCCCTCTTCTTTTTTATAACAGTCTGCAAACGTCTGGGGACTGAGGAGACAAGTTGCTCAAGTTTAGGAATAGGAATGTTGTCCCATTCTTGTCTAATACAGGCTTCTAGTTGCTCAACTGTCTTAGGTCTTCTTTGTTACATCTTCCTCTTTATGATGCACCAAATGTTTTCTATGGGTGAAAGATCTGGACTGCAGGCTGGCTATTTCAGTACCCAGATCCTTCTTCTACGCAGCCATGATATTGTAATTGATGCAGTATATGGTCTGGCATTGTCATGTTGGAAAATGCAAGGTCTTCCCTGAAAGAGACGATGTCTGGATGGGAGCATATGTTGTTCTAGAACTTGCCACACGCACTCATGCAACCCCATACCATCAGAGATGCAGGCTTCTGAGCTGAGCGCTGATAACAACTTGGGTTGTCCTTGTCCTCTTTAGTCTGGTGACATGGCGCCCCAGTTTTCCAAAAAGAACTTAAAATTGTGATTCGTCTGACCACAGAACAGTTTTCCACTTTGCGACAGTCCATTTTTAATGAGCCTTGGCCCAGAGAAAACGCCTGCGCTTCTAGATCCTGTTTAGATATGGCTTCTTTTTTGACCTATAGAGTTTTAGCTGGCAACGGCGAATGGCACGGTGGATTGTGTTCACCGACAATGTTTTCTGGAAGTATTCCTGAGCCCATGTTGTGATTTCCATTACAGTAGCATTCCTGTATGTGATGCAGTGCCGTCTAAGGGCCTGAAGATCACGGGCATCCAGTATGGTTTTCCAGCCTTGACCCTTACACACAGAGATTGTTCCAGATTCCCTGAATCTTTGGATGATATTATGCACTGTAGATGATGATAACTTCAAACACTTTGCAATTTTTCTCTGAGAAACTCCTTTCTGATATTGCTCCACTATTTTTCGCCGCAGCATTGGGGGAATTGGTGATCCTCTGCCCATCTTGACTTCTGAGAGACACTGCCACTCTGAGAGGCTCTTTTTAGACCCAATCATGTTGCCAATTGACCTAAAAAGTTGCAAATTTTTCCTCCAGCTGTTCCTTATATGTAAATTTAACTTTTCCGGCCTCTTATTGCTACCTGTCCCAGCTTTTTTGGAATGTGTAGCTTTCATGAAATCCAAAATGAGCCAATATTTGGCATGACATTTCAAAATGTCTCACTATCAAATGTTGAAAGTGAGACATTTCAAAATGTCTCACATTCAACATTTGATATGTTATTTATATTCTATTGTGAATAAAATATAAGTTTATGAGATTTGTAAATTATTCCATTCCTTTTTTACTCACAATTTGTACAGTGTCCCAACTTTTTCTGATTTGGGGTTGTATATACTCATGTGTTTCAACCACAGGACATGATGGGTGCCAGGGATAACCCATCAGCCTGATGCCAATAGGCTGGATGATAGGATTCATCCTCCAATCTACAGGAATATGGAGTTTTAGTGGGAATGTCCCTACGTTCCCACCCTTAGAGGCTTGTGGAGGGCACCGAGGCCACCACAGAGGCCCTAAGCATGAACGGGAGATCCCGTTAGAGAACAGGATGGAACACCAGTACTGAAGCCAGTGGGCAGTAATTAACTAGGTTCAATGCCGTCCCTAACTTTACACTTTTAGTTCCTAGTAGAGTGGGGTTCTAGAGTGGATGACCTGACCACCTCAGTGGAAAGAGCAACCTATTTATGGGTCGGTCCCCCTCAGGGGCCAGACCCATAGTCTCCATAACTCCGGCTGTGGATGAAATATTGTACCACCGTCCTGAGAAGAAGATCTCTCCTAATAGGGATTTGCCATGGAGGACTTTCCAAGAGACTAATAAGGTCCGAAAACCAAATTCGGGCCAGCCAGTACGGAGCTACAAGGAGTAATCTCACACCATACCTCCTGACCCTCTCCAGAACCCCAGGGAGCAGAGCGATCGGGGGGAAAGCGTACAGACATGACCTCGGCCACATCTGTACCATGGCATCCAAGCCCAAAGGAGCTGGATGTGAGAGAGGGTACCAGAGTGGGCAATGAGAGTTCTCATGAGAAGCGAACAGGTCAACCTCCACCCGGCCAAACTCTCTCCATATAAGCTCAACCACTTCAGGGTGGAGCCGCCATTCCCCAGGCCTCAGCCCCTGCCTCAACAGGATGTCTGCTCCCAAATGATCAACCCAGGAATATAAATAGATCTAACAGAGAGAAATTTATCCTGGGACGAAAGAAGAATCTGATGCGCCAGTCTACAAAGAGGGCGAGATCTCCAACCTCCTTGACGGTTGATATAAGAGACCACTGACATATTGTCTATCCTAACAAGAACATGATGGCCTCTGAGGTCCACAAGGAAGTGTGGCAAAAAGGGCAAAAAATACAGCCAACATCTCCAGCAATTAATATGCCATGAGTGATGATGGTCCTTCCAAGTACCTCGGGTGTAACGGTCCTCCATAACCGCACCCCAGCCCGTGAGGGACGCATCCGTAGTCAAAGTCTTCCTCTGACATGGTGCTCCCAGAACCGGGCCCATATTTTGAAGACCCCTTGGGGTATCTAAATATGCCATTATGGGGACCAGTCCCTCGAGACTGACCTCGGCTATAAATTTCCAAATGGCTTCGGTGACCTGAAGCAGCTAACTGGCAGGAACTAATCGAAATATTTTCTCTACAGACCTCCTGAGAGGCGGCGAACTCGACAGCAGACATCAGTTTCCTAAGGGCTGCATAATGGGGCGAGACTCTTGTACTTGCTCTCCTGGGGGAACGCCCATAAGGGTCTGCGTGTTACGACAAGAGCTCTTAGTCGAAGCCATCTTAACCCGAGAGACAGTCCTCAGACCTGTCTTTGGTATGGAGGGCTTTGTGCGAGAATGTTTCCTCTGACCCCAAGCCTTATACGGGGGGGGGGGGGGGGGCACAAGAGGCAACCTTCTCAAAGTATGAGGAGCTGGCGGCTGTCCCATGAGGCTGCCCCCTTGCAGCAACCCCATGAGACCTGGACTGACAACTGGGGATAGCTGATTGTCGCTCTGCCTCCTGAAGCCTCTTGACAACGGTTCTTGCCGCGTTGCCAAAGAGGCCAGAAGGTGAAAGGGGGGCATCGAGAAGGAAGGCCCTGTCCTTCTCCCCGATCCCCAAGCGATTTAGCCATAAATGTCTCTCTGAGACGACTAGTGCTGCCATAGAACGGCCAATGGCACGGGCCGTCTCTTTAATAATACGGAGAGATAAGTCAGCCACTCTACGAAATTCAGTAATACCATCGAGTGAGACCTCCCAGTTATCATCCACCTCTTTGAGGAGGTCAGCCTGGTATGCCTGTAATAACCCCATTGTGTGTAGGCATGCACCGGCTTGACCCACCACCATATATGCTTTCCCTAACAAATTCAATGTACGAGATTTGGAGGGAAGTGTCTGAGCTATCAGGGGCGACGCAATGTCACAAAATATTCCTCAACCCGAGGCATCACCTCATAACCATTCTCATTATATTCCCTAATGGATAAGTAAATATATACATGGGGGGAAAATAATTGAGATGAACATGGATTTTTCCATGATATCGATACCTCAGTATGGAGATCAGTAAAAAAGGGAAGGCTCTGACACGAAGATTGTGACTGGGTCTGCAGGAAGTGCTCATTTTCCATTTTATTTTTCTTAGTCGCTTCCTGCTTATTAAATGGCCATTCAACCTTTAATTTAGCCACTGCCCTGGTTACAACCTCCAGCAACTCCTCAATAACGGGAATATGGGGTGGCGAATCCCCCTATCCACGTGACTCAGTGTTGATAATATCTAACTCCTCGGATCCAGAAAAATCAAATGCTGTGTCTTTAACACGGTCAGAAGAAGCCGCAGCACGGGCTTCTTAACCGTGCGCGAGACCAGTGGAGCTGGTTAATAAACACTGAGAAAGGGTCGCAAGCGTCTCAGTATTATATGCCAGTCCCACGTGCGAATCCCATGAATACAAGCGGCGCGCTGCCTCAACAGACGCGGGATTGATGCACTGGGAACACGAGCCTGTTCTAATTGATCGAACAGGCTCAAACGGGAGCGGAGCTTTTTCATAGGTAACTGAAAACAGTTTGCACAGACAGCGCCCTCAAGCACTGCCCGTGCATGCTCCACTCCCAGACAAACAACACAGAACGAGTGCGTGTCATCCTCGCTCAAATAGCGTGGGCAAGGGGATGCACACCGCCTGAGTCGTTTCTCTATATTCGCCATATATATTAAGATAGACAGACAACACGAAATAAGACAATACAGTCACACAGGACGCTTGCTGAAGACAGAAAGCTGACGCGGCTATGTTCCGATGTCCTAATATAGCTTCCGGATCACCGTCACATGCAACGTCACGAGTGAAGAAAGACACACCACCAATCAAGATTGGAATAGTTCCACTACAGACGCATCATGCTGAAGGCATTCCCCAAAGCGTCAAGTACGATGCAGCGGGAGTTCCCTTACGAAAGGGAACACTGATAATCTGGACCAGAACAATACTGTCAAACTCAACAAAACTAAACACAACTAAATCACTTATTGGGAAACACAAACACAACAAAAGATTAAAAAGCAATGTTAAAAGATAGGTGGATGGATTGATTCTCTATGTGAGGTTTATCTACATGTACTGTAATATAATTAAGAATTCTTGTCTCTGTTCTTTTGTTTCTATTCTATTGAAGTCAAAATCACAAGGAGAAATCAATCTCACCGGAGTCCAGCTGTCTCACCATAAAGAGTGAAGCATTTATGACAGAGCCAATGAAATTTGAGGGAAAACACACATCAACTGATCTGAGGTACAACATTTCATAGATTGATAGATCTTCTTGAGTTACATGCATGCAAACTTTGGAAAAATAGATGTAACAGTTTCTGCTTCAGAGTCACATTTTTAAACTGTCACCTTTTGGCATATAATGCAACAAACATAGGTTTAATTTGCGAGTTGGACATGTGGGACATGTGCCCACCACTCTTTGCTAGGGTCGATATTGTCCCCAGCAACCAAAAATCTCGCAGCACGGATGTACCTGATACAAACGAAACAATCCCCGGTTCCACCTGACCAAGTGTTGAGGTGTCCATGAGCAAGACACCTAACCCCAGCTGCTCCCGACGAGCTGGATGGCGCCTTGCATGGCTGACACCGCCGTCAGTGTGTGAATGTGTGGCGCTTTGGTGGTCATAGGTCTGTGAAAGCTCTATATAAATGCAGTCCATTTACCATTTACTAAAATTATTTTATTATTAAAGTTATGTTAAAGTGTTAACAGGAGTGTTGAGGTGCTCATTGGCGCCCCTCTATCTGGCTCTATATGAATACTATATGAATTGTTGTCTCTGTTTTCTTGACTCTGTTGTATTGTCTCTGTTTTCTCCGTGTTTGTCAATAATTAGTGAACAGTCTATGGACACTCGAGGAACATTTAGGGGAAGACACATGTCATCTAATCTAGTACAACATTTCTGTCTAGACATAAAGATATTTCACTACCACTTTTACTAATTTGTTGTAATCTATTAATTTATTTTTTCAGTCGTGATTCTCAACTGGTCCAAAGCACATGTAAATCAAACCTGCTGAAGAAGTTTCAGTGTCTGTATGAAGGAACAGCAAAGCAGGGAAACCCAAAACTCCTGAATGAGATCTACACAGAGCTCTACATCAAAGAGAGTGAAAGTGGAGAGATCAATAATGAGTATGAGGTGAGACAGATCGAGACACAATCCAGGAGAGCAGAAACAGAGGACACACTGATCAAATGCAATGACATCTTTAGACCTTTACCTGGACAAGACAAACCCATCAGAACTGTGCTGACAAAGGGAGTCGCTGGCATTGGAAAAACAGTCTCTGTGCAGAAGTTCATTGTGGACTGGGCTGAAGGGAAGGAGAATCAGGACGTCCAGCTCATATTTCCACTTCCTTTCAGAGAGATCAACTTGATGAAGGACAAAACACTGAATCTTTCAGATCTTCTACATGTCTTTTTCCCTGAAACAAAAGAAATGGAAATATCCAGTGATGAATATAAAGTGTTGTTCATCTTTGATGGTCTGGATGAGTGTCGTCTGTCTCTGAACTTTAAGAGCGAAGTGAAACTGTGTAATATATCTGAATCAGCCTCAGTGGACGAGCTGCTGATGAACCTCATTGAGGGGAATCTGCTTCCATCTGCTCTCATCTGGATCACCTCCAGACCAGCAGCAGTGGATCTCGTCCCCTCTGAGTGTGTCCATCGAGTGACAGAGGTACGAGGCTTCAATGAGCCACAGAAGGAGGAATACTTCAGGAAGAGAATCAGTGATCAGAGTCTGGCCAATACAATCATCACACACCTGAAGTCCTCGAGGAGCCTCCACATCATGTGCCACATCCCAGTGTTCTGCTGGATCTCAGCCACTGTTCTAGAGGAGATGTTGAGTGAAGCAGAGAGAGGAGAGATTCCCAAGACTCTCACTCAAATGTACACACACTTCCTGATCATTCAGAGCAACATCAAACATGAGAAGGACTATGAGAAGAGAGTGAAAGATGAAGACATGATTCTCAAACTGGGGAAACTGGCTTTCCAGCAGCTTGTGAAAGGCAACCTGATATTCTATGAGGAAGACCTGAGAGGGTGTGGCATTGATGTGACAGAAGCATCAGTTTACTCAGGATTGTGCACTCAGATCTTCAGAGAGGAGTTGGGCTTGTATCATGGGAAAGTCTTCTGCTTTGATCATCTGAGCATCCAGGAACATCTAGCAGCTCTATATGCACACATTTACTTTACAAATAAGAACAGAAATGTGTTTGACAAAACCAAACAAAGTTTATTTTTTAAAATCTTAAACCAGAAGAAATATCATTCATTATCTGAGCTGCATCAGAGAGCTGTGGATGAGGCTTTACAGAGTAAGAATGGACATCTGGACCTTTTCCTGCGTTTCCTTCTGGGTCTCTCATTGAAGTCCAATCAGACTCTCTTACGAGAACTTCTGACACAGACTGGAAGCTGCTTCTACAACAAAGAGAGAACAGTTCAGTACATCAGACAGAAGATCAGGGAGTATCTTTCTCCAGAGAGATCCATCAATCTGTTCCACTGTCTGAATGAACTGGGTGATGATTCACTGATGCAGGAGATCCAACGTTATCTGAAATCTGGAGAAATAGGAGGAACCCAACTCTCCTCTTCACAGTGGTCAGCTCTGGTTAATGTGTTGCTGACATCAGAGCAGAAGAGGGATGTATTTAATCTAAATCAGTTTATTGGAGCACGAAATACAGCAGATGAAGTTCTTCAGAAGCTGCTGCCTGTGGTTAAAGAATCCAGATCAGTTCAGTAAGTCACTCTGACAACAGTCATTACACTGATAAAACATGATCATATTTATGAGTTTAGCATGTGCTTTTGTACCTAAGGAATACTGTAAAATGAGAAATGCATAATATCATTTATATCAGTGTTTCCTGAACTGAGAGACTGAAGAGTGTCATTGTTCTCTACAGGTTGAGGGATTGTGGTGTTACAGATGAAGGTTGTGCTGCTCTGACTTCAGCTCTGAGATCAAACCCCTCACACCTGAGAGAACTGAGTCTGACATTGAATAAAGTAGGAGATTCTGGAGTCAAGCAGCTTTCTGATCTACTGCAGGATCTGGAGATACTGAGGTAAGATTGTATAAAATTTCTCATATGGTAAATAATGATTGTGTTACAAATCTACCAGGCTCTCACACCAGCCAATCACAGCGCACTCCCTCACCTGAGTTCTAATCACACACACCTGCACCTCATCATCAACCTCATGACTGCCACTATTTAGACACACACTTCACCAGTTCATTGTCCGGTCTCGTTTGTATGAAGAGGACTACTTACCCTGCCTTACTGACTACTACCTGATATCTCCAGCGATCCTTCTCCAGTCTCGTCTCCATTCTCCTCCGTGTCTCCAAGTCTAGTGTTGTTCAGAGTTCCAGCCTTCACTGCATCATCTACCAGTCATCACACCCATCAGAAGAAACATGCTATTCACTGCCAGCATCCCGCTCTCCAAAGTATCTTTGCACTTTCCACTTACCTGCTTTTAGTTCATCCCCTCAGTTGTTGTCTCAATAAACTCCCTATTAACTTCAATCTCCTTCTCTTGAGTCTGCTTCCGTACAGATTGCCATACAAAAAAAATCTACTATGATATTACTAATGAGAATGTTGCTTTTATTTTCATTAGATTCTTTCCAATGTGTCTGACATCATGTTACAATATTAATGATTAAACATGATTGGATGATGTAAAGATGTGACAACCGTGTTCATATACAGATATGTTGATGATTTTGGGTACTTGCATAAAAAAATAATATTCGGTTACACGTTATTTTAAGGTGTCATTGTTACAGTGAAATTATATATTTAATAACTGAGTAATATTAAGCAACCACATGTACTTAGTATAGGATAAGGGTAGGATTAGGATTTGGTTAGTTACATGTAATTATGCATAATTTACCTGTTATTACTATGGAAAGTTCATGTAACATATGTAACAAGGACACTGTTAAATAAAGTGTAATCAAATATTCTTGCAATTTTTATCAAATGTTGCCGTGGATTAAGTCTCTGATTATGAAGTTCCTGCTGATCTGAAATGTAGATCCTGAACTGAAAGACTGAAGAGTGTCATTGTTCTCTACAGGTTGAGTGATTGTGGTGTTACAGATGAAGGTTGTGCTGCTCTAACTTTAGCTCTGAGATCAAACCCCTCACACCTGAGAGAACTGGATCTGACTGGAAATAAAGTAGGAGATTCTGGAGTCAAGCAGCTTTCTGATCTACTGCAGGATCCTCACTGTAAACTGGAAATACTGAGGTAAGATTTTATAAAAGTCTCACTGTCATCTGTTTTTCTCCTGTGGTGAATAATCAATGATATACAAAAATAATATACACAAAAAAGTTTACCATCAAGTAACTGAAAAGGATGTTTAATCTTCATTAGATTCTTTCCAAAGCTTCTGAGGTCATTTTACTTTTGAAAGTTTTACAAGTCAAAAACATGATTGTATGTCGTGAAGAGGTGACAACTGCTTTCATATATAAAACTGTTGAGGATAAATTCCTATATATTATATCATTTATATCAGTGTTTTTTTAACTGAGAGACTGAAGAGTGTCATTGTTCTCTACAGGTTGAGGAATTGCTCTGTTACAGATGAAGGTTGTGCTGCTCTGACTTCAGCTCTGAGATCAAACCCCTCACACCTGAAAAAACTGAATCTGTCAAGGAATAAAGTAGGAGATTCTGGAGTCAAGCTGCTCTCTGATCTACTGCAGGATCCTCACTGTAAACTGGAGATACTGAGGTAAGATTGTATAAAATGTCTCATATGGTAAATAATGATTGTGTTACAGATCTGCCAGGCTCTCACACCAGCCAATCACAGCACACTCCCTCACCTGAGTTCTAATCACACACACCTGCACCTCATCATCACCCTCATCCCTGCCACTATTTAGACACACACTTCACCACAGTTCATTGTACGGTCTCGTTTTTATGAGGAGGACTACTTAAGCTGGGCATACACTGTGCGATTCTCGTCCGATTGTGAGCCGGATTCTGACTCGTGCTACTCTTATTCGGGTCGTGCCGATTTTCTGCATGGTCGTGCGTCGTTTGTCGTGCATTGTTCGTGCAGTGTACAGGGGGAAACGAGAGGCGATTAACCTCTCCTGACCGGCAATCGGATGGTCGGATGAATTACTGGTATGTTAGAAATTTTGGTCGCTCCTCATGACTATATGGCACAGTTGAAGCAGAGCTACGAACCGTTTGCCCTAAACTCAGTGTTTTTTCCCTCACTGCGCCTGCGCGAAAACAGAAGTTTAACCATTTCGTCTCCAGCAAAAAAAAAAAAAAAAGAAAAAAGAGGGAGATCTTTAAGTTCTGTTGTTCAAACAAGCTACAAATTACTGTTGCTTACCCCCAGTTCATATTGCAAAATGGATTAACCATTACCCACGTCTTCCACCTGCGATGTACACTTTGCCTCTTTTATTAATTTGTTGAACAATGTTTTTGAAATAAAGTTGTTTTTAATTTTCATTGATGAATTATTGCAGTGTTTGGTCATATTATAGACTATTAATAATTAATTATATGCCTATAATTCATTGTAATCGACCTAAATGTTTTAGACAATTTTCAATAAGGAAGAGTAAGCTTCTATGTAATATTTTATTATCCTCACAGCGCGTTGGTTATGCAGTGATGCGCTATGAAATTATTGCGTGGCAATTTAATTATAATAGCCTATCAATTTAATAATAAAAGTAGCCTAGGCCTTCCCTAATAATAATAATAATAATATTACAATAATACTAATAATAATTTAATACATAACTTGGAAATGCTAAATCATCTTGATATTGTTAGCTGATGCTTGTTTTGACAATATCTCTGGATACATGATATCGTCTATAGGCGCAACCCAACACAAGGGTTTATCGTGCTGATTTGTGCATATTTCACACGTATAGTGTGAGCAGTGAAGTCACAGCTCGCCATTCAGACCGTTTAGTGTGAGCTCATAAATCCTGAGCTTTGGCTTTACATTGCATGCGATCTACTCGTTCAGTGTGAGTAGGTACCTTGCTGAAATCACAAAGACATCGCACAGTGTATGCCCACCTTTACCCTACCTTAGCTCAGTTTTTGTCTCAATAAACTCCCTAATAACTTCAATCTCCTTCTCTTGAGTCTGCTTCCGTAACAGATTGCCATACAAAAAATCTACTGTGAAATTACTAATGGGAATGTTGCTTTTATTTTCATTAGATTCTTTCCAATGTGTCTGACATCATTTTACAATATTAATGATTAAACATGATTGGATGATGTAAAGATGTGACAACCGTGTTCATATACAGATATGTTGATGATTTTGGGTATTTGCATAAAAAAAAAAAATCGGTTACACTTTATTTTAAGGTGTCGTTACCGTGTAATTATATATTTAAGTACTGAGTAATATATTAAGCAACCACATGTACTTAGTATAGGATAAGGGTAGGATTAGGATTTGGTTGAGGGTTAGTTACGTGTAATTATGCATAATTTTCCTGTTATTACTATGAGAAGTTCATGTAACATATGTAACAAGGACACTGTTAAATAAAGTGGATACTGATAAATAAAGTGTTATCGAATATTCTTGCAATTTATATCAAATTGAAACTAACCCGCTCAAGCAGTTTTTTAGAAGCGGGTCTGAACCTTAGACTGGACCTGTTAACCTGTTAAGCTGCAACCCCACTTTTGAAAAATCCCAAGAAATGACATACCCAAACTGAAACAGATACAGTTCATGAACCCTTTGTACTAAAAGCACAAGTATGATCTCATTTGAAAGCTGACACCTGGCAGTTTATTGTAATGTAGAATTAATTATTGTCATAATGACAAAAATTGTTATAAATAGCTTCAAAGTTTTGTAAAGTTATTAGAAATTATTTTTTATGAAACATCCTCATGAAAATAAAATTGAAGTTGGCCCTGGAGCAGTCTAGAAATGCACTACAGCTAATGCCACATGTCTAAACATTTTATGTTTAAAATCTTAAGATAATAAGTCCAAAACTCTGTATTTAGTGAAATGTTTTTCAAGACCATGTCATGTGACTTTATTTTGATTTGATGCTAAAATGCTACTGATATTTAGTGTCATCTTCTTACCATCTATGCAGTATATTGTCTTTATTGTTTTGTGGTGCAAACGAGCCCCATTCAGTCTCAGTCTCCCCCTGCACACATTCACACCTCTCCAGCCAGGTTATGGCTCTAAATATGCATTTCTTTTGTCTGCATTAGTTACTAACGACTGGCTATTCACATGCTATTCATATGGTTTCAGTCACTAATTTATTTTCTCAAAGTTCACCCTTACATTCTAAACTGTTTTAAATGCATTTCTTGAATAAAGAAACATTTCAGTAAGCGTTCAAAAATAATAAAAATATAACTTCTAGGTGGCAGGTGCACCTAGGGCTAGCTAGCATGTTAGCTTAGCACACCATCAATACACGACAATTTATGAGATTAAAACCATGTTTGTGCTTATAAACTTACTTTATAAAGCAAATCGGGTATTTTAAATAATTTTCTGTGATCTAATTTGGCTTCAGATAAAAAAATCAGACAGAAAATATACTATTGTATACTGTTCTGCACAATGATAGTCTATATAGATTAGCATTACATTATAAATATAATCTATTATTATGGAAATACCTGGCATGGATTGAAAAACACAGGTAACTCAAATATCATAGCAAACATGTTTATTGTCTTCAAAACGACTGTTTCTCCATGTTACAGCGCGATCTGTTGTTAGCTGTGTGTGTGTTCGAGGCTTCCTGGATTGTCACATGATTATGGCACTTCTTCATGTTCTAATACTGTGCACAGGGCGGCGAGGGCGCCCTCAGGCTTTTGGTATGAATTGAAAACGCATTAACAGAGTATACAAACGCTCATAATGATTACATCGACGCATTTGGGTATAAATTCAATAAATATTATTCCTGTCTATAGAAATCTGATGTAAACCTATGAGAATATATCAATATTTCTCCAAATCTGCACATTTTTTAGCTAAAAGCCCGGAAGGACGTTGTTTTGTGTATCGCTGTCATGACGACGGCGCGGGAGTTTTTTTATGAATGAAAGCGGCTGACGCGCATAATTCATATCAAAGGTATCGACTCATTTTTTCATTTCATAACTCCTGACACAAATTAAGAAATAACTGTCGCTATAAGTTTCTCAGAATACAATAGTGGTCAAATTCTGAAACTTGAGTCTTATATCTTTGTAATGATGTATAGTTTGTCAAGGTATAACATTAAATCTGATAGTAACTTTGAACTATTTATAAAAAAAACCGCTTCAGTGCGCCCGCGCTCTGGCAACGGTTAACAGGTTAATGGTGCTGTGGATTAAGTCTCTGATTGTGAAGTTCCTGCTTATCTGAGCTGTAGATCCTGAACTGAGAGACTGAAGAGTGTCATTGTTCTCTACAGGTTGATTGGTTGTGGTGTTACAGATAAAGGTTGTGCTGTTCTGACTTCAGCGCTGAGATCAAACCCCTCACACCGGAGAAAACTGAGTCTGTCAAGGAATAAAATAGGAGATTCTGGAGTCAAGCAGCTTTCTGATCTACTGCAGGATCCTCACTGTAAACTGGAGAATCTGTGGTAAGATTTTATAAAACTCTCAACGTCGACTGTATTTCTCCTGTGGTGAATAATCAATGATATACAAAAATTATATATACAAAAAGTTTACCATCAAGTTACTGAAAAGGATGTTTAATCTTCAGTGGATTCTTTCCAAAGCTTCTGAGGTCATTTTACTTTTGATAGTTTTACAAGTCAAAAACATGATTGGATGTCCTGAAGAGGTGACAACTTCTTTCATTTATAAATCTGTTGAGGAGAAATTCATATATATCATATCATTTGTATCAGTGTTTCCTAAACTGAGATACTGAAGAGTGTCATTGTTCTCTATAGGTTGTGGTATTGTGGTGTTACCGATGAAGGTTGTGCTGCTCTGACTTCAGCTCTGAGATCAAACCCCTCACACCTGAGAAAACTGGATCTGTCATGGAATAATCTAATAGACTCAGATGTAAAGCTGCTCTCTGATCTGATGGTGGATCCACATTATAAACTGAAGAAGCTTTGGTGAGTAAATAAACCTGTTCATATTTTAATTGAAAGTAAAATTAGTTTCTTCTTAATTTTCTTTCCTTCTGATGGTGAATTACGCACTATAAACATGTTTAATAAGAGTTTGATTAATTATTTTTTTTTATAATAGTTTATAGCAGGGATGGGCAACTTCGGTCCTGGAGGGCCAATGTCCTACAGAGTTTAGCTACAACCCTAATCAAACACACCTGAACAAGCTAATTGAGGTCCTCAGGATTACTAGAAAATTACAGGCAGGTGATTTTTTTCAGGGTTGGAGCTAAACTCTGTAGGACAGTGGCCCTCCAGGACTGAAGTTGCCCATCCCTGGTTTATAGCAACAATTAAATATCTTCAAGTTTCTTTTTATTTCAAACAATTCAATATTTTGCTTTCATCACTGTTTTTGTATCCCTAAATTATGTATTTTGAGAGAATGTCAATAGCAATAAAATATAATGTTAAATATTTATTACTATAGTTTCTTTATTATAAATAAACCTGACCCAGTGACACAGAAAGAGGACAGTCATACAGGGTTATAGATAAGGGTCAATGGTCATCATTCATGGTGACTTAGAAGCAAAATCTAAATCTGAATGTTTAAAAATAGCTTTAACAATCGTACAGTATTATATTATAATCTCTTTCTTTATCATCTCAGTAGTTTCTTTTAGTTGTTCTAAAGTTGATAATGCAATAATGTTGCACACATTTGATTGTCTGTGTTTTACTTACAGGTTCTAGATGTTAGTCTGACCTTCTCTGGATCAGCTGGTGGACAATAAAGAGCCTCTACAGACACAATCACATTCAACAGAATCAACAGACACAAACCCACAGTGATCATCACACACACATGTGTTTGTGTAACTTCACAGAGTGATCCAATCCTTCATCCAAAGTCAAACAAGGAAATCTTTAACCAAATGAACTTCAACCAAATGAACTACTTCATTATCATTAGCAGAGTTATTGCTCAGTGAACAAACAACATGCTTCAGATTATTGATAAACGCAGTTATTCACAACCTAACCATAAGCTCCTCTGCACAATGGTAACGAATGGAAACTTTAACATAATAGAAACTCTTTAAAATGTCAAACATAACTGAACATTAAACATTAACAGATGTTTCCCTGTACTCAAAAACACATGAAATAACACTTAATTTCAAGATTTACTCTCCATTTCCAGCCATGTGCAAAGCATGCTGGGAACAAACAATGGTGTCTCTAAATAAAACCACATAATTGAGCTAATTCTCCAAAAATAAATAGGTAGCCCCTTTTCCTTAAATTTATCAGGCTAATCAGTTCCTCAATTCAAGCCTCAAAATTGTGTATGTTTCCTTAACTAGTTTCCATGAGATTAAATAATGATCTGAGATGTCATCGCTCTGCTGCAGATTTTCAACGGCATCAACACTGATTCCATGTGACAATATTAGATCTAAAGTATGATTACGAGAATGAGTAGGTCCTGATACGTGTTGTCTAACTCCAATAGAGTTTAGAATGTCTGTAAATGCTAATCCCAATTCGTCTTTTTCATAATCTACATGGATATTAAAATCACCAACAATTAGGACTTTATCTGCAGCCAGTACTAACTCTGATAGAAAATCAGCAGATTGTTTGATAAAATCTGTATGGTGCCCTGGTGTCCTGTATACAGTAGCCAGCACAAATGTTAAATGGGATTTATCAATTACGCTATAGATAATAGGGATGGCCCGATACCGATACTGGCATCGGGTATCGGGTCGATACTGCCCTCATATACTCGTACTCATAAAAATTCGCCGATACCACGCACCGATACCACGTACATTTTGCGAAACGAAACTGGCCGCCGCAAGTGCTTTGTCGAGGTGAACTGAGTCAAAGATGCACGAGCTGGTCGAGCACATCCCTTAGTTTAAACAGACATCAGTGGAAAGTTTGTTCAGTCGGATGTCAATGGCAACGAAATTAAACGAGGCATGTTGCTTTAGTTTATTATTGACGTTAACTGACGAGAGAGAGAGAGAAAGAGCGCGCGAGAAGCGCACTTCTGTTGAATGCTCTTTGCTGATCGACTCAGCACATGTTATTTGGATGAAAACTAAATCGTATATGTAGCCTAAGTAAAGTAAAACATGAACTGTTACCTGACTGAAGTATAATGAGTGGTTCCCAATCCCTACATTATTACAGGACGTGTGAAGGGTAAGAAGTTTCATGAACGCAAACATCCGAAGCGCGCGCCCCGCAAACCAGCGTATCAGCGCGCGAATACTGAATTAAATTGTCTTTCAGGTCTTGCGCTTGTACAGACGAATTCACACACAACTATGTAATAACGCACGTCTTGGTGAGTATCCTATAGTAAACAAAGTCAGTCGGTTATATCTCAAATGAACGTAGCATGTTCACATGCGGTCCGTGCGCTCGGTCTTAAAGGGGCAGCAGTTTGATAAACCTGCTTCTGTGTTTTAATGTTAATCAAACAAAGGACAAAGAAATACTGACTGCTCTTGACTAAATAGGCTACCCTTTTCAACTTTACAAAAATATCCATCTATATATAATTTATACAGTAATGAATATGCTTTTTTCACATTTGATTACTTTATTAAATTGTCTGTACCTGTTAGATCTACCTGTAGCCTTTCTTTGTTGTATTTTATATATTTGTCCTATTTGTAATTCGAATGTTTGTTTTTATTTTGTTACTGACTGCTTACTTGTTTTAAATTCACATTAATTAGGCTGCTAGTTTTTGTTGTAGTATCACAATTGGATTAAATAATTATTTCACTGGTTTTGACAAACATCTGAACCACTGACCCAGTCCTCAGCACTGAGCCCTGCTGAAGCAGCTCTAAATATATGCTGTGGCTATTAAATGAAAGATAAAATATGATAGAGCAATAGCATGAACAGTGACAGTAGGCTTACAGAAGCTCATACAATGCATTTTAGCAGGCTTAATTAAGCATGAAAATAGCTGAAAGAAATATATATATTTGATGAACGAATTAAGCCAACTAATATGATTTATAATCTTTTGGTTTATCTACTAATACATTTAAAAATTACAAATGCAGTGAAAATTCAGGTATCGGTTACGGCAGGGGTTTTCAACTGGTTCAGTGCCAGGGACCACCATTCTGACTAACAAGTAATCGGCGGCCCACTATTGTGTGTGTGTGTAGTGTGTGGATTCCTTTGTCAGATAGCACAGTAGGACGTCGAATTGAGGAAATGGCTTTTTTTATTTTTATGATTTTGTCTTGTCATTTTGCTGTGTAGCCTACTGAACCTATTCACTGCTCCATCAACGTTCCATGGCAAATATTTCCTTGTTTAAAATGTACGTTACTGCAAGATGCAGTTACTTTCCAAAACGCGATAAGCGCCGAACCTATTTTTAGCCTAAACGCGAATTCTCTCTCTCTCTCGCTCTCTCACCCTCAAATCACTCGCGCCTATCTCGCCAGATGCTCAATTCGCCTCATTCACGCGTCCGCGCCGCGCTAAACGCCTCATTCGCGCCTCAGGACCTCCAGATGCGCGTAAACGCGTCTTTACATTGACTTGACATGAAAATCACTTGCGCCAGACGCTCTTTTCGCGTTTGGTGTGAACGCAACTCACTCACTCACTCACTCACTCACTCACTCACTCACTCACTCACTCACTCACACAAGGTCATGTTGTGATTTGTTTTATGTAAAGCGGACAATGGTTCTACTTTTTATGGGTTTGACACTTTACTGAATGCCAATGTATTTATTACTGACTGACTTGCCTTTTTTTTAAGAAAAACGTTTTTTTTATGGGAAAAAAAGTGATTTTAATATTGAAATTACGTAGGCTGGAATGCATGTCACGGACCACATGCAATGCCGCCGCGGACCACCAGGGGGTCGCGGACCACCGGTTGAAAACCCCTGGGTTACGGTATCGGTATCGGTGAGTACCAAAAATTACAGTATCGGTATCGGACTCGTTCTGCAAAAAGTGGTATCGGGTCATCCCTAATAGATAACGTTACAGAAAATACCATCACTTCAAAAGAATTATATTTGAAACTAGACTTCTGAGTAATACTGAAGATTTTGCTATAAATGGAATATAAATCATCCAAGTGAGGATGCTGCACACTGGTGGTGGTTGAGGAGAGATCCCCTGATATGACTGTAAAGCGCTTTAGGTTCATTCATTCAAATGCCTCATTTATTCACTGATGATGCACTTTGTAGACAAATGCCAGAAATAAAGTCAAACTGGTTAGTAATAAGTGAAGCTGGTAATGCTGTTTGTGGAGTTGTTTAATCCTTTTCTGCTGAGATCTGGAGAGATTTAATGTCTTCTTTTCTCTTCAGTTGATTTCATCTAAGACTGTGACTGGAAGTCAGTTGTAGTTCTTGTGTTTCATCTCTTTTTACTGTTCTCTTTTTTTTCTTCAGTGATTCTGTTTAACAGGCTTGTTGAGACTAAGATCACTCTAATATACTCAGATTTTATGGCCTAAATAAGGACCAGTTCTGATTAATTTGCTTGTGGCATTGCTATGGCCTACTTGTGGTCCAGATCTGGCAAACAGGAATGGAGTGTCAAAGTGCTTCATTACATGTGTTACGAGGGTCAGATCATCACTCCACGAGTGTCAGATGTGGGCATACTGGGCCGACTGGGCTTTTGCTATATACCACTTTTTATTAGAACAGTAACAACAGAATCGCTTTTCAAAGCAAAACTTAAAACCTATCTCTCTGGGAAGCTAAGGTTTATGACTCCTGAGTCTAAATGGAGCTGATGTAAGCATCTAAATACGTGCTTTTTCTTGTATGGCTGTTGAATGTTTATCTGTTTTGGTCTTTTATCAGAACCTTTTATTTAATGTTGTTCAGCACAATGGTGGACAAGGATATATCCTTCCATATCCAGATCTAGTTATCTATGATCAGATCTTTTTTTTTTGCATAAAAGTGCTTTAATAACAGAATAACATAAAGAAAGAAACAAACAGAAGAGCATCTTCTGAATAATTTGTGAAAACTGCAAAATAATCATTCCTATTGTTCTGCAAATCTTTTTGAAAGTTGTTTTCTCTGACTATCGAACACATGCTGTATTCAAATGAGCTGAGAGAAATCTTCAGACCTAAACATCATGTTGCACAGTCCAATTAACACACTTACACTCACACTTAAGACTCATTTATTTCTTATATTGCACATTTAACAACTCATTGTCCAGAGGCACATTTATGCATGTATCAGACACTTTAATCAAAAAGTGTCATGGGCCTACCAGTTTTATGAGGTCAAGTGACCTCTCATGGTAATGGATGGAATAGCAGGAAGATTGGAGTGTGTGACCTCATTAATGTGAGACGATGATGTCATTATATTCAGACTGAATCAGCCTGTGAGTCAAAGACACAATGGGGTTGCACATGTTGTGGGCTTCTTAATCCAGAGACATCTTCTGTTGGAGCTATTGATGGGGCATTCTTTTTTCACACTATTCATACAGTAAACAATCTCAACATCACTTCGTGATTCCGGGAATTATTGTGTGATGGAGTTTAACTTGCTGGACAATTGACTGTGGATTCGATGAGGCCAGTACAGTGAAAAAAGAGCTACAATCAAGAATCTAGATGTCCTGACTGTATTGTGGATTTTAATGCCCAAGTGAATATGGCAACCGGAGTGAAGTGCATTGCTTGAGGGTACGTCATACTCATTGCATCCTTAAAGAGTTCAAGTTTCTTGGAAAGATATGGAGCACTCAGATCTAGAAGTACGGTCTGTTGCCTCCGTCTCAGCTAAGTCATCTTATTCTACTAAGTCAACTGGGTCAACCAAATCCTCTTGTTCATCTAAATCTTCAACCACTTCAAATGCTAGCATGGTTGCAGCCAAGGCACGTGCAAAGGCTGAGGCTGCCTTGGCTCGTGCTTCATTCTCGAAGAGAGAAATTGAAATAAAAACGGAAAAAGCCAGATTAGAAGCTACCTTGGATGCTCTGGAGAAAGAGCGGGAAGCAGAGGCTGCTCTAGCTAAAGCTGCTGTGATGGAAGCCGTGGCTGTAAAGTTGGAGTTTGAAAGTCAACGTATTACTCAAAGACTGCCTGAACAAAGCACACAGCAACGCACTGAAGAGTATGTGAATAGATGTAGTGCTAATGGTGGAAGCATAAATTTACCCAGACATCGATCTTCACATAACATTGGGGAGCTACAAATAGCTGCTCATAATTTGCCAGCAGACCAGGGATTAGAGAGAGAGTCACGCTCACAGAATCATCCACCGCAAAGCATTTCTGCACATGATGTCCATCTCAATCATCCTAATACCTTTAACAGTCATTTTCGTCATGCTGTGGATACACCAGTTGGCATCCCTTATTCTGGTCAACCTAGTCACAATCCATTCAGCCTTACTCATCAATATGGTGACACTTCAGCAGACTTGGCAAAGTATCTAGCAAGGAGCCAACTGGTGTCATCGGGCCTAACGAGATTTGACGAGAGACCAGAGAATTATCTAGCATGGAAGTCATCATTCATTGGTACCATTGAGACTTTGGATCTCACAGCAGGAGAGGAGATGGATCTCCTTATTAAATGGCTGGGTACAGGTTCAGCACAACATGCTCGACGTATCAAGTCAGTAAACATAATGAATCCATCTGCGGGGTTGAACGCGATATGGCAAAGGCTGGAAGATGTGTATGGATCACCAGAAGCCATAGAAGGTGCTCTGTTTGTTAAACTGGAATCTTTTCCCAAAATAGCACCCAGAGAACACCAAAAGCTTATGGAGTTAAGTGATTTGCTCTCTGAAATCGAATTTGCAAAGCAAGAAGGATATTTGCCAGGGCTGACCTACTTGGATACGGCCAGGGGAGTAAACCCCATAGTTGAGAAGCTTCCGTATGGACTCCAAGAGAAATGGATGATGGAAGGCTCTCGATATAAGCAGGAACATAGAGTTGCTTTTCCGCCTTTCTCTTTCTTTGCAGAGTTTCTGTGTAGACAAGCTAAAGCTCGTAATGACCCAAGCTTTCATTTCAACTCATCCTATATGCCCTCAAGTAAAAGGGACAGGTTTGGTGAGAGTTACAGTAATGATCGTAAAACAGTGTCTGTTCATAAAATGGATGTTATGTCCTCTCCCAAGTCTACTTCTATTGCTGAAAGCCCCGACGAGCAATGTCCTGTACACCACAAACCGCACCCACTTAAAAAGTGCAGAGGCTTTAGAGAAATGACAATGGAGGAACGTAAAGGAGTTCTGAGGCTACATAATATCTGTTTCAAATGTTGTGCATCAAACACACATGTAGCGCGACATTGTGAGGCAACTGTACAATGTTTTGAATGCCAGAGTGATAGACATCCATCGGCTCTTCATCCAGGACCAGCACCATGGCTTTTCAAGCCTCCTCTTTCCTCTGCATGGCATGGCGGGGAGAAGGAAGAAATATCAGAGGTTGATGTTTCACCCAAATGTACAGAAGTATGTGGAGAGGGCTTTAAAGGGAAGTCCTGTTCGAAGATATGCTTGGTCAATGTGTACCCAGATGGTGATTCCAGCAAAAGTAGAAGGATGTACGCTATGCTTGATGACCAGAGTAATAGGTCACTTGCACGGCCAGAGTTCTTTGATATATTTAACATATGTGGCCCTACAGTCCCTTTTACACTCAAGACCTGTTCTGGCGTAGCTGAAACAGTTGGTCGACGAGCTGTTGGCTACATAATAGAGCCTGTTGATAGTAGACTGAGTATTCCGCTGCCCACACTCTTGGAGTGTACCATGATTCCTGACAATAGGGATGAAATCCCTACTCCGGCAGTGGCTGCCAGTCATCGCCATCTTGAGCCCATAGTTCACGAGATACCAGAACTGGATGATAATGCTGAAATCTTGTTGTTGTTGGGCAGGGACTTACTAAGAGTGCACAAGGTCCGTAGACAAATCAGTGGGCCTCATGACGCAGCATTCGCACAAAGGCTGGACTTGGGCTGGGTAATAATTGGTGATGTGTGTCTGGGAAACACGCATCGACCTTCACAGGTTACTAGTATGAAAACGAATGTTCTTGAGAGTGGCAGGCCAAGTCATTTTTCTCCATGTGAAAGTCACTTGTCAGTCAAGGAAAATTTCATGTCTCCTTGGCAACACTTGTCCTTCCAAAGGAGTCTTAGTGAAAATCACCTGAAGGGGACCAGCGAGGATACAGGACCAACAAGGATACAAGGAGACATTGGTCAGTCAGTGTTTTGTCAGACTAAGAATGACAATAAGCTTGCACTGTCAGCTGAAGATCTCAGATTTCTTAGGATAATGGAGAATGAATTTTTCCAAGATTCCACGAATAGTTGGGTAGCTCCCCTTCCATTTCAAGAGCAACGGCAGTGTCTGCCTAACAACCGCTCATATGCCATGAGTCGATTCAAGTCTCTGAGCCGTACTCTCGAGAAACGTCCAGAAATGAAAATTCACTTCATGGAGTTCATGCAGAAGATCTTAGACAAACTCCATGCAGAGCTTGCTCCTCCAGCGCGAGAAGGTAACGAGTATTGGTACCTGCCCTTCTTTGGAGTGTACCACCCTAAGAAACCCAACCAGATACGTGTAGTTTTCGACTCTAGTGCCAAGTTTAATGGTGTGTCACTTAATAATGTGTTACTCTCTGGGCCAGACATGAACAACAGTCTGTTAGGTGTTCTTCTGAGATTCAGGAAAAATCCAGTAGCAATTATAGCCGATATCCAGCAGATGTTCCACTGTTTCCTTGTCCGTGAGGATTGCAGAGATGTTCTGCGGTTTTTGTGGTTTCGAGACAACGATCCAACGAAAGAAGTCGTTGACTACAGGATGAGGGTGCATGTGTTTGGTAACAGCCCCTCACCGGCAGTGGCCATCTATGGACTGCATAAAGTTGCTCAAGAGGGAGAAGATGAATATGGAAAAGATGTGCGCCACTTTGTTGAAAGAGACTTTTATATGGATGATGCTTTGAAGTCATTCTCTACCGTGGGGGAAGCTGTTGACATTCTTTCAAGAACACAGAAAATGTTAGCTGCTTCAAACCTCAAGCTCCACAAAGTAGCTTCGAATAATCCTGAGGTATTGGACGCAATTCTAGTTGAAGACCGAGCCAAAGACCTACAGAATCTCGATCTTTTTGTGGATGAATTGCCTGACCAACGAAGCCTTGGAGTAAGATGGAGTATTATGTCAGATGTCTTGACATTTCACATTCCAAGAATTGATAGACCCTATACACGAAGAGGAGTTCTTTCTATGGTGAATAGTCTTTTCGATCCGCTGGGCTTCTTGTCACCAATAACCATACAAGGACGGCTATTACTTAGAGAGATGACATCACAAGTCTGTGATTGGGATTCAAGTCTGCCTGAGAGTTTGAAAGAAAAATGGATAGCCTGGCAGAATTCTCTATATAGTCTCAGTGACATTCGTGTGCCTCGCACATACTCAACAACTCCTCTCTCTAAAGCTCAATGTGTGGATCTTTGTGTCTTTTCAGACGCTTCTGTCAAAGCCATTTCTGCAGTTGCGTATCTTAGAGCCACAACCAAAGATGGACATAGAGAAGTGGGGTTTGTATTTGGAAAGTCAAGGCTTGCTCCGCAGCCTGATCTTACCATTCCCAGGCTGGAGCTGTGCGCAGCAGTGATGGCCACTGAGATTGCAGAAGTCATTAATGAAGAAATAGACATACAATTAAATTCGATCAGTTTCTACACGGACAGCAAAGTCGTCTTGGGTTATATTAGTAACCAGTCCCGACGCTTTTATGTCTATGTAAATAACAGAGTACAAAGAATCAGACAAACAACTAAACCTGATCAGTGGCATTACGTGCCATCAGAAGAAAATCCTGCTGATCATGGATCACGCTCTGTTTCTGCTCCTAAACTTCTTGCTACCACATGGCTTACTGGCCCCCCTTTCCTTCATGGCAGTTTAACTCTGGAATCAAAGGAGCAAATCAGATTTGAGATAATTGATCCAGATGATGACAAAGAAATTCGTCCTGAGGTGAAAGCACTGTCCACGTGTGTGTCTGAGAATTGTCTGAGCTCAAACCGATGGGAGCGTTTTTCCAGATGGAAATCTGTAGTCAAGGCTGTAGCTCACCTCACGCATATTGCATACTGTTTCATTCATTCAACAGAAGATGGAGATTGTGCTGGTTGGCACATCTGCAAGAAGGGGATCTCTGTGGTCTCACTGGAGAGAGCAGAGAAGGAAGTTATCAGAAATGTGCAGCAGGAAGGTTATTCAGAGGAATTCAAGTGCATTCGATCGAACCGTAACCTTTGCAAACAAAGCCCACTTGTTAAGTTGAATCCTACCATTGATAGTGATGGTCTACTTCGAGTTGGAGGACGGATTTGCCATGCAGGTCTTGAGCTGAAAGAATCAAACCCTGTCATTATTCCTGGAAGGAATCATATAGCAACTTTGCTTGTAAAATACCACCATGAAAACGTTCAACATCAGGGAAGGCATTTTACAGAAGGAGCCATAAGAGCAGGTGGCCTGTGGTTAGTTGGAGGAAAAAGGCTCATTAGAAAGGTGCTAAACCAATGCGTTACCTGTAGGAAGCTCAGAGGAAAAGTAAAGGAGCAACAGATGGCTGATCTGCCAGAAGAACGACTCCAAGTAGACCCTCCTTTCTCTTACGTTGGACTGGACATGTTTGGTCCATGGGAAGTATCAGCAAGGCGTACACGAGGAGGTCATGTAAACAGCAAGAGATGGGCGGTATTGTTTACCTGCTTATGTGTGAGGGCAGTCCACATAGAAGTTGTAGAAGAGATGAGTTCTTCAAGCTTCATTAATGCATTGAGACGCTTCTTTTCATTGCGTGGTACAGCCAAGCAACTACGTTCGGATTGCGGCACCAATTTCATTGGCGCATGTAAAGAAATGGGGATAAGTTCTCCTGAGGAGGATGGTGTGCAAAGGTTCCTACAAGACCAGAGATGCACTTGGATCTTTAATCCCCCCCACTCCTCTCATATGGGAGGAGTGTGGGAGCGTATGATTGGAGTAGCACGTCGCATTTTGGATGGGATGTTGTCTCAGACTAGTAGAGTACGACTTACTCATGAAGTGTTAACTACACTCTTAGCTGAGGTTACGGCCATAATGAATGCACGCCCTTTGATTCCCATCTCATCTGATCCTGAGAATCCTCATATTCTAACACCCTCTATGCTGTTAACCCAGAAAAGTGGCACTCATTGCTCTCCTGACATTGATATTAGTGGAGGAGATATATTGAAATATCAGTGGAAACGTGTTCAGTTGCTAGCTGATGAGTTCTGGTATCGATGGCGTAAGGAGTATTTGTGTACTTTGCAATGTCGCCAGAAATGGTTACATAAAGAACCCAACATTAAAGAGGGGGATGTTGTCCTTCTTAAAGAAAATCACGTCAGAAGGAACGAATGGCCAATGGGCGTAATCGTGAAAGCTGTTCCTAGTAAAGATGGGATGGTACGGAAAGCTGAAGTGAGAGTCATCAAGCAAGGTCTGCCAAAAATCTACTTCAGACCTATCTCAGAATTGATCTTTTTGATGTCCCCAAGCTAAAATCCTTATTAGAATGTGGTATCTTAAAGATGCCAGACGGGGAGTGTCATGGGCCTACCAGTTTTATGAGGTCAAGTGACCTTTCATGGTAATGGATGGAATAGCAGGAAGATTGGAGTGTGTGACCTCATTAATGTGAGACGATGATGTCATTATATTCAGACTGAATCAGCCTGTGAGTCAAAGACACAATGGGGTTGCACATGTTGTGGGCTTCTTAATCCAGAGACATCTTCTGTTGGAGCTATTGATGGGGCATTCTTTTTTCACACTATTCATACAGTAAACAATCTCAACATCACTTCGTGATTCCGGGAATTATTGTGTGATGGAGTTTAACTTGCTGGACAATTGACTGTGGATTCGATGAGGCCAGTACAAAAAGACTTACATTGCATTCAATCTATACATCTGATCCCTGGGAATCAAATCCATGACTTTGGGTTTGCTCACACCATGATGATGATTATCCAGGTTAGTCAAGTCATCTTCATTTATATAGCGCTTTTAACAATGTATAATTGTGCTTTTAGTGCAAACGGTTCATGAACTATATCTGTTTTAGTTTGGGTATGGCATTTCTGGGGATTTTTCAAAAGTGGGGTTGCTGGCTAACAGGTTAATGATGTTTCAGTGGAATTTTCTACCAGGAACATAGATGGGGTTTGTGTGTCCATGTTATTATAGCAATGTGCTCTTAATGTACTGAAAGCAAATAAATAGCTTTAATTTTTCTCGGCTGATCTACATTATTAAATACAGGAAAAAATAAATGAGAAAAATATGATTATTTAGATTGTCAGCTGTATTTCACTGTCCTATATGCTCAGAGTTTGCTTGTTGATTTCCTCATGTGTTTCTCCAAACCCAGACTCCATTATAACGGTAAGAACAAGCGTCACTATCACACACTGACCGCAGGACTCTCTCTTTCTGTCCAGTTTATCATTGGCCTGTTCCTGCAATCTTGAGCTCGCAAACAGTGTTGAAGCTGCTGAAAAATATCTGAGTGAAACATAATATTTCTTTAATGCTGGACTGGCTGTCAGCTCCAGTGTTTCTGTCCTCCACTGTGTATTTTAATGCTGATGTGTTTTGTTGTAGAACAGCGCCACCATGTGTCATCAGCTGACTACTGCGGCTCTGAGCTTCTCTGATGCTGATAGTGATGTTGGGATGTTTTCTCTTTCTGTAGATGATGTTTTGTCCCGGGGCTCGATATGCCTGGATGACATGGTTCAGGGGGACACTATCGCTCGACTTCACTGTCTCTATGTCGTGTTCAGAACACCTCACAGTTTCACATAAGAAAAGAGCAGATATTACACACTTTACACACATATTCTCACACTACTTACAATCCCATGTGATAAATATTAAATATGATAGATAAACTATTTTCTTAAATTTAAATTAGAAGAACTATCTTGCTTATTGTACTCACTCATACTATCTAACTGAAATATAGTCTAACTATCTATTGTCCAACGATAGCTAAACATTAACTATAACGCCCATCATAAAATACCTGGCTAGATTCCAGAGAGGTCAACTAATGATTTAAAATGTCAAAAAATAAATAAAATAAATAAAATTCATTCATTTCATCAACTTACTAGCAAGTGTGCTTGAGAAACACTGAAATGAATGGGGTTCAATGCTGGAACACATTACATTCGCATTCCTCAATTCTTATGGAAGTCTATTGGAGTGTAACTCTGTTCTTCAGGCTCAATGTGAACTTTGAACTGGAACTTTGGCAGAGACTGATGACGTTTCACAAGTACAGAAAAAAAAAAGTGTTGAGAAACGGCTGAGGTGTTTAGTAACCTTTCCGGTGTGGCGCATGAAAATGATCAATAATGTAAGTAACCATGAAATATTGAAAAAAAAGAGTGTTGAGTGTGAATGAGTGTTTCTGATCTCTTACTCGAGCAGCTCCATGAAGACTGAATGAATCATGGACGACACACACACATTCAGACATGGAGATTCTTCTCCAGGATTCAGGTACTTCAATCTTCATATGATCTTAATCTTATAGAAGACTCATTTTCTGCACATAACAGGGTGTTGTGTGTATTTGCCAGGGTTGGTATAGTGATCTGTTGTCTCTATCATATTCTGGTGCGGGATATACAGTAGTTGGAGCCACTCAGGGTCTTTAAACACTGTCCAAAGACACACAGATACAGTAGACAGCAAGATGATATATGACATTATCCTTGGACAGTCTCATCACTCTTCAACATACTCATGTGGGATTTATTTTCATGTTAAATCAGCCAAGTTGATTCTTGTCTCTATTCTGTTATCTCTGTTCTATTAAAGTCAGTTTAAGGGTGACAGATCAATCTCACCGGAGTCCAGCTGCATAATTCAGACATACATACAAAGTACAATAATATATATAAGCAAAGGTGTAACCTGTAAACAAGAGAATTTTGCCAGTATCACATAGCGAGAGATGAACAGGGTGAAGAGATTTATAATACTAATACACTAAACATGACTACAAGTTTGTTGATGTATCAACCAAGATTTTGTGGCTTTTTTTAAATAATTATAATTTGCAGTAAATTTTCAATAATCAGGCAACGAATTAAAAGATTTTACACCTTTCACTGAGAGAGCAGTCTGAACAAATGATGTTTACAATGTATAACTCTACAGTTTCCACTAGAAGCCGCTCTAGTGGATCTACTGCTTCCCTGTAATCTCACAAAACATTTACATAAAGGCATAGGAGCAAGTCCATTTAAAATGGAAATAAATAACATAAATAATGTTTATTTATTCTGTCTGAATTCAATAATTTGGACATTGTTGCTAATTTTTACCTTTAATATTATTGTTACTCCCCTCGAGTTTTAATAAAGGCTCAAGTCGTTCCTGGGTTTTAACGGGCATTTATTTGGTGACAGAATCTTCAAACATGTCTTGACATGTTCCTTTATTGCCATATATTACCATATTGCCGTCAGAACTGGTATAAATAAAACACAGAATGCATAAATTAACCTTAAATTCGTGACATACTTGCAGACAATAAACGAAATTACAGAAAACAAATAAATAAAACAAATTTATGCCATGTAAAATAATATCTTAATTGGTTTGTTACAAACACAGTCGTGTAATACAAATAAATGACAAAGACAGAAAATATACCTCATTGGCCGCATGATCCCGAGAGGGTAAACTTAGATGAGGAATACATCTTCAAACTTCACATACACAACTTATATGGAAACTTTTAAATCTTCTTGGGGCTTTTAGACCGCAGGCTCGCAAACCGAAGCACATTTCTCTCTCTCTGCTCTTAGCGAGTGCACCCATGCAGCGTCCCCATAGCAACAAACTATATTACCACACGGAACAAAAAATAAGTTCCCTCCTTTTTACACAAAGTTTTTAAACAAAAAGAAATAAACATGAAATTATTATTTATTGGCCATGAGACATCTTTATTTAAATCATATGATTTTTAACCTTATATATTTATATATATATATTTTAACTGTGAACCATATTTAAGTGAAATATATGAGTTGCCTTTGACGACAGCTACACTCCCACCAAATCACTTGTGATTTAACCAATTAACTATGTGTGAGCGATTACTGTAAGTTAAAGTTATGTTAGTCAGCTTCAAGTAATGTGACTGTCTTGTGGATAGGTCTCTCCAGATAGACTGGTTTGCTGAGTCTCTTTCCTTGGTCATCTAATGCTGAGTTGCTGATCAGCAACTGGACCTTCCGCACACATCCATCTTCAGCTGGATACACCGTGGCGACTTTAGCCAGCTTCCCTTCATTTCTGGGTGCATTATCGTCTTGTACAATTACTATATCATTGACTTTCGCATTTCTCTTTGTCTTGTGCCATTTCTGTCTTTGTTGTAAACTCAGTAGGTACTCCTTTTTCCATCTGTGCCAAAATTCATTGGCAAGGTATTGGACTCTACGCCACCTCTTGCGGAGGTAAAGGTCTTCCTTTACAAAGTTTCCAGGTGGAGGCAAGATGATTGAGGACTTCATTGTCAGAAGCAGGTTGGGCGTAAGAGGCTGGGGACCTGTTGGGTCGCTGAGTAAATGTGCTGTCATAGGTCGGCTGTTTATGATTGCCATCACTTCATAAAGATAGGTCCGTAAGGATGAACTGTCGAGTGTTCGGGATGACTGATCCAGTATGGATGTTAACACACTTCTGATTGTCCGGATTTGCCTTTCCCAAACTCCGCCCATATGGCTAGCAGAGGGAGGGTTCATGACAAACTCGCAGCCTAGTTGTTTAAGGCATTCTTGATCCATTTCCTTTACTGCTTTCAGGAATTCACACCTCGCTCCAACAAAATTGGTGCCCTGATCTGATTGAAGTTGACGAACGTTTCCACGTAGGGCAATGAAGGCACGAAGTGAGTTGATGAATGCATCGGTTGATAGATCATCAAGTAACTCTATGTGCACTGCACGAGAACACAAGCATGTGAACAATAGTCCATAACGTTTCAGCTCTTTTCGACCTTCTTTGATGTAAAATGGACCAAAACAATCCATCCCACAATACGTGAAGGGAGGAGTTGTCTCCATTCTTTCACGCGTCAGGTCTGCCATTCTCTGCTCTTCTGTGTGACGTCTAAACCTTCTGCACTTGACGCAGTGGTAGATGACTGAGGACACAGCTTGACTACATCCAAGGATCCAGATACCATTTGATCTCAACTCATTTATGGTCATGCCACGCCCCTGATGTTGCACTTGTCTGTGATAGTGATCGATCAGTAACCTTGTTATGTGAATGTTTTTTGGTAAAATGACTGGATGTTTGATGTGTGGATGCATGGCAGCATGCTCTAATCGACCTCCCACTCTAAGAATGCCCCTGTGGTCCAAGAAGGGATTAAGTCGGTACAGCCTGCTGGTTTTGTCTTTGGTCATCTCCCTTTGTGACTCAAGAACATTGATCTCTTTGGAGAAGACTTCCCTTTGTACAATGAGCATGATGGTAAGCTCTGCATCCTGTCTTTCCTCGAGACTTGTGGCTTCATTGGTTCTCTGTATTGTACCCTTAAACTCCTTGAGAAATCTTTGGAGTTTTGCAATTGCTTTCACTAGTCTTGTCCAGCTTGAAAACTTAAGGAAGCGATTAGTGAAAGAATCTGTTGTGGTTGAGGTCTGGTGCACAATGACCTTGCGCACTTCTGGATCTTTGGCATCAAGTTCGCTCACCTTAACCTCACCGCTTGGAAGCTCTTCCTGCCAGAGAAAATCTGGACCACTAAACCAATTGGAAGCAATGAGCTCCTTTGCTTTAAGCCCTCGTGACGCATGGTCAGCGGGATTGTCTTCTGACATCACGTATTTCCACTGGGTTGGGTTTGTACTTTCCTTGATGCGCTGTATGCGGTTAGCTACGTAGATATGAAACCATTTTGCGTCATTGTTGATGTATCCTAGGACGACGTTTGAATCTGTCCAGAAGAACTCTTGGGTGTCTTCAAGCTCCAATTCTCCTCTGAGCATGTCACTTGTGCGTACTGCTACAACTGCTGCGGACAGCTCGAGTCTTGGCACAGTGGTTACCTTTGTGGGGGATACTCTGGCCTTGGCCATGACTAGGACGCAGTGTATCTGTCCTGTTGTGCTGGTTGCTCTTAGATAAGTACAGACTCCATACCCTGTGACACTTGCGTCTGAAAAATGGTGGACTTCATACTTGTGAACTGTTTTGAAATCAACTGGTAGGTAGCATCGCTCAATCTTGACATTGGCTAAGTTCTGTAGATCCAAAAGCCAGGACTCCCACCGTGGCCTTAGTTCACTTGACAGTGGCTCATCCCAGTCGATCTTCTCACGGCACATTTGTTGAAGTATTTGTTTCCCGAGTAGGACGAAAGGCGCCACAAAGCCAAGTGGATCGAAGATAGAGGCAACTGTGGACAAAACTCCTCTTCTGGAGAGAGGGCGCTCATTCACGACTACTCGAAACTGGAAATGGTCTGAAGAGACACACCATTTGACGCCTAGAGCTCTCTCAATCTGTTGTTCGCCAAGAGCTAGGTCTTGTTTCATTACTGTCTCTGCACAGTCTTCCTTTGGGAGGGATGCCAATACTTGTTGGCTGTTTGATATGAACTTATGAAGTCGCAACTTGCCTGTATTGCAGAGTTGTCTTACTTCATTTACCAACTGGATAGCCTCTTCTTCTGAGTGGACACTTATTAGGCCATCATCCACATAGAAGTTTCTCTCAATGAAACGGATTGTGGCATCACTGAAATGACCTTGCCCTTGAGCTGCAATGTACTTGAGGCCGTAGTTTGCGCAGCCGGGTGACGAAGCGGCTCCAAACAAATGAACACTCATACGGTAGACGGAGGGGTTGGAGTAGAAGCTTCCCTTATCCCACCACAGAAATCGGAAGTAGTCTTGATCTTCTGGCTTGACATGGAATTGATGAAACATGCGTTCTATGTCGCACATAACCGCTACTTGACCCTTACGAAACCGACATAGAACACCTACCAAGCTGTTGGTCAACTCTGGCCCAGTAAGCAGAAAGTCATTTAATGACACACCTTCGTACTTTGCCGAGCAGTCGAACACGACTCTTATTTTTCCAGGTTTCTGGGGGTGGTAGACCCCATGGTGAGGGATGTACCAGGAGGGGCTTTTGTCCAGGTGTCAAATGGAATCTTTTCTGCATCTCCACGTGTTATTGTTTCATTCATGAATGTTGTGTAGTCTTTGTGGTATTGCATGTCTTTCTCAAATCTTTTCTTTAGACATTTGAGTCTGTGTTCGGCACAGATTTTATTGTCTGGTAGATTTGGTCTGTCCTTCTTAAAGGGCAAGGGCAATTCGCAGTGACTATTTGCTTTCATTTTCACTCCTTCCTCCATTATGGAAATTAAACGCAGATCCTCTTGGGAGAAGTGAGAGTCCTCCACGCGGCGTTCATTGAAATCGGACTCCAGTACTTTGATCACATCTAGTGGTGTGACTAGCTCTTTGACTTGTGTACGACAGACGTACATGACTTCATTTGGTAAGGAGGTTGGTGACTGAACAGAAGGTGTCACTTCTTTGACTATAACTCTGTGGCTGCTTCCTATAGCGTCACCATAGTCCACACAGGGATCAGTACCGCCGACTATAGTCCAACCAAGGTCTGTTCTCTGAGCGAATGGTTCATTGTCCTTCCCCGACACCACTTCTCTGGGTATCAGAGCTTGCGAACAGTTGTACCCTATAAGCAGGCCGACATCACACTCTATCATGGGAGCGATCTCTTCAGCAAGATGCTCTAGGTGAGGCCATGCTCTTGCTATCTTAGGTGTGGGAATATGACTTAGATTGGCAGGGATAAAGTCTCTTGTGTATGTCGTTGGGAGAGGGATTCTCTTAGATGTGTAGAAGCCTCTGACTTGTAGCCCAAATAGCTTTTGACTTGGAATGACTGTGTCCCTGGATGACAGGGTAGAAAGTTTCAACTGCACTTGTTTCTTTTCTGTGACTAAAGCGTCCGCCTTTTCTTGAAGAACAAATGTGGTGTCGCTCTGACTGTCCAGAAGGGCATAGACAAGAACCTCGTGTTCTGAATCGCTTGTTGTGGATAACCAAACTGGAATGATTGTGGATGTGAGATCACTGTTAGTGTTTTGTACAACACGGTTGGATATTGCCTTGTTTGGTATTTCTGTACTTGATTGTTTGGTTTCCCTTGTGTCCTTTTGTTCTTTGTCAGAATCCTTTGTCCTTTTGACTTCCTTGTCACGTTCCTGATGTAAGCATGTTGGATGTTTTCCTTTGCATGTGTTACAAATACTTCTCCTTTCACATTTCTTTGAATGGTGTCCAGGGCTGAGACATCCAAAGCACAAGCCCTTTGTTTGTACAAACTTGACTCGTTCAGTAATTGACTTGTCCATGAACTTTCTGCAAACATGAATTCCATGGTTTGGCCTTTCACAGAAGATACACATCTTAATGTCTGGTTTCTCTTCTGAGCTGCTTGCAAGCACCTTTGCACCAACACTTCTGGTCTTTGGGGTCTTTGTTTTTTCAGAGTCACTTGCCTTTAGTGCATGAAGCGACGTTACTGGATTGCACGCTATCTTGGCCTCTCTTGTGACGAAGTCGACAAAGTTGCTGAATGTTGGAAATGACCCGCTTTCCTCTTGAATCTCAATGACTTTTCTATTCCATCTTGCTGTCAACCAATCAGGAAGCTTGCTGAGCATTTTCTGGTTTTCGCTGCAGTCGTTGAGAACTTCAAGATTTTTAATCTGGAACATTGCTGCTTCACAGCCTCTGAGAAAGTCTGAGAACTCTCGTAGTTCAGCACAGTCCTTTGGTCCTATCCTTGGCCACGATGTGAGCTTATCCCTGAAGGCTTTGGCGATTACAAATGAGCTTCCATACCTTTCCTCCAGAATGTCCCATGCTGCAAGATACGCTGTGTCCGTCCCCAACAGAAAATAGCTCTCAATTGCTTTTCTTGCTGATCCACCAATATATTTGCGGAGATAGTAGAGCTTTTCATTTACTGGGATGTTCTTCCGGTCTATCAGGGTTTGAAAGGACATTTTCCAATCTTTGTATTTGAGTGGGTCTCCAATGAAGACTGAAGGTTCTGGTACTGGTAAACGGCTTATGTTGATTGACTCTGCTAACGCTCTGGCTAATGCAGTAGTGCTATCTTCTTGTGTAGCATTGGTTGCATGTTGCCGGCTTGTGGCCTCTTGTGGCACAGTGCGTTGTTGCAGGTTAGCAGTGGGTTGTGCAAGGTGAAATTCAGGCAAACTAACCAGGTAAGATGCAGCTTTCTTAGGCTTAGACTTACTGTGTAGAAGGTCTGATATTTCTTCATCTGAAGTTGATTCTTGTTCGTAAACTTTCAGACGTGCTTTGGCGGCTTCCATTTTCTTGACAGTTTCAAAGCGCTCTATCTGCCTTCGCTTTTCTTCTAATATCTTTTGTTTTTCAGCATTTTCTGCTTCTTGTTGTGCAAGTCTTTTTCTGTTTTCAGCTTCAAGATTTTCAAGTTCCCTTTGCTCACGCTGCATTTCTTGCATCACTTTCAAGGTGGCTTCAATTGCAGCCAGTTCTGCTGCTGCTTCTTGTTTCTTCGCAGATGACTTACTCGAATGACTTGAATGTGTGATTCTTTCTTCATGTAGAGCTTGGCCCTTTTCAGTAAGCTTTTTGGTTCTTTGGCTTTTTCTCAAAGCATCTTCTTCAGCTGCTTGACTTGTATTTGCCTCTTGCTGTGGACTTGAGTCTACAGTTTCTTCATCGGGGCTTGCTTGCTCCTGCAACTTCACAGCTTCGCTTCCTTGGACTTCAGGCTCAGACATTTCACTACTTGAGCTGATGTATGTGTATTGACTTAAGGTCAAATAACTTGTGTGTTTGTAAGGTTGCCTAAATTATTGTAATGAACTATGGGATATAATACTTTTAACTGTAAATATTAACTCTGTTAGAATTAACTTAAAAATGTGTAAACACCTTAATGCAAATTATGAACTGTTTTCACCTTGTATGAAATAAAGAAATGGCCTTCAATGTAAAAAAAAAACAATATGACTTGCCCTTTAAAATGCCTTAGTGCACCTTTAACTTAGCAAATAACTTGTGATTAGATTTGCAATTAGTTTGTAATAATCACCTTACAAAGAAATAAACATACACTTAAACTTAAACTTGAATTGCAGAAACATACACTTCAACCTCTTTTAGCACTTTAGAGTCCCTTTAAAGTTAGCAGGATTAAACTACTTCTTAACATTTAACTTGTTTAAATGTGTTACTTCTTTGTAGCTTGACCCCACGACACTTCTGGACTCCGGTTGCCACTTGTCGGGTTTTCCGTGCACGCAGTTCGTGTTGTCTTTGATGCTCGTGAGCGTAGTTAACGATGTAACGAGCTGCTCGTTAATGGCTCCGTTGCAACAGGCACCGCTCTCTTCTCCTCCAGCACAAAGCAGGCTGAGTTCTGACTGTTACTCCCCTCGAGTTTTAATAAAGGCTCAAGTCGTTCCTGGGTTTTAACGGGCATTTATTTGGTGACAGAATCTTCAAACATGTCTTGACATGTTCCTTTATTGCCATATATTACCATATTGCCGTCAGAACTGGTATAAATAAAACACAGAAAGCATAAATTAACCTTAAATTCGTGACATACTTGCAGACAATAAACGAAATTACAGAAAACAAATAAATAAAACAAATTTATGCCATGTAAAATAATATCTTAATTGGTTTGTTACAAACACAGTCGTGTAATACAAATAAATGACAAAGACAGAAAATATACCTCATTGGCCGCATGATCCCGAGAGGGTAAACTTAGATGAGGAATACATCTTCAAACTTCACATACACAACTTATATGGAAACTTTTAAATCTTCTTGGGGCTTTTAGACCGCAGGCTCGCAAACTGAAGCACATTTCTCTCTCTCTGCTCTTAGCGAGTGCACCCATGCAGCGTCCCCATAGCAACAAACTATATTACCACACGGAACAAAAAATAAGTTCCCTCCTTTTTACACAAAGTTTTTAAACAAAAAGAAATAAACATGAAATTATTATTTATTGGCCATGAGACATCTTTATTTAAATCATATGATTTTTAACCTTATATATTTATATATATATATTTTAACTGTGAACCATATTTAAGTGAAATATATGAGTTGCCTTTGACGACAGCTACAATTATAGTAACACTGTCACAGGTGCTGGGATAAAAAGGGACCTAAGAGCAGATTAGCAGATCACTCAATTTATTGTCCAAAAAGCAAAGAAAACAAACAAAGCAGCCGAGCCACCAAGCGAAGGGCGGGACAGAGGTAAAATCCAAGGGGCAGGCAGGGGTCAAAACCAGAGGCTGATCCACAGCCCCCGGGGTAGAGCCAAGGCAATAGTCCAAAACAAGAGACGAAGATCGAAACCAGGTGAGCAAGCCGTAACAGGATTGAGTACAGGGACTAGGCAAATCAGAGGGAAAAAAACAAGATTACATAAACAGACAAGGCATGTAAGCTAAGCATGACTCAAACAAGACTGGTTAAACCAAGACACACTGACAGTGAGGCAAAGAAAGAGAGAAGCAGAAGTAGTGGAGAAAATCAATGCAAAATAGGAGACAGGTGTGTGTGTGTGTGTGTGTGTGTGTGTGTGCGTGCGTGCGTGCGTGCGTGCGTGCGTGCGCGTGCGTGCGTGCGTGTGTGTGTGTGTAAGGAGAGCGAGCACTGATTAGAATGTGGTGCAGCTGTGATGGCAGAATGACAGAATCTGACAACCAAGACACAAAACAAACACAACAGAAAGGCTGATGATCAACCCAGAGTCCTGACAAATGATCCAAGGGAAGCAGGTCCACTGTATAGTTTACTGCATTAGTTGAGAGGTTTTTCCCTACAAATTTTACATGTATCTTAAATATTTCCAGATTTATTTGAATTGAGAACAGAATCAAATAATGAAATCTATATCAATATCCAATTCCTAGAGGCTTGGGCAAACTGCCAAAGAACAGTTTTACTGATATATAGACCAACAGCACTGTTGCTTGTGTGATATTGTCTAATTATTTAATTAGAGAGTGTTGTTATTTTAATCTGTCAATCTTTCACTGGTCCAAAGCAGATTCAAATCAGATCTGCTGAAGAAGTTTCAGTGTCTGTATGAAGGAACAGCAAAGCAGGGAAACCCAACACTCCTGAATGAGATCTACACAGAGCTCTACATCACAGAGAGTGAAAGTGGACAGATCAATAACGAGCATGAGGTGAGACAGATTGAGACACAATCCAGGAGAGCAGCAACAGAGGACACACCGATCAAATGCAATGATATCTTTAGACCTTTACCTGGACAAGACAAACCCATCCGAACTGTGCTGACAAAGGGAGTCGCTGGCATTGGGAAAACAGTCTCTGTGCAGAAGTTCATTGTGGACTGGGCTGAAGGGAAAGAGAATCAGGACGTCCAGCTCATATTTCCACTTCCTTTCAGAGAGCTCAACTTGATTAAGGACAAAACACTCAGTCTTTCAGATCTTCTTAATGTATTTTTCCCTGAAACAAAAAAAAAAGAAATATCCAGTGGTGAATATAAAGTGTTGCTCATCTTTGATGGTCTGGATGAGTGTCGTCTGTCTCTAAACTTTAAGAGCGAAGTGAAACTGTGTAATATATCTGAATCAGCCTCAGTGGACGAGCTGCTGATGAACCTCATTGAGGGGAATCTGCTTCCCTCTGCTCTCATCTGGATCACCTCCAGACCAGCAGCAGCGGATCTCGTCCCCTCTGAGTGTGTCCATCGAGTGACAGAGGTACGAGGCTTCAGTGACACACAGAAGGAGGAATACTTCAGGAAGAGAATCAGTGATCAGAGTCTGGCTGATACAATCATCACACACCTGAAGTCCTCGAGGAGCCTCCACATCATGTGCCACATCCCAGTGTTCTGCTGGATCTCAGCCACTGTTCTAGAGGAGATGTTGAGTGAAGCAGAGAGAGGAGAGATTCCCAAGACTCTCGCACAAATGTACACACACTTCCTAATCATTCAGACCAACATCAAACATGAGAAGGACTATGAGAAGAGAGTGAAAGATGAAGACATGATTCTCAAACTGGGGAAACTGGCTTTCCAGCAGCTTGTGAAAGGCAACCTGATCTTCTATGAGGAAGACCTGAGAGAGTGTGGCATTGATGTGACAGAAGCATCAGTGTACTCAGGATTGTGCACTCAGATCTTCAGAGAGGAGTTGGGATTGTATCAGGGGAAAGTCTTCTGCTTTATTCATCTGAGCATCCAGGAACATCTAGCAGCTCTATATGCACACATTCACTTTACAAATGAGAACAGAAATGTGTTTGACAAACCCAAACAAGGTTTATTTTCTAAAATCTTAAACCAGAAGAAATATTCATTATCTAAGCTGCATCAGAGAGCTGTGGATGAGGCTTTACAGAGTAAGAATGGACACCTGGACCTTTTCCTGCGTTTCCTTCTGGGTCTCTCATTGGAGTCCAATCAGACTCTCTTACGAGAACTACTGACACAGACTGGAAGATGCTCCTACAACAAAGAGAAAACAGTTCAGAAGATCAAACAGAAGATCAGGAAGAATCACTCTCCAGAGAGATCCATCAATCTGTTCCACTGTCTGAATGAACTGGGTGATGATTCTCTGATGCAGGAGATTCAACGTTATCTGACATCTGGAGAAATAGGAAGAACCAAACTCTCCTCTTCACAGTGGTCAGCTCTGGCTTATGTGTTGCTGACATCAGAGCAGAAGATGGATGTTTTTGATCTAAAACAGTTTATTGGAGCCCAAAATACAGCAGGTGAAGCTCTTCAGAAGCTGATGCCTGTGGTTAAAGAATCCAGATCAATTCAGTAAGTCACTCTGACAACAATCATTACACTAATAAAACATGATCATATTTATGATTTTAGCATGTGTTTTCTAACCAAAGCAATACTGTAATAGGATAAACTCATATCTTAGGTAACCCTTTACAATAACAGTACATGAATAATCATATCCTTATACCAGAATCAATAGTTATTTCAACATGAACTCATGATTAGCGAAGATATGAACTAATCATGAACCAATTAAGCAGTGGCGGCTGGTGATGGAAAAATTAGGGGGGGCTGAGGTACAATGTGGTTTTAAAATTTTTATTTTAAAAATTAAACAGTTGCTGCTGATTGTTTATTACATTAACACCAAAGTAACGGCTCAAAAACAAATAGCATCTAATGTAATTATTAAAGTATGAATTTAGAATTGTAGAATTCCTTGTAGATTTCAAATATTGTTCTTTCAAAGACAGAAAGATGTGCCAATTTGAGATTCATTGGAAACCAAGTCATACAAGGTGAACTTCTAATTGCTGTAATTTTCATGAATTACAGTGAGTGCACAGAGTCAATATTCAATGAACACAAAGAGTTAAATAGTCGCTGTTATTACATGGAGTAACTACTAGATGAAGAAGACTGTACATTAATTGGAATGGTGAGCAAGTCAATAAAAAATGCTATACATGGTCTTCAGTGTTCACATGCGACAATCATGAATCTTATGCTACAGCAAACCACCTGTAAGGCAGACAAAAAAAAAAAAAAAAAAATCTAAATCCTCCAAGCACTCAGCATCTCTGCTCCTCCAGAGACACAACAGCATCTCCTCTGCTCCTCCAGAGACACAATGCTGAGTGCTTGGAGGAGCAGAGGAGATGCTGCGTGCTTGGAGGAGCAGAGGAGATGCTGAGTGCTTGGAGGAGCAGAGGAGATGCTGAGTGCTTGGAGGAGTAGTGGAGATGCTGAGTGATTGGAGGAGTAGTGGAGATGCTGAGTGCTTGGAGGAGTAGTGGAGATGCTGTTGTGCTTGGAGGAGCAGAGGAGATGCTGAGTGCTTGGAGGAGTAGTGGAGATGCTGTTGTGCTTGGAGGAGCAGAGGAGATGCTGAGTGCTTGGAGGAGTAGTGGAGATGCTGTTGTGCTCGGAGGAGCAGAGGAGATGCTGTTGTGCTTGGAGTAGTAGTGGAGATGCTGAGTGCTTGGAGGAGCAGAGGAGATGCTGTTGTGCTTTGAGGAGTAGTGGAGATGCGGTTGTGCTTGGAGGAGCAGATGAGATGCTGAGTGCTTGGAGGAGTAGTGGAGATGCTGTTGTGCTCGGAGGAGCAGAGGAGATGCTGTTGTGCTTGGAGGAGTAGTGGAGATGCGGTTGTGCTTGGAGGAGCAGATGAGATGCTGAGTGCTTGGAGGAGGAGTGGAGATGCTGTTGTGCTAGGAGGAGCAGAGGAGATGCTGAGTGCTTGGAGGAGTAGTGGAGATGATGTTGTGCTTGGAGGAGCAGAGGAGATGCTGAGTGCTTGGAGGAGTAGTGGATATGCTGAGTGCTTGGAGGAGTAGTGGAGATGCTGAGTGCTTGGAGGAGATGCTGTTGTGCTTGGAGGAGTAGTGGAGATGCTGTTGTGCTTGGAGGAGCAGAGGAGATGCTGTTGTGCTTGGAGGAGCAGAGGAGATGCTGAGTGCTTGGAGGAGCAGTGGAGATGCTGTTGTGCTTGGAGGAGCAGAGGAGATGCTGTTGTGCTTGGAGGAGCAGAGGAGATGCTGAGTGCTTGGAGGAGAAGAGGAGATGTTGAGTGATTGGAGGAGCAGTGGAGATGCTGTTGTGCTTGGAGGAGCAGAGGAGATGCTGAGTGCTAGGAGGAGCAGAGGAGATGCTGAGTGCTTGGAGGAGTAGTGGAGATGCTGTTGTGCTTGGAGGAGCAGAGGAGATGCTGAGTGCTTGGAGGAGTAGTGGAGATGCTGTTGTGCTTGGAGGAGCAGAGGAGATGCTGAGTGCTTGTAGGAGTAGTGGAGATGCTGTTGTGCTTGGAGGAGCAGAGGAGATGCTGTTGTGCTTGGAGGAGCAGAGGAGATGCTGAGTGCTTGGAGGAGTAGTGGATATGCTGAGTGCTTGGAGGAGCAGTGGAGATGCTGTTGTGCTAGGAGGAGCAGAGGAGATGCTGAGTGCTTGGAGGAGTAGTGGATATGCTGAGTGCTTGGAGGAGCAGTGGAGATGCTGTTGTGCTAGGAGGAGCAGAGGAGATGCTGAGTGCTTGGGGGAGCAGAGGAGATGCTGAGTGCTAGGAGGAGCAGAGGAGATGCTGTTGTGCTTGGAGGAGCAGAGGAGATGCTGAGTGCTTGGAGGAGTAGTGGAGATGCTGTTGTGCTTGGAGGAACAGAGGAGATGCTGTTGTGCTTTGAGGAGTAGTGGAGATGCGGTTGTGCTTGGAGGAGCAGATGAGATGCTGAGTGCTTGGAGGAGTAGTGGAGATGCTGTTGTGCTTGGAGGAGTAGTGGAGATGCTGAGTGCTTGGAGGAGCAGAGTAGATGCTGAGTGCTTGGAGGAGCAGAGTAGATGCTGAGTGCTTGGAGGATTAGTGGAGATGCTGTTGTGCTTGGAGGAGCAGAGGAGATGCTGAGTGCTTGGAGGAGCAGAGGAGATGCTGAGTGCTAGGAGGAGCAGAGGAGATGCTGTTGTGCTTGGAGGAGCAGTGGAGATGCTGTTGTGCTTGGAGGAGCAGTGGAGATGCTGTTGTGCTTGGAGGAGCAGTGGAGATGCTGTTGTGCTTGGAGGAGCAGTGGAGATGCTGTTGTGCTTGGAGGAGCAGAGGAGATGCTGAGTGCTTGGAGGAGTAGTGGATATGCTGAGTGCTTGGAGGAGCAGTGGAGATGCTGTTGTGCTAGGAGGAGCAGAGGAGATGCTGAGTGCTTGGGGGAGCAGAGGAGATGCTGAGTGCTAGGAGGAGCAGAGGAGATGCTGTTGTGCTTGGAGGAGCAGAGGAGATGCTGAGTGCTAGGAGGAGCAGAGGAGATGCTGAGTGCTTGGAGGAGCAGAGGAGATGCTGAGTGCTTGGAGGAGTAGTGGAGATGCTGTTGTGCTTGGAGGAGTAGTGGAGATGCGGTTGTGCTTGGAGGAGCAGATGAGATGCTGAGAGCTTGGAGGAGTAGTGGAGATGCTGTTGTGCTTGGAGAAGCAGAGGAGATGCTGAGTGCTTGGAGGAGTAGTGGAGATGCTGTTGTGCTTGGAGGAGATGCTGTTGTGCTTGGAGGAGTAGTGGAGATGCTGTTGTGCTTGGAGGAGCAGAGGAGATGCTGTTGTGCTTGGAGGAGAAGAGGAGATGCTGAGTGCTTGGAGGAGCAGAGGAGATGCTGTTGTGCTTGGAGGAGTAGTGGAGATATTGTTGTGCTTGGAGGAGCAGAGGAGATGCTGAGTGCTTGGAGGAGCAGTGGAGATGCTGTTGTGCTTGGAGGAGCAGAGGAGATGCTGTTGTGCTTGGAGGAGCAGAGGAGATGCTGAGTGCTTGGAGGAGAAGAGGAGATGCTGAGTGATTGGAGGAGCAGTGGAGATGCTGTTGTGCTTGGAGGAGCAGAGGAGATGCTGAGTGCTAGGAGGAGCAGAGGAGATGCTGAGTGCTTGGAGGAGTAGTGGAGATGCTGTTGTGCTTGGAGGAGCAGAGGAGATGCTGAGTGCTTGGAGGAGTAGTGGAGATGCTGTTGTGCTTGGAGGAGCAGAGGAGATGCTGAGTGCTTGTAGGAGTAGTTGAGATGCTGTTGTGCTTGGGGGAGCAGTGGAGATGCTGTTGTGCTTGGAGGAGCAGAGTAAATGCTGTTGTTCTTGGAGGAGCAGAGGAGATGCTGAGTGCTTGGAGGAGTAGTGGATATGCTGAGTGCTTGGAGGAGCAGTGGAGATGCTGTTGTGCTAGGAGGAGCAGAGGAGATGCTGAGTGCTTGGAGGAGTAGTGGATATGCTGAGTGCTTGGAGGAGTAGTGGAGATGCTGTTGTGCTAGGAGGAGCAGAGGAGATGCTGAGTGCTTGGGGGAGCAGAGGAGATGCTGAGTGCTAGGAGGAGCAGAGGAGATGCTGTTGTGCTTGGAGGAGCAGAGGAGATGCTGAGTGTTTAGAGGAGCAGTGGAGATGCTGTTGTGCTTGTAGGAGCAGAGGAGATGCTGAGTGCTTGGAGGAGTAGTGGAGATGTGGTTGTGCTTGGAGGAGCAGATGAGATGCTGAGTGCTTGGAGGAGTAGTGGAGATTCTTTTGTGCTTGGAGGAGCAGAGGAGATGCAGAGTGCTTGGAGGAGCAGTGGAGATGCTGTTGTGCTTGGAGGAGCAGAGGAGATGCTGAGTGCTTGAGGGTGCAGAGGAGATGCTGAGTGCTAGGAGGAGCAGAGGAGATGCTGAGTGCTTGGAGGAGTAGTGGAGATGCTGTTGTGCTTGGAGGAGCAGAGGAGATGCTGTTGTGCTTGGAGGAGCAGAGGAGATGATGAGTGCTTGGAGGAGTAGTGGAGATGCTGTTGTGCTTGGAGGAGCAGAGGAGATGCTGAGTGCTTGTAGGAGTAGTAGAGATGCTGTTGTGCTTGGAGGAGCAGAGGGGATGCTGTTGTGCTTGGAGGAGCAGAGGAGATGCTGAGTGTTTGGAGGAGTAGTGGATATGCTGAGTGCTTGGAGGAGCAGTGGAGATGCTGTTGTTCTTGGAGGAGCAGAGGAGATGCTGAGTGCTTGGAGGAGCAGTGGAGATGCTGTTGTTCTTGGAGGAGCAGAGGAGATGCTGAGTGCTTGGAGGAGTAGTGGAGATGCTGTTGTGCTTGGAGGAGCAGAGGAGATGCTGTTGTGCTTTGAGGAGTAGTGGAGATGCGGTTGTGCTTGGAGGAGCAGATGAGATGCTGAGTGCTTGGAGGAGTAGTGGAGATGCTGTTGTGCTTGGAGGAGTAGTGGAGATGCTGAGTGCTTGAAGGAGCAGAGGAGATGCTGAGTGCTTGGAGGAGTAGTGGAGATGCTGTTGTGCTTGGAAGAGCAGAGGAGATGCTGAGTGCTTGGAGGAGTAGTGGAGATGCTGTTGTGCTTGGAGGAGCAGAGGAGATGCTGAGTGCTTGGAGGAGCAGAGGAGATGCTGAGTGCTTGGAGGAGCTGAGGAGATGCTGAGTGCTAGGAGGAGCAGAGGAGATGCTGAGTGCTTGGAGGAGTAGTGGAGATGCTGTTGTGCTTGGAGGAGCAGAGGAGATGCTGTTGTGCTTGGAGGAGCAGAGGAGATGCTGAGTGCTTGGAGGAGTAGTGGAGATGCTGTTGTGCTTGGAGGAGCAGAGGAGATGCTGAGTGCTTGGAGGAGTAGTGGATATGCTGAGTGCTTGGAGGAGCAGTGGAGATGCTGTTGTGCTAGGAGGAGCAGTGGAGATGCTGAGTGGTTGGGGGAGCAGAGGAGATGCTGAGTGCTAGGAGGAGCAGAGGAGATGCTGTTGTGCTTGGAGGAGCAGAGGAGATGCTGAGTGCTTGGAGGAGCAGAGTAGATGCTGAGTGCTTGGAGGATTAGTGGAGATGCTGTTGTGCTTGGAGGAGCAGAGGAGATGCTGTTGTGCTTGGAGGAGTAGTGGAGATGCTGTTGTGCTTGGAGGAGTAGTGGAGATGCTGAGTGCTTGGAGGAGCAGAGGAGATGCTGAGTGCTTGGATGAGTAGTGGAGATGCTGTTGTGCTTGGAAGAGCAGAGTAGATGCTGAGTGCTTGGAGGAGTAGTGGAGATGCTGTTGTGCTTGGATGAGCAGAGGAGATGCTGAGTGCTTGGAGGAGTAGTGGAGATGCTGTTGTGCTTGGAAGAGCAGAGGAGATGCTGAGTGCTTGGAGGAGCTGAGGAGATGCTGAGTGCTAGGAGGAGCAGAGGAGATGCTGAGTGCTTGGAGGAGTAGTGGAGATGCTGTTGTGCTTGGAGGAGCAGAGGAGATGCTGTTGTGCTTGGAGGAGCAGAGGAGATGCTGAGTGCTTGGAGGAGTAGTGGAGATGCTGTTGTGCTTGGAGGAGCAGAGGAGATGCTGAGTGCTTGGAGGAGTAGTGGATATGCTGAGTGCTTGGAGGAGCAGTGGAGATGCTGTTGTGCTAGGAGGAGCAGAGGAGATGCTGAGTGGTTGGGGGAGCAGAGGAGATGCTGAGTGCTAGGAGGAGCAGAGGAGATGCTGTTGTGCTTGGAGGAGCAGAGGAGATGCTGAGTGCTTGGAGGAGCAGAGTAGATGCTGAGTGCTTGGAGGATTAGTGGAGATGCTGTTGTGCTTGGAGGAGCAGAGGAGATGCTGTTGTGCTTGGAGGAGTAGTGGAGATGCTGTTGTGCTTGGAGGAGTAGTGGAGATGCTGAGTGCTTGGAGGAGCAGAGGAGATGCTGAGTGCTTGGATGAGTAGTGGAGATGCTGTTGTGCTTGGAAGAGCAGAGTAGATGCTGAGTGCTTGGAGGAGTAGTGGAGATGCTGTTGTGCTTGGATGAGCAGAGGAGATGCTGAGTGCTTGGAGGAGCAGAGGAGATGCTGAGTGCTTGGAGGAGCAGAGGAGATGCTGAGTGTTAGGGGGAGCACAAGAGATGCTGAGTGCTTGGAGGAGTAGTGGAGATGCTGTTGTGCTTGGAGGAGCAGAGGAGATGCTGTTGTGCTTGGAGGGGCAGAGGAGATGCTGAGTGCTTGGAGAAGTAGTGGAGATGCCGTAGTGCTTGGAGGAGCAGAGGAGATGCTGAGTGCTTGGAGGAGTAGTGGATATGCTGAGTGCTTGGAGGAGCAGTGGAGATGCTGTTGTGCTAGGAGGAGCAGAGGGGATGCTGAGTGCTTGGGGGAGCAGAGGAGATGCTGAGTGCTAGGAGGAGCAGAGGAGATGCTGTTGTGCTTGGAGGAGCAGAGGAGATGCTGAGTGCTTGGAGGAGCAGTGGAGATGCTGTTGTGGTTGGAGGAGCAGAGGAGAATCTGAGTGCTTGGAGGAGTAGTGGAGATGCTGTTGTGCTTGGAGGAGCAGAGGAGATGCTGTTGTGCTTTGAGGAGTAGTGGAGATGCTGAGTGCTTGGAGGAGCAGATGAGATGCTGAGTGCTTGGAGGAGCAGTGGAGATGCTGTTGTGCTTGGAGGAGTAGTGGAGATGCTGAGTGCTTGGAGGAGCAGAGTAGATGCTGAGTGCTTGGAGGAGTAGTGGAGATGCTGTTGTGCTTGGAGGAGCAGAGGACATGCTGTTGTGCTTGGAGGAGCAGAGGAGATGCTGAGTGCTTGGAGGAGCAGAGGAGATGCTGAGTGCTTGGAGGAGTCGTGGATATGCTGAGTGATTGGAGGAGCAGTGGAGATGCTGTTGTGCTAGGAGGAGCAGAGGAGATGCTGAGTGCTTGAGGGTGCAGAGGAGATGCTGAGTGCTAGGAGGAGCAGAGGAGATGCTGAGTGCTTGGAGGAGTAGTGGAGATGCTGTTGTGCTTGGAGGAGCAGAGGAGATGCTGTTGTGCTTGGAGGAGCAGAGGAGATGCTGAGTGCTTGGAGGAGTAGAGGAGATGCTGTTGTGCTTGGAGGAGCAGATGAGATGCTGAGTGCTTGGAGGAGTAGTGGAGATGCTGTTGTGCTTGGAGGAGCAGAGGAGATGCTGTTGTGCTAGGAGGAGCAGAGGAGATGCTGAGTGCTTGGAGGAGTAGTGGATATGCTGAGTGCTGAAAAAAATATGCTGAATGCTGAAAAAAAAAAAAAAAAAGTTCATAATTTATGTTAGCAGTGTTAGTATTATTTTTTCTAAAGAAAAAGAAGTTATCTCAAAATCTGAATGTCCTGCACCACTGGCAGCCATGTTGGATTTAGGTCAGGCTGACTAATTAATCACAATTATGTTAATTAATAATTAATAATAATTAATATGTTATTTATTTTCTATGTTTTACAGGTGTGTGATACCATCTGGGCTCAGACAAAGGAGCGCTTTGCGTTCACTGGGCACCTTGTGAGTTCAACACTGCTGCATCGATGGAGAGCTGTTCTCACAGCATGCTAAAACCTTTCCAAGTGCTGCATTGAATGCCACCGTGGAGGTCTATCCGATGCTGAACAAGACTAGACTGAAGACAGAACTATCCTTGGTCTATGAAAACCCGGAGTTTGAAAAGTGTAGTGGTGCAGTGCCTCTGTATCAGTTTTTTTATGGAGAACAACCTTCAGCTGTTGTGCTTTGAGGAGTAGTGGAGATGCTGTTGTGCTTGGAAGAGCAGAGGAGATGCTGAGTACTTGGAGGAGCAGTGGAGATGCTGTTGTGCTAGGAGGAGCAGAGGAGATGCTGAGTGCTTGGAGGAGCAGAGGAGATGCTGAGTACTAGGAGGAGCAGAGGAGATGCTGAGTGCTTGTAGGAGTAGTGGAGATGCTGTTGTGCTTGGAGGAGCAGAGGGGATGCTGTTGTGCTTGGAGGAGCAGAGGAGATGCTGAGTGTTTGGAGGAGTAGTGTATATTCTGAGTGCTTGGAGGAGCAGTGGAGATGCTGTTGTGCTAGGAGGAGCAGAGGAGATGCTGAGTGCTTGGAGGAGCAGTGGAGATGCTGTTGTTTTTGGAGGAGCAGAGGAGATGCTGAGTGCTTTGAGGAGTAGTGGAGATGCGGTTGTGCTTGGAGGAGCAGATGAGATGCTGTTGTGCTTGGAGGAGTAGTGGAGATGCTGTTGTGCTTGGAGGAGTAGTGGAGATGCTGAGTGCTTGAAGGAGCAGAGGAGATGCTGAGTGCTTGGAGGAGCAGTGGAGATGCTGTTGTGCTAGGAGGAGCAGAGGAGATGCTGAGTGGTTGGGGGAGCAGAGGAGATGCTGAGTGCTAGGAGGAGCAGAGGAGATGCTGTTGTGCTTGGAGGAGCAGAGGAGATGCTGAGTGCTAGGAGGAGCAGAGGAGATGCTGAGTGCTTGTAGGAGTAGTGGAGATGCTGTTGTGCTTGGAGGAGCAGAGGGGATGCTGTTGTTCTTGGAGGAGCAGAGGAGATGCTGAGTGCTTTGAGGAGTAGTGGAGATGCGGTTGTGCTTGGAGGAGCAGATGAGATGCTGTTGTGCTTGGAGGAGTAGTGGAGATGCTGTTGTGCTTGGAGGAGTAGTGGAGATGCTGAGTGCTTGGAGGAGTAGTGGATATGCTGTGTGCTTGGAGGAGCAGTGGAGATGCTGTTGTGCTAGGAGGAGCAGAGGAGATGCTGAGTGGTTGGGGGAGCAGAGGAGATGCTGAGTGCTAGGAGGAGCAGAGGAGATGCTGTTGTGCTTGGAGGAGCAGAGGAGATGCTGAGTGCTAGGAGGAGCAGAGGAGATGCTGAGTGCTTGTAGGAGTAGTGGAGATGCTGTTGTGCTTGGAGGAGCAGAGGGGATGCTGTTGTGCTTGGAGGAGCAGAGGAGATGCTGAGTGCTTGGAGGAGTAGTGGAGATGCTGTTGTGCTTGGAGGAGCAGAGGAGATGCTGAGTGCTTGGAGGAGTAGTGGATATGCTGTGTGCTTGGAGGAGCAGTGGAGATGCTGTTGTGCTAGGAGGAGCAGAGGAGATGCTGAGTGGTTGGGGGAGCAGAGGAGATGCTGAGTGCTAGGAGGAGCAGAGGAGATGCTGTTGTGCTTGGAGGAGCAGAGGAGATGCTGAGTGCTAGGAGGAGCAGAGGAGATGCTGAGTGCTTGTAGGAGTAGTGGAGATGCTGTTGTGCTTGGAGGAGCAGAGGGGATGCTTTTGTGCTTGGAGGAGCAGAGGAGATGCTGAGCGTTTGGAGGAGTAGTGGATATGCTGAGTGCTTGGAGGAGCAGTGGAGATGCTGTTGTGCTAGGAGGAGCAGAGGAGATGCTGAGTGCTTGGAGGAGCAGTGGAGATGCTGTTGTTCTTGGAGGAGCAGAGGAGATGCTGAGTGCTTGGAGGAGTAGTCTAGATGCTGTTGTGCTTGGAGGAGCAGAGGAGATGCTGTTGTGCTTGGAGGAGCAGAGGAGATGCTGAGTGCTTGGAGAAGTAGTGGAGATGCTGTTGTGCTTGGAGGAGCAGAGGAGATGCTGAGTGCTTGGAGGAGTAGTGGATATGCTGAGTGCTTGGAGGAGCAGTGGAGATGCTGTTGTGCTAGGAGGAGCAGAGGGGATGCTGTTGTGCTTGGAGGAGCAGAGGAGATGCTGAGTGCTTGGAGAAGTAGTGGAGATGCTGTTGTGCTTGGAGGAGCAGAGGAGATGCTGAGTGCTTGGAGGAGTAGTGGATATGCTGAGTGCTTGGAGGAGCAGTGGAGATGCTGTTGTGCTAGGAGGAGCAGAGGGGATGCTGAGTGCTTGGAGGAGCAGAGGAGATGCTGAGTGCTAGGAGGAGCAGAGGAGATGCTGTTGTGCTTGGAGGAGCAGAGGAGATGCTGAGTGCTTGGAGGAGCAGTGGAGATGCTGTTGTGGTTGGAGGAGCAGAGGAGATGCTGAGTGCTTGGAGGAGTAGTGGAGATGCTGTTGTGCTTGGAGGAGCAGAGGAGATGCTGTTGTGCTTTGAGGAGTAGTGGAGATGCTGAGTGCTTGGAGGAGCAGATGAGATGCTGAGTGCTTGGAGGAGTAGTGGAGATGCTGTTGTGCTTGGAGGAGTAGTGGAGATGCTGAGTGCTTGGAGTAGCAGAGTAGATGCTGAGTGCTTGGAGGAGTAGTGGAGATGCTGTTGTGCTTGGAGGAGCAGAGGAGATGCTGTTGTGCTTGGAGGAGCAGAGGAGATGCTGAGTGCTTGGAGTAGCAGAGTAGATGCTGAGTGCTTGGAGGAGTAGTGGAGATGCTGTTGTGCTTGGAGGAGCAGAGGAGATGCTGTTGTGCTTGGAGGAGCAGAGGAGATGCTGAGTGCTTGGAGGAGTAGTGGATATGCTGAGTGATTGGAGGAGCAGTGGAGATGCTGTTGTGCTAGGAGGAGCAGAGGAGATGCTGAGTGCTTGAGGGTGCAGAGGAGATGCTGAGTGCTAGGAGGAGCAGAGGAGATGCTGAGTGCTTGGAGGAGTAGTGGAGATGCTGTTGTGCTTGGAGGAGCAGAGGAGATGCCGTTGTGCTTGGAGGAGCAGAGGAGATGCTGAGTGCTTGGAGGAGTAGAGGAGATGCTGTTGTGCTTGGAGGAGCAGATGAGATGCTGAGTGCTTGTAGGAGTAGTGGAGATGCTGTTGTGCTTGGAGGAGCAGTGGAGATGCTGTTGTGCTAGGAGGAGCAGAGGAGATGCTGAGTGCTTGGAGGAGTAGTGGAGATGCTGTTGTGCTTGGAGGAGCAGTGGAGATGCTGTTGTGCTAGGAGGAGCAGAGGAGATGCTGAGTGCTTGGGGGAGCAGAGGAGATGCTGAGTGCTAGGAGGAGCAGTGGAGATGCTGTTGTGCTTGGAGGAGCAGAGGAGATGCTGAGTGCTTGGAGGAGCATTGGAGATGCTGTTGTTCTTGGAGGAGCAGAGGAGATGCTGAGTGCTTGGAGGAGTAGTGGAGATGCTGTTGTGCTTGGAGGAGCAGAGGAGATGCTGTTGTGCTTTGAGGATTAGTGGAGATGCTGTTGTGCTTGGAAGAGCAGAGGAGATGCTGAGTACTTGGAGGAGTAGTGGAGATGCTGTTGTGCTAGGAGGAGCAGAGGAGATGCTGAGTGCCTGATGGAGAGAAGCAGCTCAGATGATTATGCACTGTCACTTGTAAAGAAATCGGGCTCTCCTTTCTTTCTGGGTTGCAAACCTATCAATAACTTTGTTGTTGAAGTTGGGCATGTCTTTCACAATCTTTTTCTCCATAGAAAGCATGGCAAGGGCATTCAGTCTGTCTTGAGAAATTGTGCTCCTTAGGAACGTTTTGATTCTTTTTAGAGTGGAGAAGCATCTTTCAGATTCTGCTGATGTCATTGGAGTAGTGATAAGGATTTTCAGAAGATTAACAGTTTCTGAAAATGTGCACTGAAGGTTGTTCTCCATAAAAAAACTGATACAGAGGCACTGCACCACTACACTTTTCAAACTCCGGGTTTTCATAGACCAAGGATAGTTCTGTCTTCAGTCTAGTCTTGTTCAGCATCGGATAGGCCTCCACGGTGGCATTCAATGCAGCACTTGGAAAGGTTTTAGCCAGTGGCGGATTTAGCAAATTGGGGGCCCAAGGCGAAGGTATGTATGGGCCCCCCATCCGATCTTTAAAGGTGCAATGTGTCATATTTCTGAGGATCTATTGACAGAAATGCAATATAAGATCCATAACTATGTTTTCAGTGGTGTATAAAGACCTTACTTAATGAACCAATATGTTCTTATTACCTTAGAATGAGTCATTTATATCTACATAACCGCAGGAACCCCCTTCTATGAAGATCGACTTATTGTGACGTCTAAAAATCACACACTGCACCTTTAAAAGAGAGCGAAATCTTTTTTTACAGACTGAATGGTGAATAGGGAGGTAAAGGTTGGAGAGGAGAAATAAAACGTCCCCTTTAAACCTTGCATACACGTATTCACTCCTAAACAGAAACGTTACAATGTTTACATGGTACAATTTCTGGTAAGCTCTGTTTTTTTTTTTTTTTTGCTTGACAAATTTCACCATTTCGATTCAATTCTTGCGATTTGATTCAATATTGACTCATTTGGATACATATTAGGTACACAAGATAGGCGTTAATTTTTCTCAAGAAAAAAAAAACTCACATAATGCTGTGAACATACAGAGAGCCATATCAGCTGGTATTATTTAAGGTTAAAAATAACTAAAATTAAACAATGCTTTTTTATTATAATTAAATTATAAGTAAACAATATATTAAATAAATAATATAGTAGGCCTACACATAGGCCCTATTTAGCTAAATACTCTTTATATCTTATTTTTCTAGTCAACTAACATGCTATAGCCTATATTATGGTAACTAAATGGCTTTCCTGAGGAACGTTAGGCTAAATGTTATGTGACGATTGTTCTCCAGCTGTTTTACCTCTTTCCGCGGTTGAAAAACACTGATTGGTCGATACTATGAATAAGGAATACATTTTGGTAAGTTATTACCGAAGATGATCAGTTCACGTGCCTCTAGGGATCGGTCACGTCACATTACAAGCTCCAAACGGTATTTATTATTTCGTAATAGAATTGACAGAATCTGAGACCTGAGATTTTTCATATCATAAGTAATTTAAACTGCTCTGTTTTGTCTGTCGGTCTCCATGTCCTCTTTGCTTCACGATCTTTCTGTGCGTTGGACGTTTGTTGTTCCTAGCCATAAAAAAGTTTGTCATCTTTGGCAGCTTTCCCAAATAGCCTACTTACAGTATCTGAGTCTTTTTTTCTTTTATTTGAGACGCTTGGGTAACTTCGAAACTTTTCATTTTCACGTTTAGACTCATCTTGCTCTGTTTGTGTATTTCCTGTATCGTTGTTGTCATTGTCAGCGGGCATCACAAAAAAGTTTGTTACCTTGTTCTGCAATTTTTCCTCCTTTTTTCAGCACCGCTTGTGTAGCTTCGCTTCATTTTTACTCTACTACTCTGTACACTCTGTCAATCACTTCTTTTTCTCTGTCAGTTTTTGTCGCAATACAGCCTTGTCACTTTCGCAGATGCGTGAGATAATGGAATAGTCCAATGTAGTGAGGTGGGGGGCCCCCTCCTTTCTGCGACTAATGATTTGATGCCATTTTTCGCAAATGGAGATTTAGAAATATATAATTTGCGAAAATTAAAAAAAAAAAAAAAAAAAAAAAAAAACTTAAGTATAAATTAATGGGGCATTTTGGGGGCCCCTAGGTAGCTTGGGGCCCAAGGCAATTGCCGACCTTTGCCTAATGGTAAAGTCCGCCCCTGGTTTTAGCATGCTGTGAGAACAGCTCTCCATCGATGCAGCAGTGTTGAACTCACAAGGTGCCCAGTGAACGCAAAGCGCTCCTTTGTCTGAGCCCAGATGGTATCACACACCTGTAAAACAGAAAATAAATAACATATTAATTATTATTAATTATTAATTAACATAATTGTGATTAATTAGTCAGCCTGACCTAAATCCAACATGGCTGCCAGTGGTGCAGGACATTCAGATTTTGAGATAACTTATTTTTCTTTAGAAAAAATAATACTAACACTGCTAACATAAATTATGAACTTTTTTTTTTTTTTTTTTTTTTTACTAATTATAAAATTTACAGGTTAAACTGATACAGCCTGTCTGTCTTGAGTATGCTGGTCACATGACCTAAAGCCAATCTTTTTTTACCATTTTACCAAATATTTTTTTTAACCATTTTTATGGTAACGCAAGGTCCGATTTCAAAATGGTTTTTACAGGCCAAATCTTGAGTTTATAAGCTTTCCAATGATATATAATATGTCAACATTATATGAGTTGAAGTATAGGATTTAATTGTTTTAAACATGCAATGGCAGTTACAGTTATAGATTTGGTCCTTTTTTTATACCCTAAACAGGCAATGTAATCTGGGAGTCACAACTCATAAAATCTAAAATACCTAACATTTTTAAAAAATTCTTACTCTTACTCTAATTCTTACTCTTACTCTACTCTTGCCTGTTTAAGGGTTAAATTATGTCACAATAATTTGAATATAGTTGTAAATGTGGATATGCAAAAATCAGGTATGAAATACTATTGTCTAAAACAAAACTAATCAAGGATCTACAATAGAACTAAATCATTGGTGAATTGAGATTAAGAGGAAATCCAAAATAAAATTATTGTAATGTACATGTGCTATGTTTTTATCTGTAGTGGCACTTTCTCAGCAAATGAAGTCCCTAACAGATAAAGTGAATTTGATTTGGCAAAACATAAGTAACTGCTCCAAACATAACACAAAATTAAAACTATAGAACAACAGAGGACCTTTGAGTGGCACCAGTAACCGTGCAGCAGTTTGTGAAGCACTACTGTAGACTGGAGAACGAGAGCAGGCCTATGAAAGTGAAATAAGTACCTCAATAGCAATCTGATGTTGTTCTGCGGGCCCCAGTGTCCTCTGTCGCTTGGCAGCTGGAATCTACTCTTGCACAGTGAATATGGAAGACCTTGTTTAAACATAAAACAATTGCTTAATACTACATTATTCTGCATTCATGTTATTTCTATGATTTTTCACATTTACCTGATGTTTCTAATGCTGTCGGCAAAGTTACAGATGGCAGCTTTGATGAAGATGGGGTCAATGTTTCGTTTCTGAAGCTGCTGAAAGAGCAGGTCGACGTGTGACATGATTTTGTGAAATAGTTGGAGAAAAAAGCAAAATGTACCATCCTCCAGCATCCTCACAAACCCTCCTGCTTCTCTCACAGTCACAGCATCAAAGTTCCCAGAGTCCTGAATGGTCTTAAAACACTTAAGAAGATCATCCCTGTGCTCATATACAGTGTTCACTGAACGACTGTGAAAGTTCCACCTTGTTGCACACGCTCTCGGAAGTCTGCTGCCAACAACATCATCAAGCACACTGGTCCGTTTGGGCGACCTTGAAAAAATGCACAAAATCCACCTAGCTCCGAAAAAAATGTGGAGACCTTGGGTATCTTTGAGGTGGCTTGCTGCATTACCAGATTGAGCTGATGTGCATAACAATGCACGTAGTGTGAGTTTTCATACACATCCATCACTTTACGCTGAACTCCTCCAGTGGCACCCCGCATAACGCTCGCTCCATCATAAGCTTGAGCTATTCATTTTGTCTTATCTTTGGGTGGGATCAATGCACTCATCCTTTCCAAAAGTGTTTGAGCAATGTTTTCAGCATTCGCGTTTTCAATCAGTATGAACTCAAAATAGCGCTCTTGAATGACGTTGTAGTGGTCAATGTAGCGAAGTACAAGGGCAAGTTGGCACTGGACAGACCATGTTTCATCGGCTTGAATGGCAATATAATCAGCCGCAGTCACCTCCTCGTGAATGTACTCCTTAACAACAGTCAGCATACAGTCCAGCAGCTCATTCTGAATTGTTTTGGACGTACCTCTGAACACAGTAGCTCCCTCCAAGTGCTCCTTCAGAGCAGCGTCCAATGACGAGGCGAAGTTAACAAGGCCCCTAAAAATGCCTGGGTTCTCAGAGGCTTCAGTCTCGTCGTGGCCACGCAAAGCCAATTCAAAGGCACCACAAAATTTTACACAGTCAATCAGTTTAGAAAGAATATATCGATTCTTGTCCACTTCCTCATTGTGCCTTCTTATACAAAGTTGATGGCCATCATCCAACTGAGTAGCAATGTTAGCCTTCCCCATCAACGCAAATTTCAGGCAGTTGTCCATATGCATCTTTGTATGTTCGTGTTTTTTAATTTTTTTCCGAAAAATGTTTCATATCCTGAACACCGTTTTCACACCAGGCTCGATCGGTCGCTGCAGTTTTAAAAAGCAAAAAAGGGAAGCAAAACAGCGAGTTAGCTACTCCGCAGCCGGTTAGCCACGGCTAAAAAGAAAAGCCTCTAGTATAAGACGCTTTCTTGCCTTTCACCTGCTGTCTGATGTTAATTTGTGGCTGGTCCCATTTCATTTATTTAAAATTTTTCAGCCAGTGGTCTTCTTTCAAACGGAGTTTGAAAGCTCAAATCTTTGGTTTATTTATTAAGATAGCGTCTATTTGAAAATTTGTTGTTTGTTGAAAACCAGGCAATCGGACACTCGGCGCTCATGTACCCCGCCGAGAACAGCCTTTCCTCGGTTAGTGTTGCTGATGTTTGCCGCTGGCTCGGATGTCTCCAGTCTAGTGGTTTAACATGAGATATAAATCGTCTTGTGTATATCTAACGGACGATTTATTTATTTTATTTGTCTCATTAATCTATAATTTGTTCCCTGGCAAAACGTTAAGCTGAGGGCAAAGTGAAGTTTTATAGTTTTATTTAGTCTATTTAACTTTAACGTTGTAGCCTAGAGAGCTGACTTAGGTTGACTGAATCGTTTGCTTTATTATTGTATAGCTTCTTATACCTTTTAGGCTACCTATACTTTTATAATGGCTATTATTGATCATTAAAACTGACATTTAACAAAAAAGGTTATGTCATTTTATTTTATATATTTAAAACATAAAATGTTTTATTATACATGTTGCCTGCATTCTCTTCACTGTATGTACATATACAGTATAATAAAATAAAATGACACAACCCTGTCTCTTTTTGCTAATATTATAATGTTTTTTATTTATCATATTTTTAAAATGAAAACAAAAAGAGTCAGGGTTGTGCTTTATATTTCGTGTTATAAATATGCAGTGAAGATAATCAATTGCGTTGCCTGAACCACATTTGTGTGGCCATTATGTTTAAGATTTTTTTAAATGAAAATGAAAAGAGGCAGAGTGGTGGTTTATAACATATTTTGTTTTATTTGTAGCCTAGATATACATAAAGAGATAACCGGAGTAGCCAGAGCGAGCTGAGTGACGCTATTAAGTACGCTGCTGTTCCATTTGCAGAATTATCAGACTTGTGCCCTCCCGTCCTCGGGAGTTCGTTCTCCTGAGTCGAACTTGTCCGAACTACCAAGGACTCAAGTCCGAACTTTGCGTACTTGGTATTGAGAAATGGCTTCCATGTTATTCATAGAATTATTACTATGTGTCACTGATTGGATGAATTGATCATATTTAGTGACGTTTTAATAGCATATCAGAGCTCCATTGATAAGATAGTGAGGGCGCCCTTTCTCGGCGCCCCAAACATAAAACTACACATTTATGATATGCGGCACACAATGAAGCTGGCAGACAAAAATCTTCATTAGATTCTTTCCAAAGCTTCTGAGGTCATTTTACTTTTGATAGTTTTTGATAGTGTTTTATGGTGCATATTTCTAGACACCTTTAACTTTATTTTGATTATTCTCAGGTTAGGGAAAGTAAAATCTGTCCTGAATTTTCATACTCACAATCTATAGGTCAGAGGACTTCTTCGTGGTCTGTTCATTTCAGTTTTTTAGAAATCAAAGACTTTTGGCAGACAAGCTTCTTAGTTTCAATTAAATATAGTTTTATTATTTACAGGTAAAATAGTTTACAAAAAGGCATACTTGTAACTGTACAATTGCATATTTTCCACAACGATAGTTATAAGCATGATTGGATGATGTGAAAAGGTGACAACTGCTTTCATATACAAATCTGTTGAGGATAAAGGATAAATTCATATATATCTTATCATTTATATCAGTGTTTCCTGAACTGAGAGACTGAAGAGTGTCATTGTTCTCTACAGGTTGAGATGTTGTGGTGTTACAGATGAAGGTTGTACTGCTCTGACTTCAGCTCTGAGATCAAACCCCTCACACCTGAGAAAACTGGATCTGTCTGAGAATAAAGTAGGAGATTCTGGAGTCAAGCAGCTTTCTGATCTACTGCAGGATCCTCACTGTAAACTGGAGATACTGTGGTAAGATTGTATAAAAGTCTCAACATAGTCCTCTATTTTAATGGTAAATAATGACTGCCATACAAATAATAATAATAATAATAATAATAAATCTACTATGAAATTACTAATGGTAATATTGATTTTATTTTCGCTAGATTCTTTCCAATGTGTCTGACATCATTTTACAATATTAATGATTAAACATGACTGGATGATGTAAAGATGTGACAACCGTGTTCATATACAGATATGTTGATGATTTTTGGGTACTTGCATACATTTTTTATATATATATATATTTGGTTACACACTATTTTAAGGTGTCATTGTTACAGTGTAATTATATATTTAAGTACTGAGTAATATTAAGCAATTGCATGTACTTAGTATAGGATAAGGGTAGGATTAGGATTTGGTTGAGGGTTAGTTACGTGTAATTATGCATAATTTGACTGTTATTACTATGGTAAGTTCATGTAACATATGTAACAAGGACACTGTTAAATAAAGTGTTATCAAATATTCTTGCTATTTTTATGATATGGAGACTAACCCGCTCAAGCAGTTTGTAGAAGCGGGTCTGAACCTTAGACTGGACCTGTTAATGGTGCCGTGGATTAAGTCTCTGATTGTGAAGTTCTGCTTATCTGAGCTGTAGATCCTGAACTGAGAGACTGAAGAGTTTCGTTGTTCTCTACAGGTTATATAAGTGTGGTGTTACAGATAAAGGTTGTGCTCCTCTGACTTCAGCTCTGAGATCAAACCCCTCACACCTGAGAGAACTGAGTCTGTCTGTGAATAAAGTAGGAGATTCTGGAGTCAAGCAGCTTTCTGATCTACTGAAGGATCCTCACTGTAAACTGGAGATACTGAGGTAAGATTGTATAAAATGTCCCAACATAGTCCTCTATTTTAATGATAAATAACGACTGCCATACAAAAAAAAAAAAAAAAAAAAAAATCTACTGTGAAATTACTAATGGGAATGTTGCTTTTTCTTTTTTTTTTTTTTTTTTTTATTATTATTTTTTTATTTCTATCTTTCTTTCTTTCTTTCTTTCTTTTTAACTAATCTATATATCTTTCTAACTAACTTATCTATCTTTCTTTCTTTCTAACTAATCTATCTATCTTTCTAACTAATTTATCTTTCTTTCTTTCTTACTTACTAATCTATCTATCTTTCTAACTAAATTATCATCTTTCTTTCTCTTTTACTAATCTATGTATCTATCTATCTATCTATCTATCTATCTATCTATCTAACTTATCAACTTTCTTTCTTTTTAACTAATCTATCTTTCTAACTAACTAATCTATCTTTATTTCTTTTTAACTAATCTATCTATCTTTCTAATTAACTTATCTATCTTTCTTTCTTTTTAACTAATCTATCTTTCTAACTAACTTATCTATCTTTCTTTTTAACTAATCTATCTATCTTTCTAACTAACTTATCTATCTTTCTTTCTTTTTAACTAATCTATCTATCTTTCTAACTAATTTATCTTTCTTTCTTTCTTTTTAACTAATCTATCTATCTTTCTAACTAACTTATCTATCTTTCTTTCTTTCTTTCTTATTAATCTATCTATCTTTCTAACTACCTTATCTTTCTTTCTTTCTTTCTTTCTTTCTTTTTAACTAATCTATCTATCTTTCTAACTAACTTATTTATCTTTCTTTCGTTCGTTTTAACTAATCTATCTTTCTAACTAACTTATCTATCTTTCTTTCTTACTTACTAATCTATCCATCTTTCTAACTAACATATCTATCTTTCTTTCTTTCTTACTTACTAATCTATCCATCTTTCTAACTAACATATCTATCTTTCTTTCTTTCTTACTAATCTATCCATCTTTCTAACTAACATATCTGTCTTTCTTTCTTACTTAGTAATCTATCTATCTAACTAACTAACTTATCATCTTTCTTTCTTTTTAACTAATCTATCTTTCTAACTAACTAATCTATCTTTTTCTTTTTAACTAATCTATCTATCTTTCTAATTAACTTATCTATCTTTCTTTCTTTTTAACTTATCTATCTTTCTTTTTAACTAATCTATCTATCTTTCTAACTAACTTATCTATCTTTCTTTCTTTTTAACTAATCTATCTATCTTTCTAACTAATTTATCTTTCTTTCTTTCTTTTTAACTAATCTATCTATCTTTCTAACTAACTTATCTATCTTTCTTTCTTTCTTTCTTATTAATCTATCTATCTTTCTAACTACCTTATCTATCTTTCTTTCTTTCTTTCTTTCTTTCTTTCTTTCTTTTTAACTAATCTATCTTTCTAACTAACTTATTTATCTTTCTTTCGTTCGTTTTAACTAATCTATCTTTCTAACTAACTTATCTATCTTTCTTTCTTACTTACTAATCTATCCATCTTTCTAACTAACATATCTATCTTTCTTTCTTTCTTACTTAGTAATCTATCCATCTTTCTAACTAACATATCTATCTTTCTTTCTTTCTTACTAATCTATACATCTTTCTAACTAACATATCTATCTTTCTTTCTTACTTAGTAATCTATCTATCTTTCTAACTAACTTATCTATCTTTCTTTCTTTCTTACTAATCTATCCATCCAACTAATTAATCTTTTTTCTTTCTAACTAATCTTTTTACTTTCTTTCTTTCTTTCTTTCTAACTAATCTTTCTTTTTTCTTTTTCTTACTTTTCTTTCTTTCTAACTAATCTTTCTTTCTTTCTTTCTTTCTTTCTTTCTTTCTTTCTTTCTTTCTTTTTTCTTTTTCTTACTTTTCTTTCTTTCTTTCTTTCTAACTATTTTTTCTTTCTTTCTTTCTTTCTTTCTTTCTTTCTTTCTTTCTTTCTTTCTTTCTAACTAATCTTTTTCTTTCTTTCTTTCTTTCTTTCTTTCTTTCTTTCTTTCTTTCTTTCTTTCTTTCTAACTAATCTTTTTACTTTCTTTCTTTCTTTCTTTCTAACTAATCTTTCTTTTTTCTTTTTCTTTCTTTCTTTCTTTCTTTCTTTCTTTCTTTCTTTCTTTCTTTCTTTCTTTCTAACTAATATTTTTACTTTCTTTCTTTCTTTCTTTCTTTCTTTCTTTCTAACTAATCTTTCTTATTTATTTGTCTTACTTTTCTTTCTTTCTTTCTAACTAATCTTTTTCTTTCTTTCTTTCTTTCTTTCTAACTAATCTTTTTACTTTTTTCTTTCTTTCTTTCTTTCTTTCTTTTTCTTTCTTTCTTTCTTTTCTTTCTTTCTTTCTAGGTAGAAGGTAGATTTCTTTCTACCTAATCTTTCTTTATTTTTTCTTTCATTCTTTCTTTCTATCTAATCTTTCTTTCTTTCTTTCTTTCTTTCTTTCTTTCTTTCTTTCTTTCTTTCTTTCTACCTAATCTTTCTTTCTTTCTTTCTTTCTTTCTTTCTAGCTAATCTTTCTTTCTTTTTTCTTTCATTCTTTCTTTCTACCTAATCTTTTTCTTTCTTTCTTTCTTTCTTTCTTTCTTTCTTTCTTTCTTTCTTTCTTTCTTTCTTTCTTTCTTTCTTTCTTTCTTTCTTTCTACCTAATCTTTCTTTCTTTCTAACTAATCTTTCTTTCTTTTTTCTTTCTTTCTAACTAATCTTTCTTTTCTTTCTTTCTTTCTTTCTTTCTTTCTTTCTTTCTTTCTTTCTTTCTTTCTTTCTTTCTTTCTTTCTTTCTTTCTTCTTTTTCTTACTTTTCTTTCTTTCTAACTAATCTTTTTTTCTTTCTTTCTTTCTTTCTTTCTTTCTTTCTTTTTTCTTTCTTTCTTTCTTTCTTTCTTTCTTTCTTTCTTTCTTTCTTTCTTTCTTTCTTTCTAACTAATCTTTCTTTTTTCTTTTTCTTACTTTTCTTTCTTTCTTTCTAACTAATCTTTCTTTCTTTCTTTCTTTCTTTCTTTCTTTCTTTCTTTCTTTCTTTCTTTCTTTCTTTCTTTCTTTCTTTCTAACTATTCTTTCTTTCTAACTAATTTATCAATCAAAATTTAAACTACTTTAAACTTCAAACTACTTCAAACTTCTAACTACTTTAAACTTCTAACTACTTTTAACACTTCTTCAAACTCTCTGGTCCGGCTTTCTCAAGCCAACTTAAAGTTTGTCCAACAAACTTTTTTTTCTAGTTTTAATTAGATTCTTTCCAATGTGTCTGACATCATTTTACAATATTAATGATAAATTAAACATGACTGGATGATGTAAAGATGTGACAACCGTGTTCATATACAGATATGTTGATGATTTTTGGGTACTTGCATAAAAAGAATGAATATTCGGTTAGACTTTATTTTAAGGTGTCATTGTTACAGTGTAATTATATATTTAAGTACTGAGTAATATTAAGCAACCACATGTACTTACAGTAGTATAGGATAAGGGTAGGATTAGGATTTGGTTGAGGGTTAGTTGCATGTAATTATGCATAATTTACTGTTATTACTATGGTAAGTTCATGTAACATATGTAACAAGGACACTGTTAAATAAAGTGTTATCGAATATTCTTGCAATTTTTATCAAATGGAGACTAACCCGCTCAAGCAGTTTGTAGAAGCGGGTCTGAACCTTAAGCCCCTTTCACACAGAGATTCCGGAAAATACACGGATAAAGTGACCCGGGTAAAACCGGGTTCATTTGATTTTGGTTCATTCACACTGCCAGTGATTTTCTGGAATCAGAGAGCGCGTTCACACACAACCCGTGTATGTCCCGGAAAGACACGTGACATCGATGTGACTTGTAATGTCTCAGCAGCGTCTTCAGTTTGCTTATGAGCTGCGATTTCTCTCTCGAGAAACCACGCTTGTGCATTTATTTCTCTGATTCGATCATAAAATTGCGCATTTCGTACCGTTTCACAGCTGGCGAACGATCCCGCGCTTCGGCGTCATCACTACGACACGTCATTATTACGGCTTTTGTTCACACAGCGCGCGTCCCGGGACTGAACACGGCAATGTTACTAGGTCCCCAACCCGGCATCGATCCCGGCATTAAACCCGGGTCGTGTTTGCATTCACACAGAAGGCGTTCCAGCAATTTGCCGGCAATTTCCCGGGTTCAATGCGCTGTGTGAAAGGGGCTTTAGACTGGACATGTTAATGGTGCCGTGGATTAAGTCTCTGACTGTGAAGTTCTTCTTATCTGAGCTGTAGATCCTGAACTGAGAGACTGAAGAGTGTCATTGTTCTCTACAGGTTGTGGGATTGTGGTGTTACAGATGAAGGTTGTGCTGCTCTGACTTCAGCTCTGAGATCAAACCCCTCACACCTGAGAGAACTGGATCTTTCATGGAATAAAGTAGGAGATTCTGGAGTCAAACAGCTTTCTACTCTACTGCAGGATCCTCACTGTAAACTGGAGATACTCAAGTAAGATTTTTAAAAGTCTCAACGTCATCTGTTTTTCTCCTGTGTTGAATAATCAATGATATACAAAAATAATATATACAAAAAAGGTTTACCATCAAGTAACTGAAAAGGATGTTTAATCTTCAGTGGATTCTTTCCAAAAATTCTGAGGTTATTTTACTTTTGAATGTTTTTGATAGTTATAAGCATGATTGGATGATGTGAAGAGGTGACAACTGCTTTCATATATAAATCTGTTGAGGAAAAAGGAGAAATTCATATTTATCATATAAATTATATCAGTGTTTCCTGAACTCAGAGACACTGAAGAGTGTCATTGTTCTCTACAGGTTGAGTAAGTGTGGTGTTACAGATGAAGGTTGTGCTGCTCTGACTTCAGCTCTGAGATCAAACCCCTCACACCTGAGACATCTGAATCTGTATGGAAATAATCTAAGACACTCAGATGTGAAGCCGCTCTCTGATCTGGAGGAGGATGCATATTATAAACTGGAGATGCTTTGGTGAGTAATGATAATTAAAACTGTTAATATTTTAATTGAAAATTATTTTAGTTTCTTAGTTTACTTTCCCTGTGATGGTGAATTACACACTATAAACATGTTTAATAAGAGTTTAATTCATTTTTTTAATGAGAGTTTATAGCAATATTAAATATCTTCAAGTTTCTTTTTATTTCAAACAATTCAATATTTTGCTTTTATCATTGTCTTTTTATCCCTAAATTATGTATTTTGAGAGAATGTCAATTGCAGTAAAAGATAATGGTAAATATTGATCGCTAGTTTCTTTATCATAAATAAACCTGACCCAGTGACACAGAAAGAGGACAGTCATACAGGATTACAGGGTCAAGGGTTATCAATCATGGTAATTTAGAAGCAAAATCAAAATCTGAATGTTTAAAAACAGCTTTAACAATTAACAATTTGTGTATCGCAGTATTATATTATAATCTCTCACTTAATCATCTAAGTAGTTTCTTTTAGTTGTTCTAAAGTTGATAATGCAATAATGTTGCACACGTTTGACTGTCTGTGTTTTACTTACAGGTGTTAGATGTTAGTCTGACCTTCTCTGGATCAGCTGATGGAGAATAAAGAGCCTCTACAGACACAATCACATTCAACAGAATCAACAGACACAAACCCACAGTGATTATCACACACACGTGTGTGTGTAACTTTACAGAATGATCCAATCCTTCATCCAAAGTCAAACCAGGAAATCTTCAACCAGATGAAACTGGATAAATATTCTGAATATTCAGATCCAATCTGACCTCTGACCTGTAATGCCTGAATCATCATACACTGTTTGATCGTTGGTCAGAGAAGAACTGAGCGACTGAGTCTGGTTTCTGCCAAGGTTTTCTTCTCCATTCTGTCACTGATGGAGTTTGAGTTCCTGCCACTGTCGCCTCTGGCTGGCTTAGTTGGAGACACTTAATATTCAACAATATTATTGATCTGCATTGACACCATTATATGAGAACTGATCTGAGCTGGACGATGACATCACTGTTTTCTCTAGAGCGGCTGTATAAATAAATGAACTAAAGTATTAACTTTTTTTACAACAGAAATGAATCAACACTGAACTTACTTAAGCTGGACTATGACAGTGTTTTCTTCTAGTTCTGTTGTACAGCAGAAACAAACTTTGTTGCATTATTTTCCTGTTATGACTGTAAAGCTGCTTTGAAAACATCTGTATTGTAAAAAGCGCTATATAAATAAAGGTGACGACTTTTGTTTCTACAGAAGTGACATTTATACTGTAAACATCTCCATATATAATATTTATTTAATGATTTAATTTGAGTAATTCAGCCCACCAAACATATTCAAATGCCTTTGCTTATAGTAACATTCACAATTAAATCATCTATTGTCTTTTATTTCTTTTTTATTTAAAAGTAATGATACATCGCCACTTTTAAATGTAAAATGAAAATCTATTTTTTAAATTTGAATTCAAAATCTATGGACACCTTTCAGTAATAAAATGGTTAATCATATTTTCAGTTGCAGAATATACATTCTCATATGCTTTAATCTATTGCCAACTCCACATTAAATCTTGTATATGAATGATTAACTGTATTCTATTATAAGCCGATTCAGCAGTCAGAGATGAAACTCAGAGTCCAGCTGTGTTTCCATGAAGAGTGGCCGTTCTGGACAAACCAGTGAAATCAACTGATCTGAGGTACAGCATTAATGTCTGGATGGAGAGATAGAAAGAACTAACTAGATCTTTCTATGTGAGGTTTATCTGTCAAATTAACTATATTAATGCTTGTCTCAATTCTGTTATCTCTGTTCTATTCTATTACTTATACCAACTCACATTACTTTTACCTCTTTAATTTGTGGTAATCTATTATTGTAATATTTTGTTCATGACTCTCTATTTAACTCTTTCCCCGCCATTGATAGAACAATTTCAGCTTTCCGTTGTAACACTTCAAAGACAAAATGAAACACAAAAAAATAAGGGGGAACCACATCCAAGTATATTTGCCAAACAACATTTCAAAACAAATGCATACCAATTATTTATTTTTTTTAAATGAAAAATACAACCACACCAGAAATCAACAATAGGCCTACGCCACAATCACCAAAAAACAGCTACAACGAGTCCTTCACTATCAACTTAGTCCATAAAATGTCCACACAGAAACACAAACTGATAATATGGGAATATAGATAATGTGGGTGTAATGAATATAAGGAACCTGTAATCCCTGTAATCCAAAGATCAATCATTGCACAATCTATGCACAAAAAAACATCAGTTCAAAGTCAGTTCAGTCGCGACCACAGTCTTGTCGTAGCGAATAACTCACTCAGACAGAAATGGTTGAAAAAGTTGAAAAAAAGGGGGAAAAAATATAATCCACAAGGGTGATCCAAATGAAGAAGAGTTGATGCTGGTGTAAAGTCTGTGGTGAAAGCATAGATTTCGGGTAGCACACCAAACAAACACAGTTGATAAAATATACGGCCTACAATGACTCATTTCATATAAAAAGACAACACAGTTGCGCCTGCTTCCATTTATTTGTGATTACAAGAATGCATAAAACAACTATATTCTAGGATCTTTGTTCTTGTTCAGATGCTCAGGGCACTGTTTAGCCATAGAAACAGGTAGATGGAGTAATATTCAATTGACAGAGAGATTCTGTAATTATTGTAATCTAACTATGAAAACCTATGTGACTGAAGACGAGAAGCATTTCTTGTATGACTTTTCTTTGTATGTAGATTGCGTAAGAAATATTTGGGTGATCTCACACTAGTTGGTGATGTTTGTATTGATGTGTCACAGGTCTGTGAGTCGAAGCATGCATGGAGATTGGCATCGTATATATCATGAAATGAAGAAAAATTGACAAAATATCATGTTTATGTCACATTTCAGAGCATTTCTATTCATTTTCCACGAAATTATGCAATTATTGCGATGTGAGGAGGTTTGAGCGATCTCTTCGTCTCACTATAATGTGTTCCTTTTCGAGGAAACTCACATTGCGTCAATGTTGCTTTGGGAACGCCTCTGCGTGATCATGTCTGAAGCACGCATGTCAACTATTCTGATTTTGTTTTATGCTTTAAGTTGAACATTTTGTGAAGTGAATGATGTATTTCAATAAATACTTAAGAATACCCTCCTGTTCTGTCATTATTTTGTGCCAATAGGTTTTGCTTAGTCTTATGTAACTTTATTACTCTGAGTTTGATTAACTTAAACCATTTAAGGCAATCGGTTTCCTCAAAACCGATTCCCTACAACATAGAAATCTTAACCAAGGAAAAGGTTCACAATAGAACGAGGAAAAGAGAAAAGAACTAGACCGTGCCAAATCAAAGAAAGAAACAAAACAACTATATATAAACAAAATCAATTTCTAATCTAACTAAAATCAACATTCACCAAAAACCCAGAATTAAAACAAAAGAAACGATCTTCAGCGTCGAAGATGCCCTAAATGAACTCTTACTACAAACCAGAAAATACAAAGAATCTCATGTGTCGCTAAACTAGTGTTTACACACAATTGAGTTACCGTAACTTATCGGGCACCTTTTTGGCTTTTAACAACATCTGTGATGAAAGGAAAGATTCTCAAAACTTTTAAAGCAGGAAAGGTTATTTATTAAGTTACACATTTAAATATACAGACAATAGAATGGAACAACTGCATACTTTATAGTAAATATTAAATTAATTTTACAGTGCTTACTGCTTAATTGCATATTCCTTCAATTCACAAACAATGCAAAAATTATATATCTGCCCTCATAAGACATAACTGCTCAAATTCACACATATCTGATAATCAGCAACTTCACAGTCACAGTGAGGTAATAAAAAAGACTTATCCTAAACACGTAATACATAACAGTACGACTGTAAAGTCCACCAGACATTGTGCTGCTTCTACATTTTTAAGATAAATAGTACAAAAAGTAACAAAACTACAATATTACCAAATTCCATTTCAAAATACATCATTAAAAAATATTAATGTATCCAAAAATGGTTATGACATTTATAAAGCAACTAGTCCCTGTAAAAATGCATAGTGTTTTTTTTTTTTCGTTTTTTTTTTCAATACACATTGTTTTAATCAGGTACTCAAAAATGTTGTTTGCAGGATATGCAGTGGCACAATGGCAATGGCGCCCCCTTCTGTGCGGAGCCATTGTGCCAAAATTATTAAAGATTTTTTTTATTAAAACATTATAAATAGTTAAGAAAATAAGCTTTTATTCTTTTTTAAATGACCTCAAAATTGTATCTTATTAAATCAAGTGATGGAGATGGACAAGGCAACAATACTAAACAACATGTACAGCGGGGGAAATATGTATTGAACATGTCACCATTTGTCTCAGTAAATATATTTCCAAAGGTGCTATTGACATGAAATTTTCACCAGATGTTGATAACAACCCAAGGAATCCATACATACAAAGAAACCAAAACAAATAAGTTCAGATATTAAGTTATGTGAACACATGAAGAAAGGAAGGTGCAAAAAGGCATGGAAAGCCAAGACAACAGCTTAAAACTATTTGTAATTAAAAAGCAATCCAGCCCCCTGTCCGTGCAAATTAATAACTGCTGGTTCAGTCCCAATGGATGGTCTACAAAAAGGTCTCATTGCCAAGGTGTCACACAAGACACATCTCATGATGGGTAAAAGCAAAGAGCTGTCTAAAGACCTTCGCAACCTAATTGTTCCAACACATAATGATGGCATTGGTTATAGGCACCATTCTAAGCTTGTGAATGGTCCAGTGAGCACTTTTGGGGCCATAATACGGAAGTGGAAAGACAATCATTTCACCATAAATTTGCCTCGACCAGTGCTCCTCGCAAGATTTCTGATAGAGGAGTGAAAAGAATAATCAGAAGAGTTGTCCAAGAGCCAACACCAAGGTGTATGGTGTTTTTAGGGTAATGTGCACTGCCATTTCTCCTCCAAATATGGTGTGTATTATGGCATCCAAACAGTTCAATTTTGCTCTCATGTGACCACACTAAATTCTCCCAGTATTTTTTTTTTTTTCTTACTGGCTTTTCCAAATGTTGTGCAGCAAACTTTAAACGAGCTTCAACATGCTTTTTTTTTCAGTAATGGAGTCTTGCGTGGTGAGCGTGCATACAGGCCATGGCGGTGGAGTGCATTACAAACAAATTTATTCTTATAATAGTTGCAGAGGTTTAACAGCAAGCTGAAAGACCAGCCAGGAGAGCATTAGAATAGTCCAGTCTGGATAGAACAAGCACTTGGACAAGGAGTTGTGTGTGTGTGTGTGTGTGTGTGTGTGTATGTGTATATATATATATATATATATATATATATATATATATATATATATATATATATATATATATATTGCCATGAGTTCTGCAAACATAAATCCATCATTATAAATGAAAAGGGCTCTAGGATGTAAAGACATCTGTCCTTTTTTGCTATGAGTCTGGATTACTGTTTTTTGTAACACATTTCTGACATTAGGAGTTTTTATATCGCTTTTTTCAAGTAATTTCTCAGGTTTAAAACACAAAGTCTGAAGCACAATTGGAATTATCAGTATTGTAAAAAAATTAGGATGAAATTAGAAGAACTATCTTGCTTATTGTACTTGCTCACATTATCTAACTGCAATAGAGTCTAACTATCTATTGTCCAACGATAGCTAAACATTAACTATAACTTCCTTCATAAAATACCACTACTGGCTTGATTACAGAGAGGTCAACTAATGCTTTAAAATGTATTAAATACATTTTCTTATGTCTTTAATGTAATATATATTTAATTCAGTCATTTCATCAACTTACTAGCAAGTGTGCTTGAGAAATACTGAGATGAATGGGGTTCAATGCTGGAACGCGTTACTTTCGCATTCCTCAATTCCAATAGAAGTCTATTGGAGTGTAACTGTTCTTCAGGCTCAATGTGAACTTTGAATGTGAACTTTGGCAGAGACTGATGACGTTTCACAAGTAAAAAAAAAACAAAAAAGTGTTGAGAAACGGCTGAGGTGTTTAGTAACCTTTCCGGTGTGGCGCATAAAAATGATCAATAAAGTAAGTAACCATGAAATATTATAGGATATTACACATGAAGTACTTAATATTCATTTTAAAAACATCAATTATTGTCTTAATTGTCTTTATATTATATTAAATAGACTTTTTTACACTTTTTACAGGGGAACATTACTAAAGGTTTCACAGATGTATTAAATGTGGGCTTACAGTAAACTGTTCCATTTGTACAATATTTTAGGTTTTAGTGGAATTACATTAAACATCCACTATTAAACACACACAGATGAAATACTGTTGCAAACGTTGATCTGACTGAAGAAGAGAATCTGCTGATTCTGATGATACCAGTTCTGAACATTCATTTACATGATTGCAAATCAAATTAAACCAGAAGTAAAATGTTGATAATGTCTAATAATTACTGATTATAAATCATGAATCTGATTTAGTATCCATAAACACCCTGAATAAAATGTCAAATGAAATGTATTGTATTTGAGTGTGTGTGAATGAGTGTTTCTGATCTCTTACTCGAGCAGCTTCATGAAGACTGAGTGAATCATGGACGACACACACACATTCAGACATGGAGATTCTTCTCCAGGATTCAGGTACTTCAATCTTCATATGATCTTAATGTTATAGAAGACTCATTTTCTGCACATAACAGGGTGTTGTGTGTGTTTGCCAGGGTTAGTATAGTGATCTGTTGTCTCTATCATATTCTGGTGCCGGGATATACAGTAGTTGGAGCCACTCAGGGTCTTTAAACACTGTCCAAAGACACACAGATACAGTAGACAGCTAGATGATATATGACATTATCCTTGGACAGTCTCATCACTCTTCAACACACTGTCTTAATAGACAACCTTCTCATGTGGGATTTATTTTCATGCTAAATCAACCAAGTTCATTCTTGTCTCTATTCTGTTATCTCTGTTCTATTAAAGTCAGTTTAAGGGTGACAGATCAATCTCACCGGAGTCCAGCTGTGTGTCCCTGAGGAGTGACGCATCTATGAGAGAGCCAATAGCATTTAAAGGAAAACACACATCAACTGATCTGAGGTACAACATTTTTGTTTAGACAGACAAAGAGACCACAGACACACACAAATAATGCATGTATGGCATAATTTGTGAAATATCCATTTATTATCAAAACTCACACTATTATAAAGCGCTGCAATAGCCGGAGTCGAGCACAAGATCAGGTCTCCTCTCACAGCTGATCCAGAGCTTCAGTCCTGATGTTTGATGGACAGACAGAGAACTTTGAAAAGTGCTGAGCTTGGTTAAGTAACTGTATCTGTAATTAGTTACTTTCCGCCTCTATATATAGTTATTACCCTGAGGGTCTCGTCTCACACAGGGTCTTTATACACTTTCCTATTAAAAGAGCACACATCTATGTCAATAAACAGGTGAAATGATCATTGTACACTGTAATCACTCTTTGACATTTTCTCAAGCTTTTCTGCATCTGGATGTAAAAAAATTAATAAAATAATGATAATCCCAAAATAAACTCTTGTCTGTTTTCTATTGAAGCCAAAGTTGCAGACAGAAATCAAACCCACCCGAGTCCAGCTGTGTGTCCATGAAGAGTGAAGCATCTATGAGAGAGCCAATATCATTTAAAGGAAAACACACATCAGCTGATCTGAGGTACAACATTTTTGTCTAGAGACTAGACCAGTTCTTCCCAGATTTTCTCTGGAGCCCCGAACACAACCACGACACATTTTCTTATGTCTCCCTCATATAAAACACCTGTTTCAGCTCATCAGCTCATTAGTAGAGACTGCAAGACCTGAATAGACAGATGGATGGATAAAGGTAGATAAACCTCATATAGAGACCAATCTATCCATGTAAAATGAACTGTATATATTCTTGTCTGTATTCTGTTGAAGTGGATTCCACCAGCAGAGCTCACAGGCACCAGAGTCCAGCTGTGTGTCCATGAAGAGCGACCGGTTTATGGACAACATGACATTTAAGAGAAGACAGAAATCAACTCAAATGAGGTACAACATTTCTGTCTAGACAGACTCATCCTGATAGTAACTCACTGTACCCAGACTATCCATTATTAATAACAGATAAAGTAAATAGTATCTAGCAACACTTTTAACTTAACTTTTAACTTTTAAGTTAACATCTTGTTTATTGAAGTATTGTTAAAATTGCTATAACACTCATGCAGTCTTGCTGTTGGTCTGAATATCAGCATGAAATATAGATTTTCTGATGCATTGCATTCTTCATTTGAACAATCTGAAGATAAATTTCCAAGATTGACCTTTTAATCTATTATTTTTTCAGTTGATTAGAGAATAAAACTTTACTAAAAGTTCAGTAATCGCAGTATGTTACTTTTCTTACTTTTTATAAAACAGGGTGTACGCTTTCAAATTCATTCAATTTAATCACAAATTACAAATACTGTCACGCTGGTTGATGAAGCAGACAGACGAAGCTCGATTCCTAACGATAACAAAGATAATGTACACAAGCAACAGTGTGTTTTAACATAGACACGAACAATAACCGATTAAGGACAGAACTGAACAGGAGAATATATACACAGGGTAAACGAGGGAACTACTGTAACTAGACACAGGTGGATGAAGGTTAACTAATCAGGGACTAACAAGAACAGATGCAGACAAGACTGAACATAATTGTGACAAATACGTTTTGCCCCTCTTTAATGTGGCATGACAGATTATTTATCAGATGCTTTATCAACCCTTCTTTTAAACGGCAGCAAGAACAATATCATATCTTTATTGATAGCTATAGCATGAAATAAACATGAATGAACCATGAACACAAGAATATATGTTGAAATATATGGTACAACTTACTGAAATGTGTTTCAACCATGGAGAGATAAAATAGCTTGTGAATCAAGTAACATTACATTTAAATGCACAATATGTAACTTTTTTTGCTTTAAAATTAGCAAAAATCACTATATATATGTTATATATTTTTTTTTGTTGTTGTGTACTTACATTATCCCGACTGTTTCCAACAACTTTCAAACCAGGAGAAATTTTAATTTAATTTTTAGACACGGCACATTTCCTTATTTCCGTTTTGTCGCAGTCAATGGCGTCATATCCGCGTTGTCCCTGGTTTCCGCCTATGGTTTCCGCCCGTACTGCCATGGTAACCAGAGCTATGAGCAGAGCCCTCTGATTAACCAAGGCGACAGACGCAGACAACTGTGGAGTTCACAATGTCTATTTGCACACTGTTGTTGTTTCGTTCAAACATTACGGACCATGGTAAGCAGACTTTGGATAAAAAGGGAGAACTAAAACGAGAATCAATATCAGCGCGGTGTTTTCGAGATGCCTAGAGCTCTCATAGACAGTATATAAACGAGAGCTCCATGTCTGAGACTTCGACCGCTTCTACATGTACTTTATTAAACAGGTGAGCACATTTACATAAAACTAATCAATGTTTATAGTTCAACAATGATAAAATGTTAGAATATGATCTGTATGTTATTCTAATGTTGATCTAGCTTACTGCTAGTCTCATACAAACAAACTAACATGTAACTTTCAACACATTCAAATGCAGTTTAGTGTGCTAGTGTAGGCTAATGTTAGACCAGGTGAAACAGCGCTGCGTTACCTCACAAGTTTAATTTGTCTAATAAACTGACCTGTGAGTAGTAATTCTGCACTTGCGTGTAGTTCGGTAGAATGAGATGTCCATTCCTTTTATATCCGCGGGACTCGCGTCGCGTGTGGAGCTGATATCTGTCTCTTAGCAATCCCGAACTGCTTCATATCACAGTCATGATAAAAGCATCGATGTATTCAGTCAACCATAAACATTATTAGATCGGTCGGCTTGACGTTGACGACAACATCCATAATTCTTAGCATGTGTTGCGTCATCAAATTACGCCTTTGTCATTGTAAATAGGTTAGCGATCCCTAGTGGAGAAAAAATTCCATACTGTAGCTTTAACTCAGAAAATGTATACAATGGTCATACAGTAGTTCATTAGTAAGCTAGAAAGAACACTAGAAAGTTATGTGCTTAAACTATTAGGGATGTACTCATTATTTAATGTCTAAATCTGTTTAAATTACATTGTTAATTAAAATATGTTAACCAATTGCAAATAATTAGAAAAATTAGAAACTCAAACTAAAATGTGGTTGCGTCAAAGTGTGAAAATTATGAGCCAGGTCACATTTCTTTTACTATTAAAAAAAGAGTTGATTATTTTTACCATCAGTATTTCAAAAACTTTCAGAGCCTCTCAACTCTTTCAGGAAGTTCAGGAGCTGCAGGTGATGGGAGTTCATTAAACCGGCCTTCAGATTTTCAGATTCAATTGAATATTGATTTACTGAATTCAGTAATTTGGACATTGTTGCTAATTTTTACCTTTAATATTATAGTAATGATCCAAGTGAAGCAGGTCCACTGTATAGTTTAATGCATTAGATGAGATTTTTTTTTTTCCCTACAAAATGTACATGTATCTCAAATATTTCCAGATTTATTTTAATTGAGAAGAGAATCAAATAATGAAATTTATATCAATATCCAATTACTAGAGACTGCAAACGGCCCAAATAACAGTTTTACTGATATATAGACCAACAGCACTGTTGCTTGTGTGATATTGTCTAATTATTTAATTAGAGAGTGTTGTTATTTTACTAAAACTTATCTCTTTATGTTTTAATCTGTCAATCTTTCACTGGTCCAAAGCAGATTCAAATCAGATCTACTGAAGAAGTTTCAGTGTCTGTATGAAGGAACAGCAAAGCAAGGAAACCCAACACTCCTGAATGAGATCTACACAGAGCTCTACATCACAGAGAGTGAAAGTGGAGAGATCAATAATGAGCATGAGGTGAGACAGATTGAGACACAATCCAGGAGAGCAGAAACAGAGGACACACCGATCAAATGCAAGGACATCTTTAGACCTTTACCTGGACAAGACAAACCCATCAGAACTGTGCTGACAAAGGGAGTCGCTGGCATTGGGAAAACAGTCTCTGTGCAGAAGTTCATTGTGGACTGGGCTGAAGGGAAAGAGAATCAGGACATCCAGCTCATATTTCCACTTCCTTTCAGAGAGATCAACTTGAAGAAGGACAAAACACTCAGTCTTTCAGATCTTCTTCATGTCTTTTTCCCGGAAACTAAAGAAGTGGAAATATCCAGTGATGAATATAAAGTGTTATTCATCTTTGATGGTCTGGATGAGTGTCGTCTGTCTCTGAACTTTAAGAGCGAAGTGAAACTGTGTGATATATCTGAATCAGCCTCAGTGGACGAGCTGCTGATGAACCTCATTGAGGGGAATCTGCTTCCCTCTGCTCTCATCTGGATCACCTCCAGACCAGCAGCAGCGGATCTCGTCCCCTCTGAGTGTGTCCATCGAGTGACTGAGGTACGAGGCTTCAATGAGCCACAGAAGGAGGAATACTTCAGGAAGAGAATCAGTGATCAGAGTCTGGCCAATACAATCATCTCACACCTGAAGTCCTCGAGGAGCCTCCACATCATGTGCCACATCCCAGTGTTCTGCTGGATCTCAGCCACTGTTCTAGAGGAGATGTTGAGTGAAGCAGAGAGAGGAGAGATTCCCAAGACTCTCACTCAGATGTACACACACTTCCTGATCATTCAGACCAACATCAAACATGAGAAGGACTATGAGAAGAGAGTGAAAGATGAAGACATGATTGTCAAACTGGGGAAACTGGCTTTCCAGCAGCTAGTGAAAGGCAACCTGATCTTCTATGAGGAAAACCTGAGCGAGTGTGGCATTGATGTGACAGAAGCATCAGTGTACTCAGGATTGTGCACTCAGATCTTCAGAGAGGAGTTGGGCTTGTATCAGGGTAAAGTCTTCTGCTTTGTTCATCTGAGCATCCAGGAACATCTAGCAGCTCTATATGCACACATTCACTTTACATTTAAGAACAGAAATGTGTCTGACAAAACCAAACAAGGTTTATTTTCTAAAATCTTAAACCAGAAGAAATATCACTCATTATCTGAGCTGCATCAGAGAGCTGTGGATGAGGCTTTACAGAGTAAGAATGGACATCTGGACCTTTTCCTGCGTTTCCTCCTGGGTCTCTCATTGAAGTCCAATCAGACTCTCTTACGAGAACTACTGACACAGACTGGAAGCTGCTCCTACAACAAAGAGGAAACCGTTCAGTACATCAAACAGAAGATCGGGGAGAAGCGCTCTCCAGAGAGATCCATCAATCTGTTCCACTGTCTGAATGAAATGGGTGATGATTCTCTGATGCAGGAGATCCAAGATTATCTGAAATCTGGAGAAATAGGAAAAATCAAACTCTCCTCTTCACAGTGGTCAGCTCTGGCTTATGTGTTGCTGACATCAGAGCAGAAGATGGATGTTTTTGATCTAAAAAAGTTTATTGGAGTACGAAATAGAGCAGATGAAGTTCTTCAGAAGCTGCTGCCTGTGGTTAAAGAATCCAGATCAGTTCAGTAAGTCACTCTGACAACAATTATTACACTGATAAAACATGATCATATTTATGAGTTTAGCATGTGCTTTGTACCTAAGGAATACTGTAAAAGGAGAAATTCATAATATCATTTATATCAGTGTTTCCTGAACTGAGAGACTGAAGAGAGTCATTGTTCTCTACAGGTTGTGGGAGTGTGTTGTTACAGATGAATGTTGTGCTGCTCTGACTTCAGCTCTGAGATCAAACCCCTCACACCTGAGAGAACTGAATCTGTCGGGAAATAAATTAGGAGATTCTGGAGTCAAGCTGCTCTCTGATCTACTGCAGGATCCTCACTGTAAACTGGAGATACTTGAGTACGATTTTATAGAATTCTCAAGGTTGTCTGTTTTTCTCCTGTGGTGAATAATCAATGATATTCAAAAATAATATATAAAAAAAGGTTTACCATCAAGTAACTGAAAAGGATGTTTAATCTTCAGTGGATTATTTCCAAAGCTTCTGAGGTTATTTTACTTTTGATAGTTTTACAAGTCAAAAACATGATTGGATGTCATGAAGAGGTGACAACTGCTTTCATATATAAATCTGTTGAGGAGAAATTCATATCATATCATTTATATCAGTGTTTCCTGAACTGAGAGACTGAAGAGTGTCATTGTTCTCTACAGGTTGAGGTATTGTGGTGTTACAGATGAAGGTTGTGCTGCTCTGAGATCAGCTCTGAGATCAAACCCCTCACACCTGAGACAACTGGATCTGACTAGAAATAAAGTAGGAGATTCTGGAGTCAAGCAGCTTTCTGATCTACTGCAGGATCCTCACTGTAAACTGGAGATACTGAGGTAAGATTGTATAAAATGTCTCATATGGTAAAAATGATTGTGTTGCAGATCTGCCAGGCTCTCACTCCAGCCAATCACAGCGCACTCCCTCACCTGAGTTCTAATCACAGGAACAGGCACCAGCACCGGCTCAGGAACCGGCACCGGCTCAGGAACAGACACCGGCTCAGGAACAGACACCAGCTCAGGAACAGACACCAGCTCAGGCACAGGAACAGACACTGGCTCAGGCACAGGAACAGACACCGGCTCAGGCAAAGGAACAGACACCTGCTCAGGCACAGCTCAGGCACAGGAACAGACACCAGCTCGGCGACGGCCATTTTGTCCAGAGACACAGGCTCGGCGGCGGCCATCTTGTCTGGAGACACAGGCTCGGCTGCAACCATCTTGTCCGGAGACTCTGGATCGGCGGTGGCCATCTTGTCCGGAGTCACAGGCTCGGCGGCGGCCATCTTGTCCGGAGACTCTGGATCGGCAGACGTGACGTGAGCAGTCCCTGGATCGGCAGACGTGACCTGAGCAGTCTCTGGATCGGCAGACGTGACTTGAGCAGTCTCTGGATCGGCAGACGTGACGTGAGCAGTCTCTGGGTCGGCAGACGTGACGTGAACAGCCTCTGGATCGGCAGACCTGACGTGAACAGTCTCTGGATCGGCACACGTGACGTGAACATTCTCTGGATCCGCAGACGTGACGTGAACAGTCTCTGGATCCGCAGACGTGACGTGAACAGTCTCTGGATCGTCAGACGTGACTTGAACAGTTTCTGGATCGTCAGACGTGACGTGAACAGTTTCTGGATCGTCAGACGTGATGTGAACAGTCTTCCTCCTCCTCCGCCGTTTTTGATGGCGAGTTGCAGGCTCCGGGCTGGACAGGACCAGCGGCGAAGGGAGCTCTGGGCTGGGCATCAGCGGCCCAGAGTCGAAGAGAGACCAAAGCGGAGAGTGGTGCCGGGGCTCACATCTAGAACCTCCTCTCCTGCGGTTCCAAATCACCTGGCCAGACGGGTTCCCTCAAAAGATTGTCCTTGCCTGATGGAAGGGCGCTCAGGGGAATTGACCGTCATGGTCTCCTCAGTCTGACGGGCCCACAATGCAAAACACTGAAAAATTTTCATACGAGGCGGAACCTCTCCAGCTTGCGAATTCCCCCTCTGCTGCCTCCTCTCCCTCTCGGTGGTTACCGCTAGATCTATACATGTGACGGAGTCCTTCTGTCACGATACCACACACAGGAAAGGTAAATCCAATTGCAGTATTTTATTAGGTAATTCGTATTCGTTAGTGATGTTACGTATGACACTGAAACTTCAATGCGCGTATCACACAAGCGACACAGTTTCTAGTGAAGCCCGGTATCGGGGTGTGTATTGGTTTACTAGAGTCACGTGATCGGCGACAAACGAAGCCTCACTTTCTGTCCAATCACGTGCGCGTTTCGCTTTGGGTGTCAGAAGGCTCAAACTCCAGATCGTATTTAACGAGTCATTGTTGCCTCAGTCTGGTTGATGGGTTTGTGAGGAAAGTGCTGTACTTTGAAAGTTAATCAATATATTACATTTAAATAACCAAAATTTATTTTTCACTACTTAGGCTATTATTTGTTGTTGTTGTTACAAAGGCAAACATACAGAGAGCTGAAGATCCACTTGAATACTGGAGAATGCAGAAAAAAAGTCTACCCCCACCTATATTGGCATTACAGTTTATTTGTACCCCAGCCTCCTCTGTACCATGTGAAGTGCTGTCTAAAGAGGAGAAATATACTCAGCCCCAACACTGTGAAACAACTTTTATTTCTTAATAAAAATAATTTAAAAAAATTATCACCTTTTTGTTATTCCTACAGTTACATAAGCACTATCAGTAACAAGTGTCATAAGCACATTTAATAACAGATGATCCTATTAGACCAGTGGTTCCCAAACCTGTCCTGCCGGCACCCCAACACTGCACATTTTCTTTGTCTCCCTAATCAAACACACCTGATTTTAACTCATCAGCTCATTAACCCATGTGATAATGAGCTGATGAGTTGAATCAGGTGTGTTTGATTAGGGAGACAAAGAAAACGTGCAGTGTTGGGGTGCCGGCAGGACAGGTTTGGGAACCACTGTATTAGACAATGTCCTTATTCATTATGTGTGTGTGTGTGTGTGTGTGTGTGTGTGTGTGTGTGTGTGCGTGTGGAGAGAGAGATAGAGGGAGAGAGAGAGAGAGAGAGAGAGAGAGAGAGAGAGAGAGAGAGAGAGAGAGAGAGAGAGAGAGAGAGAGAGAGAGTAGACCTACATTAAATCTTATTGAATCATATAAGCTTATATTATATTTTATTGTCACACTTTAATGGGAAAATTAATTTATTTAATGAACAAATCAAACACAAGCATGTAAGGTTTTTATTTGTAAACATAACATTGAAACTATGGAGTGTGTTGTGGTTGCTACATCTGCCAGAGCTTCTAACACAGGCTTCTGGCTGCTTTAATTTAAATAATCACCAGATGGCGCTGTTCTCGACACTCTCGAAGCTTTGAATCTTTTCCCAGAACAGTCAGGGGAAAGCCTCAGTGATTCATGAGGCTTCATTTCCCCATCCCTAGTATTCGTAAAACCAGTCCAGGCAGGGGTCAAAATCCATATAAGCAATCCATACATGGGAAACAAAACAAGAACAGGCAAGAAAAGAGACCTCCAAAGCGGTGTGACATTAAACAAGGACTCCGTGACAAACACTTAAACTACCAGGGTGTATATGAAGAGTTCAGATGCAAAAGCCTCTAAGTGCCATCTGAAATTTTCTTCTAGAATGATCATTTTTATCAAGCTTGTATATTTAAGTTCAGTAATTTCACTTAAATGTCAATTCAAAGGTAATTTTCTTTGCCATTTAAGTGAAATTACTGAACTTAAATATACGAACTTGATAAAAATGAACATTCTAGAAGAAAATTTCAGATGGCACTTAAAGGCTTTTGCATCTGAACTCTTCATATATATATACAGAAGCTAACAAGGTGACGGGAAACAGCTTTGTGCAATGATCAATGAGTGACAGAACAGGATGATGGGAAATGTAGTTATGAGTGAAGGACACCATGGGGGAAGAGGACCTCTAGTGGTTGCACAGGGAAACACAAACCAGACACTGTGACATCTATTCACTGCCAGCATCCCGTTCTCCAAAGTATCATTGCACTTTCCACTTTCCTGCTTTCAGTTCATCCGCTCAGTTGTTGTCTCAATAAACACCCTATTAACTTCAATCTCCTTCTCTTGAGTCTGCTTTCTTAACAGATTGCCATACAAAACATCTATTGTGAAATTACTAATGGGAATGTTGCTTTTTTTTCGATTCTTTCCAATGTGTCTGACATCATTTTACAATATCAATGATTAAACATGACTGGATTATATTAAGATGTGACAACCGTGTTCATATACAGATATGTTGCTGATTTTTGGTACTTGCATTAAAAAATAATATTTGGTTACACTTTATTTTAAGGTGTCATTGTTACAGTGTAATTATATATTTAAGTACTGAGTAATATTAAGCAATTACATGTACTTAGTATAGGATAAGGGTAGGATTAGGATTAGGGTTACCTGTTATTATTATGGTAAGTTCATGTAACATATGTAACAAGGACACTGTTAAATAAAGTGTTATTGAATATTCTTGCAATTTTTACCAAATGGAGACTAACCCGCTCAAGCAGTTTGTAGAAGCGGGTCTGAACCTTAGACTGGACCTGTTAATGGTGCCATGGATTAAGTCTCTGATTGTGAAGTTCTGCTTATCTGAGCTGTAGATCCTGAACTGAGAGACTGAAGAGTGTCATTGTTCTCTACAGGTTGTGGAATTGTGGTGTTACAGATGAAGGTTGTGCTGCTCTGACTTCAGCTCTGAGATCAAACCCCTCACACCTGAGAGAACTGAGTCTGTCTGAGAATAAAATAGGAGATTCTGGAGTCAAGCAGCTTTCTGATCTACTGCAGGATCCTCAATGTAAACTGGAGAAACTGAGGTAAGATTTGATAAAAGTCTCAACGTCGTCTGTTTTTCTCCTGTGGTGAATAATCGATGATATAAAAAAAAAAAAAATATATATATATATATATATATATATATATATATATATATATATATATACACACAAAAAAGTTTACCATCAAGTAACTGAAAAGGATGTTTAATCTTCATTATATTCATGTGTCATTGTTCTCTATAGATTGTTGGATTGTGGTGTTACAGATGAAGGTTGTGCTGCTCTGACTTCAGCTCTGAGATCAAACCCCTCACACCTGAGAGAACTGGATCTGACTAGAAATAAAGTAGGAGATTCTGGAGTCGAGCAGCTTTCTGATCTACTGCATGATCCTCTATGTAAACTGGAGATACTGAGGTAAGATTGTATAAAACGTCTCGTATGGTAAATAATGATTGTGTTGCAGATCTGCCAGGCTCTCACTCCAGCCAATCACAGTGCACTCCCTCACCTGAGTTCTAATCACACACACCTACACCTCCTCATCACCCTCATCACTGACACTATTTAGACACAACGTGTGTCCAAATTCGCATACTATCCGTCCTAAATAGTATTCGAATATAGAATTAGTACGTCCCAAATCGTAGTATGTTGAAATGAATGTTCCAAAGATACCCGGATGGTCTACTATTTCCGGTCAGAATCCGAAGTGTAGATCGATGCGCACTCACGGCTAATATTGCCCACAACCCATCGCGTGTTGGAGGAGGATTCAGTTAGAACTACAAACGAGTGAAAAGTGTTAAAAAACTACAGACACGGAGGACCTGCAAGTCCAGCGGTTATGTAGAGAGGTTTAGATAAAGGGGTTAGAGTGATTAATTATCAGTATCTTACCTGACAATATATATATATATATATATTCAATGTTGTTTACATTATATTGCATCTGCAGCAGCATTGTGAACTTTTGTAAAGGTACGTTTCGCCTTTAACCTTTAAATGCATAATTATATTCAAATTGCAAACACATGAGGAGAGTCTCCGCATGAAAGACCCACGACTGGCAGACGAACGTGTAACTGCATTTCTCTCCGAAACGGTAGGAAATGAAATTGGATTGAATGGAGGATTTTAACTGTGACAAGATGATTCACAGAGCAGTTTACGGTGACAGGATGCACGCGACAGATCTGTCCGTTAAGATGATGAAGTAGTATGTCCCAAAGCTTGCCTAGTGCCTACTCTTTTGCTACACACTCAAAAGTATGTATTTTTTCTTCACAAAAAGAGTCCATACTTTTAGGGTGTGATATAAGTAGGCGAATTGGGACGCAGCAACACACTTCACTACAGTTCATTGTCTGGTCTTGTTTGTATGAATAGGACTACTAACCCTGTCTTAGGCCCCGCTTACACGAAGGGAAGACACAGATATTTCCCTGCAGTTTTGCCTCTCATTTGCATGAAAACCCTGTTTTTATCACCGAAACTATTATTTCTAAAAACTCCGGCCAAAGTGGAGATTTCTGATAACGCCGGTGTCAACTGGGAGAAACAGGGTTTTAGGTTCTCAAACGTCACATTATGCGCCAGAAAATGCCTAACGTCATGTGAGCGCCCTATGAAAGGAACAGGAAGTCGCTCGTGTTATTCGTTGTTGTCGAGTCTGAGGATTCTGATTGGCTTGCATGGCTTTGTCCTTCTCTCTACACTGCCGCCCATAGGTTTGGAATAGTTATGATGGCGCTCGACGCGTATTTATGCGGGTTGATGTAAATGACAACTCTTTTGAAAACCATGACATGTGCACAATGCTATTATTGAAAACGGAGGGAGAGAGGAGGGGGGGGAGTATTTTCTCTAAATAATCGGCTATGTGTAAATGTGGCCTTAGCGACTACTACCTGATATCTCCAGCGACCCTTCTCCAGTCTCGTCTCCATTCTCCTCTGTCTCCAAGTCTAGTGTTCAGAGTTCCAGCCTTCACTGCATCATCTACCAGTCATCACACCCATCAGAAGAAACATACTATTCACTGCCAGCATCCCGCTCTCTAAAGTATCATTGCACTTTCCACTTACCTGTTTTAAGTTCATCCGCTCAGTTGTTGTCTCAATAAACTCCCTATTAACTTCGATCTCCTTCTCTTGAGTCTGCTTCCGTAACAGATTGCATACAAAAAATCTACTGTGAAATTACTAATGGGAATATTGCTTTTATTTTTATTAGATTCTTTCCAATGCGTCTGACATCATTTTACATTATTAATGATTAAACATGAGTGGATGATATAAAGATGTGACAACCGTGTTCATATACAGATATGTTGATGATTTTGGGTACTTGCATAAAAATATAATATTCGGTTACACTTTATTTTAAGGTGTCATTGTTACAGTGTAATTATATATTTAAGTACTGAGTAATATTAAGCAACTACATGTACTTAGTATAGGAGAAGGGTAGGATTAGGATTTGGTTAAGGGTTAGTTACGTGTAATTATGCATAATTTACCGGTTATTATTATGGTAAGTTCATGTAACATATGTAACAAGGACACTGTTAAATAAAGTGTTATTGAATATTCTTGCAATTTTTACCAAATGGAGACTAACCCGCTCAAGCAGTTTGTAGAAGCGGGTCTGAACCTTAGACTGGACCTGTTAATGGTGCCGTGGATTAAGTCTCTGACTGTGAAGTTCTGCTTATCTGAGCTGTAGATCCTGAACTGAGAGACTGAAGAGTGTCATTGTTCTCTACAGGTTATATAAGTGTGGTGTTGCAGATGAAGGTTGTGCTGCTCTGACTTCAGCTCTGAGATCAAACCCCTCACACCTGAGAAAACTGAGTCTGTCATGGAATAAAGTAGGAGATTCTGGAGTCAAGCAGCTTTCTGATCTACTGCAGGATCCTCAATGTAAACTGGAGATACTTGAGTAAGATTTTATAAAATTCTCAACGTCGTCTGTTTTTCTCCTGTGGTGAATAATCAATAATATACGGTATTCAAAAAAGTTTACCATCAAGTAACTGAAAAGGATGTTTAATCTTCAGTGGATTATTTCCAAAGCTTCTGAGGTAATTTTACTTTTGATAGTTTTACAAGTCAAAAACATGATTGGATGTTGTGAAAAGGTGACAACTGCTTTCATATATAAATCTGTTGAGGATACATTCGTATATATATCATATCATTTATATCAGTGCTTCCTAAACTGAGAGACTGAAGAGTGTCATTGTTCTCTACAGGTTGAGTTATTGTGGTGTTACAGATGAAGGTTGTGCTGCTCTGACTTCAGCTCTGAGATCAAACCCTTCACACCTGAGAGAACTGGATCTGTCATTTAATCATCTAAGATATTCAGATGTGAAGCTGCTCTCTGATCTGAGGAAAGATCCACATTATAAACTGAAGACACTTGAGTAAGTAGTGATGATTAAAACTGTTGATACGTTTTTATAATTGAAATTTAGTTTACTTTTCTTGTGATGGTGAATTGCACACTATAAACATGTTTAATAAGAGTTTGATTCATTTATTTATTTTTATAATAGTTTATAGCAACAATTAAATATCTTAAAGTTTCTTTTTATTTCAAACAATTCAATATTTTGCTTTTATCATTGTTTTTTTTTTCCCCTAAATTATGTATTTTTAGAGAATGTAAATTGCAATCAAATATAATGGTAAATATTTATCACTATAATTGCCCCTTCGCTAAGCCGAGCCCGAAAACTGCCACAGGCCAATCGTGGCTTAGAAACCGTAACTAGGCGCGGGAGGTCTGGCAAGCTTTCGAGCGAAGGAAACTTGCCGAAGCGTTGTGCGTATGGATTGTGCAAATCTCAGGGCTGCCAACTCTCACGCACTGAGCGTGAGACTCACGCAATTTACACTTTTCACACGCTCTCACGCCACACATCCATTTTCTCACGCACAGAAAAATTGCGGAGCAAAGACGTACTTTTAATATTAAACTAATTCTCAGCTCTTAGATTCCGTCAATTTTATTACGAAATTCAGACAAAAATATTATATTTAATTTGTTATTTTTAACCTTTAATAATACCAGATTGGGCCCTCCATGTTTACAGCATTAGGTGAGATTATTATTTTTTTTTAAATAAAATTTAAAATAAACATGTATCCAAATTAGTAAATATTGAATCAAAATCAGAATCAAATCACAAGAATGGAATTGAAATCTTGAAATTTTTGTCAAGCAATAATAAAAACTGTATCCTACCAGACATTGTACAAACATTGTAACATGTTGTCACTAAACATTATTTGTTTTTACATTTGTTTTTGAGGCGGCTGCTGCTTGCGCTGGGACCTATAGGCTTTAGCTTCAATTATGATTAAATTATTCTCTAATCGGTTGCATATTATGTTGTTGTCACATTAACTAAAGAAAACTAAGGGAGGACTCAAATGCAAAGAATAATGATTTATTTAATAAAAGAAACATAAAGTAAAACAAAAACCCACAAGGGGGAAAAACATAATACAATACAAAACAACAACTTAAAAAACGAACATACCAAAAAGGTCACGGGAGAACGGGAGACGTGTACAAGACAACGATCCGACACAGACTGCAAACACAAAGGAACTTATAAAAGGGACAAATCAGGCAGGTGATGAAGGAACAACAGGTGGGGCAAATTAAACCAGTAATGAGATAACAAGGAGGGTGGGGTCAAAACAGAGACAGGAACACAAACACCACATGTGCTACACGAGACAGGACAGGCATGTGACATTACCCCCTCCTTAAGGAGCGACTACCAGACACTCCACTAGGGACGGGAGGGACAGACCAGGGAGGGACGGGAGGGACAGACCAGGGCGGGACGGGAGGGACTGACCAGGGTGAAACTGGGGTAACAGGAAGGACAGACCAGGGTGGGGCAGGGAAAATGGACACTTCGGGAGGCCGGGGCGGACCACAGAGTTCGGGAGGCCAGGACGGAAATGTCAGTCCATCTGGCGGCCAGGGCGGAGACTCTCCCTCGGGCGGCCAGGGCGGAGACTCTCCCTCGGGCGGCCAGGGTGGAGACGACCCTTCAGGAGGCCAGGGAGGAGACAACCCTTCAGGAGGCCATGGCACAGGAACAGACACCAGCTCAGGCACTGGAACAGACACCACCGGCTCAGGAACTGGAACAGATACCACCGGCTCAGGAACTGGAACAGACACCACCGGCTCAGGAACTGGAACAGACACCACCGGCTCAGGAACTGGAACAGACACCACCGGCTCAGGAACTGGAACAGACACCACCGGCTCAGGAACTGGAACAGACACCACCGGCTCAGGAACTGGAACAGACACCACCGACTCAGGAACAGACGACACCGGCTCAGGAACTGGAACAGACACCGGCTCAGGAACTGGAACAGACACCACCGGCTCAGGAACTGGAACAGACACCACCGGCTCAGGAACTGGAACAGACACCAGCTCAGGCACTGGAACAGACACCACCGGCTCAGGAACTGGAACAGATACCACCGGCTCAGGAACTGGAACAGACACCACCGGCTCAGGAACTGGAACAGACACCACCGGCTCAGGAACAGACGACACCGGCTCAGGAACAGGAACAGACCCCACCGGCTCAGGAACTGGAACAAACCCCATCTTAAGTGCATTGTTAACACTGCAAAATATGACACATCAAGACATGCATACAAAATACTTAAGAAATCATATTTCTGTATACTAAAATTTGGTTAAAACCACATACCTTGCATGACAGCACTACAAAAACACATAAAAGTGAAACCCCATTGCCTTATCTACTGCTTTTCTTATTGTTTTGGGCTTTATTGGGTGAGTGATATTTCTTATAATACACAAATATTACAAATAGGTTGTTAAACTAATAACGTTATTACCACAAGTTTTGCCTAAACCTACCTGATAAATGAAGCCACGCAATGGTGACGAAGGAGTTAAGAAGAAGTTTATAAGCAAATTTAACTCTGGTTTCGCTAGCTATTTGAGTAAATGAAAACATAATACTTACATTTAAATGTGAATTTGCTGTCCACCAGCAGCCTTCACTTTGGGACACAGCTCACATGTGCTACACGAGACAGGACAGGCATGTGACAGTTGTGGATATATCCCTCGAATGTATACTGCAGTCCCTTTTGTCTTGCGTTCTCAGATATTTCACCTGTTCGCCAAAAATTACTAATTACTACTAATTATGGGAATGACTGACACCAGTGCATACATACTGTAATAGACGTGCAAGGTGCAAAAACTTGTCAGGTGTAGCAACAGTATTTAGAAACCTAATTAAGTAGGGCGGGGCTTAGCGAAGGGTCAATTTCTTCATCATAAATAAACCTGACCCAGTGACAGAGAAAGAGGAGAGTCATACAGGATTATAGATAAGGGTCAAGGGTCATCATTCATGGTCACTTAGAAGCAAAATCTGAATGTTTAAAAACAGCTTTAACAATTGTGTAAAATTGTATTATATTATAATCTTTCAATTATTCATCTAAGTAGTTTCTTTAAGTTGTTCTAAAGTAGATAATTCAATAATGTCGCACACATTTGACTGTCTGTTTTACTTGCAGGTTTTAGATGTTAGTCTGACCTTCTCTGAATCAGCTGATGGAGAATAAAGAGCCTCTACAGACACAATCACATTCAACAGAATCAACAGACACAAACCCACTGTGATCATCACACACACACACACACACACACACACACACACACACACACACACACACACACACACACACGTGTTTGTGTAACTTTACAGAATGATCCAATCCTTCATCAGAAGTCAAACAAGGAAACCTTCAACCAGATGAAACTGGAGACATATTCTGAATGTCCAGATCCAATCTGACTTCTGACCTGTAATGCCTGAATCATACACTGTAAAAAATGTTACAGCTATTAACTTTAAAAAAACTATGGCAATAATATTACACATATTTTTGAGTAAAGGCTTGATTTCTTTCATGGAATCTACCTGAATAAATCATGTAAAATGCCTAATTTAATTTAGTGAGATATGCTATTTTATTTTTTAGTATTTTTTACTCTCATTATTGTGTGAATTCAAGTGAATGGAAATTACCTTTATATATTTGACTTTTGAGTTATATTGTATGATTAAATGATTGTATGTTGCTAGCACAGCACAGAAACAAACTTGTCATTGCATTATAATTAGCTGAGTTATTGTTCATGTTCAATGAACAAAACAACAACCTAACCATAAGCCCTACTCGTCTGCACAATGGTAACGATCAAAACTTTAACATAATAGAAACTCTTTCAAATGTCAAACATAACTGAACATTAAACATTAACAGATGTTTCCCTGTTCTCAAAAACACATGAAATAACACTTAACCCTTTCATGCATGAATTATGATATTCTCAGTCAGGATTTTTTTTCCTATGTGTTTTTATTGCTCTTAGGGCATGAAAAACAAGAATTGATTTTTATTTTATTTTTTTTACAAATTTTTCAAAGAGATCTTCAGATGTCCACTTGAGTGGACAGCATGCGTTTATGGTTTAAATATGCAACATATCTTGTTGTAAAACATATTTTTTTTCATTTGTTAGCATTAACATAGTCATAGATGATGCAATCATTCAACCAAAACAGTTAAAACTAATGTTGTACACAAATTAATTAACTCTATACCAATTTGACTTTTAAAAAATAAAAAATACATTCTTAAACATCATATATACAATGGTTTCATTATTTAGCTCAACTTGTGTCATTATCCAGCTCAATTCAGTTCAAATTTTGTTTTCCGCCGATAGTGTCAGTGCAGTTAAATCGATAATGACCCTGAATATTAATTGTTGTTTAAACCCTGATTCCAGAAGACAAAATAAGAATAATTTAGACCAATATCTTTCCTCTGTTTCCGCTATTGTTATAGTTGTGGACTCACTCTGCTATTCACCTAGATCCATTGGAATGAGTTAGAATGATTTTTAGAACCTCATGGTTATAGTTAGAACTGGTCAAAATTAGATAAAGAACAAATTTGTCTTATTTTATGTATGTAGGATTGTTGGTGATTTAAAAAAATATATTTATATTGCTTGTTCTTTATTTCACAGGAAATTATTTCCGTTTGCGGCTGCTGGTACATTTGTGGCAACGTTCAAGGATATCGCTGAAAATGTGTTCTTTCCGTAAGAGCTTTATCATCTTTACACATTCTTAAAGGGGCTATATAGTTTTCAGCGACCTCTAGCGATGATGTTTTAGATTGCAACCAATAAGTTTACAAGCGAGTGTTCGTGCGCGTGCTCGAACTCATGAGCGAGCACTGTGGGTATCGACCAGACTGAGACGCAACACACCGGAGAAAGCATCACACAACATGCTGGAAACTCAGGTAAACTCCCACTGCAACGTTACAATAATAGGCTACTTTTATCAGCTTGACGTTGAACTAATGCTCCATGCTCGTACCATGATAAGTATGGAACCCTAGCAACTGTGCCGAATTTTGCCACTGCTAGCACCACATTTTCTTCAGGAAATGTACATTCTAGGTTTGTAGATGAGGTTTCTCCATGATTCAAATGCCCTGCCGATGTTGATCCATGTTTTCACCCGAAGTTCACCCGATTCACGTCTGGCCTTACGAGCTTCAGCAGAAAAAACTTTTTTGTTTGTTTTTTATCAATATGTGGAGTGTGTGTTGGAGTCTGTGTTGTGCTGGGAGCAGGTCATTTCTTAGTGTTATCAGACATGTCATAAGTTGCATAAGTCATAAGTCCATATCATAAGTTGCAGTGTCGTCGCTGTTGAGTGCAAAGTCAGTAGACGAGGCGAGAGGCTCGGGAGCGCGCATGCAGGTCACGTCACTGGATTTCGCGGTAAATCCGACGAAGTAAGCATGTGTTCATTGAGAGTGGAGAACACAAGATCCAGTGTTCCTTTGTCAAAATGCTTGTCTAAGATGTGATTTTGCACTGGCTTTACAAATCCACCATCCACACCATATACCTTTTGTTTTGCACATAACTTGATTTATTCATCTGACTTGTTTATTACAGAGAAGTGGAGTCATACTATCTCCCAGGAGCCCCTCCAATCTACAGTAAACCCATGGAGTTCTTCAGTTACCTTCTGGCCAAGGCGTAGGACCTCTCTATAATTTAATTTAAACTTGTTTAATGTTGTATTTAAAATATTATCAGCAATAAGCTATGCGAAGATTCTATGGGACTTGGTGAAGGAAAACAAAGGTTTTGCGAGGGATTGCAGCGGTTTTGCTTGGGGGAACGCAAAACTTTTGTGAGGGAACGCAAAAGTTTTGCGAGCTAAATCAAAGTTTCTCGGGGGAATGCAAAAGTGTTGCGAAGGAATACAAAGGTTTTGCGAGCGAAAGCAAAGTTTCTTGGGGGAAGGCAAAAGTGTTGCGAAGGAATACAAAGGCTTTACGAGCGAAAGCAAAGTTTCTTATGGGAGAACGCTAATGTTTTGCGAGGGAATGCAGCGGTTTTGCGAGTGAAAGCAAAGTTTCTTGGGGGAACACAAAGGTTTTGCGAGCGAATACTGAGTTTCTCGAAGAAACGCAAATGTTTTGCGAGTGAGCGCAGAGTTTCTCAGGGAACGCAAAACTTTTGCGAGGGAACACTAAGGTTTTGTGAGCGAACACTAAGTTTCTAGGTTGAACACAAAACTTTTGAGAGGGAACGCTAAAGCATTGACATATTTTTTCCTTCCATCTCAATTTTTTCCCATCACCATGTCTCTTTAGGGTCTCCATGAGATTCTGTGATGATTACACCCTGTCGACACCGGACGCAACTCGAAAAAGTAACCGTTACAAATCCATTTGTCATTCCTGGGAGAAATATTGTGGATGCATGGAGTATGTCATAAACTGAATGAGGCATCAGTTTACTGATGGGAATTTGTCGTGTCGTGTCACGCTGTGCTGCGCCACATCCAGTGTAGACAACATCACTGATTTGAATGTTTTCTATTGTCGTTTGGCGCTTCGCATTGCGCCGTTCACATTCATTGTAGACACGGAGTTAGTAAAACATGCATTGTACTACAAAATAATTTTACTTGTAGTTTTAAAGGGTAGCATATTAAAAGGTGACATTATGTATTTTGACATTTAAAAGGGTGGTGAGATCCCGGCTGGTGAACATGCTCGAAGCTGGGGTGGTTACTGTTTTGGACATCGGAAAAATAGATTTTAACCAACTTCATGAGGAGTAAGAGCTGTTTTGAGCTTTAAGTTTTGCAACTATGGATTAATGATGCAATAAAATAAATGGATGCATTTTATATTATTGTCCTCTAAACTTAAGTGTTGGGCTAAAATGCCCATGACAAAAAATTATTACATTTCATAAAGTGTAATTTTAACCACTTGTTGTCTCCTCTGAAGAGTGCAGATGGTTATGGAAGAGATTAGAAACAAAGCCTTTGAAATTTCAGTTTTGGAAAGGCAAAAAGAGAAGAATGATTTCCTTATATCATTAAGGTAAGAACCTTTATTAATATTAATTCTAAACTTCAATATTGTACTTAATGACATCTCTAAATAAAAAAAAATCTCTTCTGTGTTTCCTAGAACCACATCTGGACTGATTGCTTTTTACTGGGATGAAGTTTTGAAACACACTGAAAGTCCGTCGTTCCATGTGAAATACTTGGATTCTATGACGTAAGACTATGCTACTGATTGACAGATTGATAAATATAAAGTTAAATGAGCATTTAAAACATGCCTGAATTTTGTGTGTTACAGGCAATGGCCAGAGCTGATTAAGTTGAGAAACGCAAGTGAAAATTATCATGTGCTTTTAGACCCCGATACAAGGAATGGTCTACTGAAGTAAGAAAGAAATTTTGAATATTACAAATATAATTTAAACCACTACATAATTAATAGTTATACCTTGGCATTTCTCATTCTTTCAGGCAACTAAAACTTTTTCCTAATTATCTTTAAAACCACTTGAACGATCATGATCCTTGTATTGTGTTCCCCCGAGAAATATAGTTCCCTTTTCGTTCGGTCACTCCTACATCATGTCGGTAGGAGTTACTAACGAATTGGGATCCCAATCCCAATTGGGATTACTCTGTTTATTAATGTTTTTACTCAACATCTCTGCAGTATTTGGAGGATTTATGATATATTTAAAATTTCTATAAATAAATAAATAAATAAATATTTATTTAAATAGGCTTTTTACAAAAAAACTACATTTTATGTAAAATTCCCTTTATCAAAGACCCATATTTGTAACTATCATTAATGGGGATAACATGGATAATTTTACATGGTTTAGTGTAACATTTTTGCCCATATTTTGTAAAAAGTAGTTGCCCATATTTTGTAAAAAGTAAAAAATGATAATTTTAGCCACTAGATTGCTTTAGAGCTCCACTATATGCTATTTGCTATTTGACTAACTGAAAGATAACTTTTTATCTAAAGATAAGTTTATTTATTTTTTTCTAAAGATAAGTTTTTCCAGTTGGATTCATATCTAAATTACTTTTTTGTCAAGAATCCCCCCCCCCAAATGTTAGATTGTGATTAGAATCAAAGATAAAAGTTTAATTTTTAGAGTATATAATTTATTTCAATCTTCTTTTTTTCATATAATTGTACAAATGTAATCTACACTTCAGTTAACTGTAACAGAACAGATATGTACAGTTATATTATATATTGAGTACAAATACATGACATGAACACCAAAATGCAATGAACTGAACAGCATAACAAATGAGCAAATAAAGCAGTAACTTTTCTCTCTCTCTCTCTCTCTCTCTCTCTCTCTCTCTCTCTCTCTCTCTGTGTGTGTGTGTGTGTGTGTGTGTGTGTGTGTGTGTGTGTGTGTGTGTGTGTGTGTGAGCATGATAATTTTGCATTGTGGATGTTTTTTGCATTGTTGTAAGTGTGCCACTTTATTTCTGTCTATGTGTTTTGGTGATGAATTTTGTATATTTACATTGCAGGGTCTCCAGGGACCCCGAAGACAACTAGTGTCACTATTTTTTTCACGTTAACATAATAACAGATATCATTCCATTTTTATTTTTATTTTTTTCACCTGCCTGTAATTAGCTTGTTCAGGTTTGATAAGGGTTGAACTCTGTTAAACTCTGTAGGACAGTGGCACTCCAGGACCGAAGTTGCCCATCCCTTATCTAGAAAATGTTGAGAGCCGTAGAAAGTTTCATACCATTTGGATAAAAGAGAATTTTTTTTTATTTTTTATTTGAGCAAAAATCATTTGCGGGTTAAAAAGACCCCAGAGATAACCAAAGGGTTAAACTTGTTTAACAAATCCATGTTTTGGAGCAGAGTTGGAGAAACTCAGTTGCGGAGCGCAGGACAGTTTGACACGTGACTCATGGCTTCTGTTGAATGTTGTTAAATAAAGCAATAAACCTTATTCAGAGCAGCGCCATGACAGGAATGAAAGTGAGGCTGTGAGGGATTGGCTTACTGTGTTATCTATGGCATACGCTGTTGAGAGCTCATGTTGTCTAGAGTTTTTTTTCATCTACTGAAATTTCTTGGAAAGATATTTTTGCAGTGTTTTGTCAGCAGAACAATCCAAAAGCAATACTACTGATATTAGTATCAGTAATACTGAAACTGTTATTAAATAACAGTACAACCCACTGGAGAGATGTAGGCCTATCCCTCACAGCCCTGCTTTCATTCCCATTAAAAATCAAAGATAGCGCTGTTGTAAATAAATCAACTGTGGTTTATAGATCTAAATTCACTGTAAACCACAGCTTCTCAGAGCTTATTGATTTTATAAAACGGTTAGTCCATAAAAAAATATTTATTTCAATATTAACTAATGAGGTCAAGTGTATCCTCGTAGAGTAATGTACATTGAACGTGGCTCCACCAATCAGAATCAAGGGCTGGAATTTTTATTTTTATTGTGCCTTTTTACTGTAACTGATTCCAATTTTCTTTTCTAGGTGGACTAAACTTCATTTTGATAAATTCTTTGACACCTTGGCCCTGGAATATTACAGACGTGGAAATGAAGCTCTTGGTTCTGACAGATTCAATCAGTCTAACTGGCAAGTGGACATCTACTACATGAAATGAACCATGATTTATGATTAATTAATATGTATCCATGTATCTGAGACTTTGGATTTTGTTTGTTAGTAGCTCAAGGAAATAGCAGTTTTTTATTCAAAAGTTGTTCATCTGTTGTTTCAGAAAGGAATGACACGTAAACATGTAGATAACATTTGTGAGAATTTTTAATAATAATTAATAATTGTTAATCGATAATAATGACAAATCAATGATAAAACAAAGATGATCCCTCTATTTTGTTCAGGGCTATTGGCAAAAGTGCTGTTGTTTACTCTCTTCCTGTTTATGGAAAACTTTCTGAAGTCGGCTTTGGGATCACTGAGATCAACAGGTTTCTGAACAGAGTAAATAACATAATCCTTATTCTTGAAGGGAAAGATGTATCACGCACTCACAGGTAAGACATGAAACATTTTCTCATATTTATGTCACGATCCACACACGGGAAGCAGGGAAGATCCAATTTGCAGTATAAACAATTTATTAAGGGAAAACCCAAAAACAGTGGTCAAGTCCAGGCAATGGTCAAAATCCGAATAGGCAATCCAAAACAAGACACAAACAGGAACAGGCAGGAAACAGAACACAGAAGTGGCGTGAAAAATACAACAAGGACTCCGTAACAAACACTAAACAGGCAGGGTATTTATACACAGGGACATGACAATAGGCTTGTTTGAGATGCGCCTTGCCTCGCCTGAAATGTAGTCGAGAGTAGGCGGCTGCAGTGAGAGGAGGAGTGAAAAAAGCGCAGGCAAGCCGGACAGTTCTCTCTTCTCGCAGTGGATCTGACACCTGTGAGATCAAAGACGGATATCGCGGGATTCACGGGATTCACGCTCGTGCACAGTGTTGATAATAAACTGGATGGAATTTAAGTTCTGTTGCTTTTATATGAAAATAAATATGATAAACAAGTCACCCAACTTATTTAATTCCATTCCAAATACATGTTTATCAATCTTTTTTATTTAATACAGACATATGTGTTTATTTTTTTTTTATTTTTTTTTTTTAAATTACATTGCATAACCCAAAGAGATCGCACTGTCAGATAGTTTGGGAATATTCACACATAACGTATACTCATAAAACATGATATCAGAGTTTTAAAATCAAACATTTTAAAAGAGAACGATACATCACGGTTGTTTAAACCAATGAACATTAAGCTGTGTCGTCAGCAAGTCATTTCCCATCATGCTTTTGATCAGCGCAGTCGGTGGAGAGCAACTGCGCTCGACTGCAGAATCCGACAGGTGTGCCTTGCGCTCGCGAGAGATTTTTGACATACGTCAGCATGACATCAGAGCAAGGCGGGCCGCACTCGGACACATTTCTAACCGGCATGCATCTCGCGCTGATCACCGGTGATCGATTCTGCGCAGATTTTGCTCATCTCAAACAAGCCTAATGATAATGGGAAACAGGCTGAGTGCAATGATCAGTGATGAGGGACAGCTGAGTGCAATGAACAGACAAGGATCATGGGGAATGTAGTGCAAGAGTGTGCTGGACACCGTGAGGAAGGAGGACATCTAGTGGTGACCCAAGGAACATAAACCAGGCACTGTGACATAACCCCCCCCTCTACGGAGCGGCTACCAGACGCTCCAAGACAAGAAACAAACAAAACAAGAGTCCAGGCGGGAGGTGGAATGGTGGAGGATCAGGGGGAGGGATGGGGGGCCAGGTCCATGGAGGGGAACAGAAACAGGGGGTGACAAATCATCTGGCGGCCAGGACGGGGACGACAGTACATCGGGCGGCCAGGGCGGAGCAGAGGGTCCATCGGGCGGCCAGGGCGGAGACTCTCCCTCGGGCGGCCAGGGCGGAGACTCTCCCTCGGGCGGCCAGGGCGGAGACTCTCCCTCGGGCGGCCAGGGCGGAGACTCTCCCTCGGGCGGCCAGGGCGGAGACTCTCCCTCGGGCGGCCAGGGCGGAGACTCTCCCTCGGGCGGCCAGGGCGGAGACTCTCCCTCGGGCGGCCAGGGCGGAGACTCTCCCTCGGGCGGCCAGGGCGGAGACTCTCCCTCGGGCGGCCAGGGCGGAGACTCTCCCTCGGGCGGCCAGGGCGGAGACTCTCCCTCGGGCGGCCAGGGCGGAGACTCTCCCTCGGGCGGCCAGGGCGGAGACTCTCCCTCGGGCGGCCAGGGCGGAGACTCTCCCTCGGGCGGCCAGGGCGGAGACTCTCCCTCGGGGGGCAGGGCGGAGACTCTCCCTCGGGGGGCCAGGGCGGAGACTCTCCCTCGGGGGGCCAGGGCGGAGACTCTCCCTCGGGGGGCCAGGGCGGAGACTCTCCCTCGGGGGGCCAGGGCGGAGAAGACCCCTCGGGCGGCCAGGGCGGAGAAGACCCCTCGGGCGGCCAGGGCGGAGAAGACCCCTCGGGCGGCCACGGCGGAGACGACCCCTCGGTAGGCCAGGGCGGAGACGACCCCTCGGGCGGCCAGGGCGGAGAAGGCCTCTCGGGCGGCCAGGGCTCAGGCCCAGGAACTGGCACCACCGGCTCAGGCACTGGAACTGGCACCACCGGCTCAGGCACTGGAACTGGCACCACCGGCTCAGGCACTGGAACTGGCACCACCGGCTCAGGCACTGGAACTGGCACCACCGGCTCAGGCACTGGAACTGGCACCACCGGCTCAGGAACAGACATAGGTACAGGAACAGACACAGGCACAGAAACAAACACAGGAACAGACACAGGAACGGACACTGGCTCCGGCTCAGGAACCGACACTGGCTCCGGCTCAGGAACAGACACAGACACAGGCTCCGGCTCAGGAACTGGAACAGACACAGACACTGGCTCCGGCTCAGGAACAGACAACACTGGCTCCGGCTCAGGAACAGACACCACCGGCCCAGGAACAGGAACAGGAACAGACATCACCGGTTCAGGAACAGACACCACCGGCTCAGGAACAGACACCACCGGCCCAGGAACAGACACCACCGGCTCAAGTGTCTGCGTAGCCCACACACACCACATGGCTGTGGCCATAATGGCCAGTATCGCGGTCACTGAGGGCTCAGGAACAGACGCCACTGGCTCAGGCTCAAGAACAGACACCACCGGCTCAGGCTCAGGAATAGACCCCACCGGCTCAGGCTCAGGAACAGACACAGGCTCGACGGCGGCCATCTTGTCAGGGGACACAGGCTCGGCGGCGGCCTTCTTGTCCGAAGACACAGGCTCGGCAGGCGTGACGTGAACAGACTCGGCGGCGGCCATCTTGTCCGAAGACACAGGCTCGGCAGGCGTGACGTGAACAGGCTCGGCGGCGGCCATCTTGCCCGAAGACACCGGCTCGGCAGGCTTGACGTGAACAGGCTCGGCGGCGGCCATCTTGTCCGAAGACACAGGCTCGGCAGGCGTGACGTGAACACTCTCGGCGGCGGCCATCTTGTCTGAAGACACAGGCTCGGCAGACGTGACGTGAACACTCTCGGCGGTGGCCATCTTGTCTGAAGACACAGGCTCGGCAGACGTGACGTGAACACTCTCGGCGGCGGCCATCTTGTCTGAAAACACAGGCTCGGTAGACGTGACATGAACACTCTCGGCGGCGGCCATCTTGTCTGAAGACACAGGCTCGGCAGACGTGACGTGAGCAGTCTTGGCACTCTCCAGGATCTGATATAGCCTTTCGAAGTACTCCAACAGAGTTTCAGCTGCCTTGTCTATCTTAGACTGCACGGGGACCTCCGAGACTGGGACCACCAGAACTGGGATCACCGGACTCGGGATAACTGGAACTGGGACCACCGGTACTGGGACCACCAGAACAGGGACCACCGGAACAGGGACCACCGGAACAGTCACGGAGGAGGTCTTCCTTCTCCACCTCCGTCTCTGATGGCAATCTGCTGGTTCTGAGCTGGGCGGAATCAGTTGCGGATGGGGCTCTGGGCTGGACCTCACCAACCCAGAGTCGAAGGGGGGCCATGGTGAAGAGTGGTGTTGGGATTCCTCTCGATAACCTCCTCTACTGCGGCCTCCACGGGTCCCGCGAAATATGACCAACCGGGTTCCCTCAAACATATCTCTCCTCTCCCGCTCGGTGGCTGGGGGGGAGAAATTGGTGTACATACCGCTGGATCTTGTATTTGACGGAGTCCTTCTGTCATGATCCACACACGGGAAGCAGGGAAGATCCAATTTGCAGTATAAACAATTTATTAAGGGAAAAACCAAAAACAGTGGTCAAGTCCAGGCAATGGTCAAAATCCAAATAGGCAATCCAAAACAAGACACAAACAGGAACAGGCAGGAAACAGAACACAGAAGTGTCGTGAAAAATACAACAAGGACTCCGTAACAAACACTAAACAGGCAGGGTATTTATACACAGGGACATGACAATGATAATGGGAAACAGGCTGAGTGCAATGATCAGTGATGAGGGACAGCTGAGTGCAATGAACAGACAAGGATCATGGGGAATGTAGTGCAAGAGTGTGCTGGACACCGTGAGGACATCTAGTGGTGACCCAAGGAACATAAACCAGACACTGTGACAATTTAATTATATCATATTGATTTAATATGTTAATCTTAAAATAGTAAGACATTTTTTTATTTGTTTTTCTCTGTCTTGCAGACAGACTTATTTTGAGGCCATCTTTAGGATTGTTTTTTCTGATCTGTGTAGTCCATTTATTGAAGCAGAGAAAAACAGGGGCAAAGATGATCAACTATTACTGCCTTTGCGGTAAGACAAAGTAAAAAAAATTAAAAAATAAAACAGTGAATGAATTATCTTGTTTTATGACCACCTTTCAGTAAAGACAAGTTGTGTGTTCTTGATAAATTTATCTAGAAAACTAATGCTTCGTGCTCTCTATGTAATGCATATATAATATATTCCTCTTCATAATCTTTTGTTTGCTATAGCGTAATTAGGACACTGTTCTTCTGTAGTTGGTACTTTTGTGGTACCAGAGAACAATACAGAAGTTCAGATGAACTCCAGCAATCAGCGAAGTAAGAAATGGACTTTTATCCTCTTTATTTTTCATATGTTCAGTAAAAAATCTTGGCGATCTGGGCAAAACACTGTCTGGTTCTGAAACACTTTGATGGCTGAAATTTAGCTTGTTCTTGTGTATGATTTTTGCAATCGAATAATCAATCGGAAATGGTATAACTTATATTTTACAGTGAATGGAATCAAGTGAGGAGCGTTGTCATAAATGAGCTGTTGAAAAGTGAAGCATTTACCCGAAAACAGCTTGAAGAAGCACCAAAGTAAGAGGAACAATAAAGATCAAGTGTTATTTTAAAGGAGAACTCCGGTCAATTTTAACATTGAGCAAATTTTTTTGTAAATTTGGAGTGCTGTCAGTACAGAGAACAATGACAAAAATCGGTGTTGCCTACACTGTGTTATCCTCTTTTTAAAATTTGCAATTTTTAAATTTGTTGACTTAAAGGCACAATATGTCACTTTTTTTGCTTTAAAATTAACAAAAATCACTATATCTATGTTATATTTTTTTTTTAGTTGTGTACTTACATTATCCCGACTGTTTCCAACAACTTTCAAACCAGGAGAAATTGTTATTTAATTTTTAGACACGGGACGTTTCCTTATTTCCGTTATGTCGCAGTCAATGGCGTCATATCCGCGTTGTCCCTGGTTTCCGCCTATGGTTTCCGCTCATGCTGCCATGGTAACCAGAGCTATGAGCAGAGCCCTCTGATTAACCAAAGCGACAGACGCAGACAACTGTGGAGTTCACAATGTCTATTTGCACACTGTTGTTGTTTCGTTCAAACATTATGGACCATGGCAAGTAGACTTTGGATAAAAAAGGAGAACTAAAACGAGAATCAATGTCAGCGCGGTGTTTTCGAGATGCCGAGGTCTCTCATAGACAGTATATAAACGAGAGCTCCACGTCCGAGACTTCGACCGCTTCTACATGTACTTTATTAAACAGGTGAGCACATTTACATACAACTAATCAATGTTATATAGTTCAACAATGATAAAATGTTAGAATATGATCTGTATGTTATTCTAATGTTGATCTAGCTTACTGCTAGTCTCATACAGACAAACTAACATGTAACTTTCAACACATTCAAATGCAGTTTAGTGTGCTAGTGTAGGCTAATGTTAGACCAATGAAACAGCTCTGCGTTACCTCACAAGTTTAATTTGTCTAATAAACTGACCTGTGAGTAGTAATTCTCCGTGTAGTTCGGTAGAATGAAATGTCCATATTCCTTTTATATCCGCGGGACTCGCGTCGCGTTTGGAGCTGATAGCTGTCTCTTAGCAATCCCGAACTGCTTCATATCACAGTCATGATAAAAGCATCGATGTATTCAGTCATCCATAAACATTATTAGATCGGTCGGCTTGACGTTGATGACAACATCCATAATTCTTAGCATGTGTTGCGTCATCAAACTACGCCTTTGTTATTGTAAAGAGGTTAGCGACCCCTAGTGGAGAAAAATTCCATACTGTGGCTTTAAATGGGTCAAGTTTTAAACCTGCTTTTAGCCTCTTAACATCCTTGATGTGTTATTACAAGTACACAGCCATGTGAGTGATTCCTTCAGAGTGAACACGGGTGAATCTGACTGCAGTAGATGTGAAAGATATTAATAAAAGTGATATTAATTCAGCCAGCGCACGTACCTGTATTTACTTCCCGTTTTCGGTCTAAGTCCATAGTAATCGATTGTCGAGTTCACGCGCGTGATCATAGGTAACTAAGCAACAGTGGAGACTCTCGACAATCGACTACTGTGGACTTCGACTGAAAACGGGAAGAAAAACCAGTTATGTGCGCTGGCTGAATAAACATCATTTTTATACATATCTTTCACATCTACTGCAGTCAGATTCACTCGTGTTCACTCAGAAGGAATCACTCACATGGCTGGTGCACTTGTGATGACACATCAAGGATGTTAAGAGGCTAAAAGCAGGTTTAAAACTTGCCCCATTGAAGTCAACAGGGTGCAAATTTCAAAAGTGGATAACACGGTGTAGGCAACACCGATTTTTGTCGTTGTTCTCTGTACTGACAGCACTCCAAATTTACAAAAAAATGAGCTCAATGTTAAAATTGACCGGAGTTCTCCTTTAAGAACAATGAATTATTTATGAATACTTTGCTCTAAATCTGAATATGCTGAAACATGTATTCTTTTCATTCCTTTTTTTTGATTTGATGATTTCAGCTTTGTTTGATCTTTTTGAAATCAGTTCATATTTGACAAGTTATTTTTAGTTTTTTGTTGTTTGAATCATAAAGGAACTTTATTCAAGCCATTCATCGGATCCTAGAGAACCTGAAAGAGTATACTGATCTGGATGATGACTTTGAAAAAGGATTGATTGATCTTCTTCCTTTGTAAGATTTATCATTTTCATACCATATTTGCATTTGAATAGAAGCCATAGATAAATATACATTTTTATTCAGTCTTCACAATTTTTATTTTTTCCCACAGAGGCTTCGAGGAGTTTCTGCACTACAGAATCATACAGATTCATGAAGTCTGGGATATGCTAGTGGAGTAAACTCTCTCTATAAATAACATGTCAGGATTGTATAGAGGCTTGTTTTCCACCACACAAAAAAAAAAAAAAAATTATAAAAGATAATTACGACTTTTAATCTCACAATTCTGACTTTTTTTTTCAGAATTGCAAGTCCGAATTGTGATATATAGCCTAAACTCACAATTGTGCGTTATAAAATCAGAATTTGCAAGATATAAACTAATATTTCTAATGAATAAAGTCATAATTGTGAGATATGAACTCGCTATTGTGAGTTATAAAGTCAGCTCACTATTCTGACATTTTCTCGCAATTGCATGTTTATATCTCGCGATTCTGACTTTATAACCTGCAATTGAAAAAAGAAAAAAGTCAGAATTGTGATATGAAAAGTTGCAATTATTCTTTTTTATTTTTTATTCTTTCATATGATTGCAGCTGCTGTCAATAAGTATGATTTATACCAGCAATGTATTATTAACAGTATTTAACATGCTCTTATTGAAATGAAAATAAAATACATTAGTAAATACTGAGTAAAAAAATAGTTTTTTTTTCCACTGTAAACTTTTTCACATGATAAAAACTGTTTATTTAGATTTGTTATACATCTGAACACATTAATCAACAACATTAGAATCTATTTTCATGTGTCTATTTTCACGTATTACGTGTAAGTGTTCCACTTAATATTAAGTGATTTAACTACTATGTTCTATAACATTTATAATTAATAATTTGATACAGTGCACTTATCTTACTAGCTGGTCTCCAATACACAAGTGCAAATTAAATAAAAATCAGAAATACCCATCAAAAACATGTCCCTGCAGTATGAAATAGCAACAATAGCAAAACTACTAACTTGATTTTATACTGATTTTATATTGGTGAATACTTTTATTTGTTAGGGACTGTTCGTTTTTTATTTAAGGGGCCACCGGAGGAGTTTTGAGATCTGTTGTCAAAAAAGACATGACCCTCCCTTCGCCAGCAATAAATTTTTCTATGACCCTCCAAAATGATTGTGAAAAAAGGCATGACCCTCCCCGATAATTTATTGATTAGCCTACTTCTGTACTGGTTTGCGCTTGGCAAAGATGTTCAGATAGCCATTGTTTGTTTGTTTTACAACCATAAACTCTTGCTTTCTCATCTTACTAGGGCTGTAACGATAGACCAAACCTACGATTCGGTTTGTATCACGATTTTTGATTTTAGATTAGAAAAAAATCATGTTTTCGGTGCTGATGCGGTGTGACTCGTTCAACATGTGGGTGGCGCTGCCAACAAAGCATCTAAAAGCTGTCACAAAGAACCGGCAAAAGTAATGATTATTAATGTCAAATATAGCAAGGAGACATTTTAATTGTTTATTAATAAACAAGTGTTTTCTGTGTCGACTGCAAAGATGAAGTTGACGATGCGTCGCGATCTTCTCAAAACGCGCCAGAGAGAAAGGCACATTCATAAGCAGAAAGCAGTCTGTTTTCCTTCGTTTTGAATTGTTCTGTTTAAAGGTAGACATTTCAAACTTTCTATATATTTCTCAGGTCTGTGAGTTTCGCTGAGTTTCGGTTCATTTATGAGACAAGAGTCCAGTTCACTCGCCCGCGCCTCCGTGTCATGATTATCTATTTTCTACTATAGTTAGGCTACTTCTTAGGCCCTATTTATTAAATCCAGATGAAACATTGATTAAAATTAAGATACAATTAATAAAAAAAAAAAATTTACTTTAAAGAAAGGCTTTGTGCATTCTGTTTGAGGTCTCTGTGAAATTTTTAAAGTCGTTTTCAGAGCAGTCATGTCCGTAATGGAGTGTTACGAACTGCTCGGAGACACGAAGGGAGAGACCCAAATGCAGCTTTATTTTAAGGGTTATCCAGAATCGTAATCCAAAAACAGGCAATGGTCGAAACACAGGTAAGCAGTCCAAACAAACAAATAAACAAACAAAACAGGCAGGGACCAGAGGCAAGAGAGTAATCCAGGGAACAAGGCAAGATATCCAGAAAACCAAGAAACATGAAACCAGGGAAAATGCTCGGAAATGCAGACTAACAGTACAACAAGACTTCGCGGTGAATGAATGAATGAACATGGTATAAATAGACAGACTAACAGGATGAGACACAGGTGAATGCAATCAGTGAATGAGGTACAGGTGAATGTGATCAGTGATAAGAGATGAGTCCGGGCAGTGAGTTATGGGAAATGTAGTTTGTGAGTGAAACATGATAGTCTGGTGTGGAGTGCCCTCTAGAGGCTTTCAAGGGCACTCCTGCTGGTTATCATTACATAGCCCCTCCCCAAAGAGTGGCTTCCAGACGCTCCAAAACTGTCCAGGTGGGAGGTGGCCTGGAGGCGGATCCGGGGGCGGGATGGAGGGCCAGGTCCGTGGAGTGGAAGAGGACCTTGAGACTGCAGTAATACAGGAGGCCAGGATGGAGCAGGTAGTGCAGGCGACCAGGGCGGAGCAGGCAACCAGGGCGGATCAGGCTGTGCAGGCGACCAGGGCGGAGCAGGCTGTGCAGGCGACCAGGGCGGAGCAGGCTGTGCAGGCGACCAGGGCGGAGCAGGCTGTGCAGGCGACCCTTCAGGCGGCCAAGGCGGACATGACCCTTCAGGCGGCCAGGGCGGAGACGACCCTTCAGGCGGCCAGGGCGGAGACGACCCTTCAGGCGGCCAGGGCACAGGAACAGACACCGGCTCAGGAACAGGAACAGACACCGGCTCAGCGGAGACCATCTTGTCCGGAGACACTGGTTCGGCGGTGGCCATCTTGTCCGAAGACACAGGCGTGGTTTCGGCCATCTTGTCCGAAGACACAGGCGTGGAGTCGGCCATCTTGTCCGAAGACACAGGCGTGGAGTCGGCCATCTTGTCCGAAGACACAGGCGTGGAGTCAGCCATCTTGTCCGAAGACACAGGCGTGGAGTCGGCCATCTTGTCCGAAGACACAGGCGTGGAGTCGGTCATCATGTCCAAAGACACAGGCGTGGAGTCGGCCATCTTGTCCAAATACACAGGCGTGGATTCGGCCATCTTGTCCGAAGACACAGGCGTGGAGTCGGCCATCTTGTCCGAAGACACAGGCGTGGGTTCGGCCATCTTGTCCGAAGACACAGGCGTGGAGTCGGTCATCATGTCCAAAGACACAGGCATGGAGTCGGCCATCTTGTCCAAAGACACAGGCGTGGATTCGGCCATCTTGTCCAAAGACACAGGCGTGGAGTCGGCCATCTTGTCCAAAGACACAGGCGTGGAGTCGACCATCTTGTCCGAAGACACAGGCGTGGAGTCGGCCATCTTGTCTGTAGACACAGGCACAGAAAGAGGAAGAGGAACAGATTCAAGCTCAGTATCCGGATCAGTTTCAGGCTCAGGAACAGATTCAGTCTCGGCGGGACGAGACACTTGACGGGCGGATGTGACGTGAAGCTCAGTCTCTGGATCGGCAGAAGTGACGTGAAGCTCAGTCTCTGGATCGGCAGAAGTGACGTGAACAGTCTCTGGATCAGCAGAAGTGACGTGAAGCTCACTCTCTGGATCGGCAGAAGTGACGTGAACAGTCTCTGGATCAGCAGAAGCGACGTGAACAGTCTCTGGATCAGCAGAAGCGACGTGAACAGTCTCTGCATCAGCAGAAGCGACATGAACAGTCTCTGGATCAGCAGAAGCGACGTGAACAGTCTCTGGATCAGCAGAAGCAACGTGAACAGTCTCTGGATCAGCAGAAGCGACGTGAACAGTCTCTGGATCAGCAGAAGCGCACTCTGAGCTTGACGGGACCAGCGGCGGCGAGGGCTTTGAGCTGGGTAGGACCAGCAGCGAAGAGGACTCTGAGCTGGTTAGGACCAGCGATGAAGGCGGCTTTGAGCTGGACAGAACCAGCGGCGAAGAGGGCTCTGAGCTGGGCGGGACCAGCGGCGAAGAGGGCTCTGAGCTGGACGGGACCAGCAGTGAAGGCTCTGTGCTGGACGGGACCAGCAGTGAAGGCTCTGTGCTGGACGGGACCAGCAGTGAAGGCTCTGAGCTGGACGGAACCAGCGGTGAAGAGGGCTCTGTGCTGGACGGGACCAGCGGTGAAGAGGGCTCTGTGCTGGACGGGACCAGCGGTGAAGAGGGCTCTGTGCTGGACGGGACCAGCGGTGAAGAGGGCTCTGTGCTGGACGGGACCAGCGGTGAAGAGGGCTCTGTGCTGGACGGAACCAGCGGTGAAGAGGGCTCTGTGCTGGACGGGACCAGCGGTGAAGAGGGCTCTGTGCTGGACTCTGTGCTGGACGGGACCAGCGGTGAAGAGGGCTCTGTGCTGGACGGGACCAGCGGTGAAGAGGGCTCTGTGCTGGACGGGACCAGCGGTGAAGAGGGCTCTATGCTGGACGGGACCAGCAGTGAAGAGGGCTCTGTGCTGGACGGGACCAACGGTGAAGACTCTAGCTTGGCGGGCATGTCGCTTGCTGTCTTGGCTTCGGCAGATCTGGCGTGAAGTGCAGGCTCGGCTGGACGGGGGTGCCATGGAAGGAAGCTCTCCAGACATCTGGAGAGTGCCTCTATCCAATCCAGACCAGAGAGATCGGGGAGCTCCCTCGGGTCGACCTCCTTAGCCCCCAGCCGGTAACATAACTTAATAGCCTCATCACCCAGAGAGCAAGAGGCAGCGAGAGGAAAAAAACCCCAGGTGTACTGGAACAGATCGAGGCTATCCAGGGCTAAGGCCGCGATCTGTCCAGCGAACTCCCGGCTCATGCTGGGAAGATCAGGTGAGATCCGTACTGCTGTATTACAGGAGGTCATAGCTGCTGGATCTGAAGTGTCCCGAAGTCTTCTGTTACGAACTGCTCGGAGACACAAAGGGAGAGATCCAAATGCAGCTTTATTTTAAGGGTTATCCTGAATCGTAATCCAAAAACAGGCAATGGTCGAAACACAGGTAAGCAGTCCAAACAAACAAATAAACAAACAAACAAAACAGGCAGGGACCAGAGGCAAGAGAGTAATCCAGGGAACAAGGCAAGATATCCAGAAAACTAAGAAACATGAAACCAGGGAAAATGCTCGGAAATGCAGACTAACAGTACAACAAGACTTCGCGGTGAATGAATGAATGAACATGGTATAAATAGACAGACTAACAGGATGAGACACAGGTGAATGCAATCAGTGAATGAGGTACAGGTGAATGTGATCAGTGATAAGAGATGAGTCCGGGCAGTGAGTTATGGGAAATGTAGTTTGTGAGTGAAACATGATAGTCTGGTGTGGAGTGCCCTCTAGAGGCTTTCAAGGGCACTCCTGCTGGTTATCATTACATGGAGAACTGTCACGTCCGTAACATTTTTTTTTTTTTTTTTTTACATAAATGCGAAATAATATAATATATTATTTTATGAAAATAATATTTTATGGTCTGTTGAGGCCGATCTTTATTCATCCGGTGGGTATATATCTTTTGGTTTGCACAGATTACTAAAAAATATTTTGACACCTAAAAGCTAAAGATTTTTTTGTGTCACGTCACATGTGTATTTCCCTCATATTGTAAAACGCATGTGTAGACTGATATTTTTCTATTGTCTTGACTCCTTTCAGATGTTTCAAAATATTGGTATTAAATGCATTTTCTGAGAATTTATATTTCAAGTTTTGACTGCAAATGTCACGTCCATAACACTGGAAACGCCCAATTTTAACGAATATATCCGCAACTAGTTTTTGTGGTGTAGGTGTAGGTCTACGAATTTTATTATGTTAACTTAAATAATACTAATAATAATTTAAATATGTGGTAGCCCTACATCTTACATATCGTGGAAACAAAATAAGAATGGAAACTAAAATATGGTAGTATCACGCTACAGCGCACATTCTATCAGCTGCAGTTCTGGCACCTCAGTCCCAATACTGTAAAACCCGATGTACATTCACATCACATGTTAATGCAGCGGTAGAGTTACACTCACAGGACACTGTGCACTTATTTGCAATCACAAAAGTTTATTATTTGCTCGTGATTTAAAGCTTTGCCGGGTAAACATTTCATTGGCATTCTGTTCTGACATGATGCACTTTTTCTAAGCGCGAACTAAAGTGCGCACAAACTGGATTTTTGTTGGGTCAGACCCATCTGATATCGAAGGGGGCTGATAACGCGAGATCAACATGGAGCTAAATGGAAAAAAAAAATAGCACCAAACAAGCCACTTTGAAATGTTGCTGTTTTCATGAATATAAAAGTTGGGTGACCCTCCCCCTAGACTAAAAAAAAGTTGGATGACCCTCCCCTCAACAAAGAATAAAAAAAGAACTGACTGACATTTGGAGGGAAAAACATCCGCATGCTTCACAATTTACCTGGTCTAACAGCTCTGGTTCATTGAGGTCTAGGATTGACTTCTGGTTAATATCTGACCTATTTATCTGATTATGTCAATAAGGTTGAAATTTTGCCTTCTCCACTATCCGATCATCAATCTATTATTCTGTCTTTTGATAACCCATCTTACTCAAGAACATATTTCATATTGGAAACTAAACTCTGCTTTATTAGAGGATGAGGAAACTTGTCAATCTGTAATTTCTAAAATTAATTTATTTTTAATAAAGCTCAAGCTGAAAACAATTTTAGTTCTAATTGGGAACTATTAAAATACAACATTAGATTATTGTTATTCAAAGTTGGATCTCAAAAAGCCAAGCAATCCAAATTAGAGGAACTTAACATTGTTAAAAGAATTGTCTGTCTCTCCTGTATCCCTTTTGAAAATTTATCAGTTGTCCAGAAAATAGAATTGGCTGAACTTCAGAACTCATTAGATAACTTATATGTAAAGCAAAGGGTGCTTTTGTTCGTTCAAGAAGGAGATGGATGGAAGAGGGAGAAAGAAATTCCAATTATTTCTTTAGGTTAGAGAAACAGCGTAATCATCTCAATTCTATCAATAGTCTTAACTTAAACGGAGTAGTCTTAAAAGATCATAAAGACATTTCTAAGTATTGTGAAGAATTTTATAAAATTCTTTATCGTTCTAGACACTCTCAACAAAATTTTGACTTATTTTTTAATTCTCTTGACTCAGACCGTATTTCCAAAATTTATGATATTGGGAAAAATCTGTGTGAATCTCCTATTCAGTTGAAAGATCTGAGGCAATCGACAAGCTGAAACTTAATAAGTCTCCTGGAAATGATGGTCTGACCACAGAGTTCTATAAGAAATTTTCAAATATTCTTTCTCCATTTCTTCTCCAAGTGTATTTAGAAAGCCTACATAAGGGAACTCTCCCATGTTCTATGACTCAGGGGCCCGGTTTCACAGACAGGGCTTAGACTAAGCCAGGATTAGACCATAGATCAATTAGTACATTTAAGTAATTTTTATAAACATGCTTAGAAAAAAACATTACCGATGTGCATCTTAAAACTAAAAAGGCACTGATATATTTTTAAGATCAGTAAGTGCAAGTTTATTTCAGTGGAAACAGCTCAGACTTACATTTTAGTCTAGGACTAGTCTTAAGCCCTGTCTGTGAAACCAGGGGAGGGTGTTATAAATTTGATCCCTAAGCCACAAAAGGATCCTTCTCAACTTGAAAATTGGCGACCTATAAGCTTATTAAATAATGATTACAAAATACTAGCCTCGATTTTTGCTAAAAGAATTAAATGTGTTTTAGATAATATAATTGATGACTTTCAGTCGGGTTTCATGAAAGACAGACTTATCTCAAATAATATTAGACTTGTTCTTGATACTTTAGATTATTCGGATCTGATCTCTGATGACGGTTTCTTGCATTTTCTTGATTTTTATAAAGCTTTTGATTCTGTTGAGTTTCCTTTTATTCTTAAATCTTTGAATATTTTTGGTTTTGGCCCAAACTTTATCAATGCAATTCAAACTTTGTATAATAACGCCAATGCTTCAATTAAATTACAGCAAGGTACTACTAATAGATTTAATATAGATAGAGGCATCCGTCAAGGCTGCCCAATATCGCCGTATCTTTTTCTGCTTCCTATGCAATTATTAGCCATCCATATTCAAAATAGTAATCTGAAAGGTATCTCTGTTGCAAACCAATCAATTTTAATAAGCCAATTGGCTGATGACACCACTCTATTTCTAAAAAATAAAGAACAAGTTTCTGTAGCCTTAAATATAATTGATCTCTTTTCATCTGCTTTTGGTTTAATACTTTATATTCACAAATGTGAACTTTTACTTATTAAAGACTCCACTGATGATAAAGTATGTGACATTCCAGTCAAATCCGAAGTGAAATACTTAGGTATAATTATTTGTAAAGATCAAAAAAGAAGATCAATGCTAAATTTTGAACCTCTTATTCTTTCTATTCAACGCAAATTTAATTCTTGGTTACAGCGAGATCTGTCTATATCAGGTAGAGTGTTACTTTCCAAAGCAGATGGGTTATCTCGGGTCATCTATCCTGCAATGGCTCTGGATGTTCCTGTGGAGATTTCTAGAACACTGGACAAAATGATAGTAAACTTTGTTTGGAAATCTAAAAAACATTTAATCAAAAAGAGTGTTATGATAGCTGATCGGACAATGTGTGGTTTTGACTTAGTGGATTTTTCCACTCTTAATAATTCTTTCAAGGTTAAGTGGACAAAATCTTTCTTGAACAATCCTACATCTTTTTGGAATATTATCCCAAATTATATTTTCAGTTCAGTTGGAGGTTTGCATTTTTTGTTACGCTGCAGCTATGACATTTCTAAAACAACTTTAACTCTTTCTAGTTTTCATAAACAGACTTTAATATGCTGGTCCCTGATATATAAGTATACATTTTCTCCGCATAATTATTTTATTTGGAACAACCAAAATATTAAATATAAAAATAAATCTATTTTTTTAAACAATTGGTTTGATAAAAATATACTTTTAGTGAGTCAACTTTTAGATGAAAGGGGTGTCTTGCTCTCTTATGAACACTTTATGCAAGAATTCTCTTTTCCAGTCCCCCCAAGAGAATATGCCATTGTTTTTGGGGCAATTCCTGATTGTATAAAACCTTTAGTCAATCCTGGCCCTAAAGGTCCTTTATGCTCTCCACCTATATTTGACAACACTCATTTATTTGTTGATCAAACTCCTTTCAGCAGATTGTCAAACAAGAAAATTCGCTCAATTCTTAACAAGGATCAGATTTCTTTACCTGCTTGTGTAAGCTTTTGGAACAACAAATTTGATAATAATATAGTATGGGAAGATTTCTGGCTCCTTCAGAAAAAGTTATTTTTATCTAATAAAGTTGTTGAAGTATCTTTTAAAATTATTCATAATTGCTATCCAGTTAATTATAATTTTGCTAAATTTAATAACAGTATCTCCCCTTTGTGCACCTTTTGTCATCAGGTTGATGAGACAATTACTCATTTATTTTGGGAATGTATGTATTGCAAAATATTTTGGGTTGACTTTTCAAATTTTGTTAAAAGATATATGTCTGTAAACTTTTGTATAAGCCAAAAAATTGTGTTTTTTGGTGACTCTATGAAAGTAGACCCTTATCATTTTAAAATTATTCTCAACTTATTACTTTTTCTTGCCAAATTTTATATTCACAAGTGTAAGTTTTCAAAGAAAACTCCTTCCTTTTTCATTTTTAAGAAAGATTTTGATATATATTTGAATTCCTTGAGGAATTCTAAAAACTCTGCTGCTTGTAAGACTCTACGTTGGTGTCAATCATTTAAGCTAGCTTAATATTCTTTATGTTTATGTAATGTAACCCTCTTTTTCTGTGTATTGTTTATATGTTAATTTATTGCTCATTTATGGTTGTTTTGTATTTGTTATTGCATAATAAAAAAAAAAAAAAAAAAAAAAGACATGACCCTCCCCTATTGTCCTCCGGTGGCCCCTTCCATAAATACCGAACGGTCCCTTACACTGACCACATCAAAATTACTTTTATATGACATCATTTGATGTAAATTTAAGACAAATTGATCTTGAAAATGATGTAGGATAAGCAGGTCTATTTTATTAGTAAGTAAAAATAAACAATATTAACACTAGTGGAAAAGAGAGGGAGCATCCTGATTGACTGCCTTTTACTGACCCTAAAACTGCTGTTGACTGAATAAATATTGATCAGAAGCACAAAACCATGTACTTTCTGATTATTGGCAAAGTGCATTGAACTCATGACATACATTCAATTTAATATTGACAGATTGGATTTCTTGTGAAAAAAAAAAAAAAAAATCATAAGCCCTTGCAATGATGACATTGTATTTACTGTCAGATATTCATACAGTTTACTATTAAATGTTACACTTTATTTAAATTTGTCACTTTATACATTCTATAAGTATGATTAACTTTTCAATAACATGTCAACTTTCTCTCATTAGAGTATTAATAAACTGTTCGGGTTGGTAGAAAAAGTTGACATGTACTTGCAAAGTTACATATAGTCAGTAGAATGTCTGCTGGGGTTTTGCAGATATTAAGCAGACAGTTATACTCTAATCAATGACTGGTAGTTGACATGTAGTTGCATAGTTACTTATAGCTAGTAGAGTGTCGAAATAAAGTTACCAAAATATCAACCTGACCCAAACCTGATGTTGTTAAACTCTGAAATGAAAACAGGCAGTTAAACATGCTCTGTGTGCTCGACTGTGACCTTAAGAAGAGTTTACATTGAAATGATTCCCATGATTGCAATGAAGTTGGTGTTTGCACAGATGAAAGTTCATATTACTGGAGATAAAGTTCAGTCTAGGTTTTGACTCTTGATGTCAACGGACAGTCCACAGTGTACATGTTGTGATCGTTTTCTCTTACTCGTTTTATTTTTGTTCTGAGAATTTAGAAACAGCAAAATGAATAATTCACTGTCCATCTTAATCTTAACTGTTCTTCTCTCTAAAGGTAAGCTAATGTTTCTCTTCATATATTTTTAAATTTGTTGTAATCCGGTGGTATTTGATCTGTGATAATCTCTTATGGTTCTTTAAACGCTTGCTGCGGTCATATCCAGTCATTGAATATTACTGTTGCTTATTATAATTGAGTTGATTCTGATTTGATTTGCTATTCAGGTGTGGAGAGTGTGAGCCTGACAGATGAAGACTATGAAATGGCAGACAAACTCTTCACAATGGGAGCTGAAGGGTTTTTGAAATACTTGGACAATTTAAAGAAGGCAGCAGAGGTGGTTGTGGAAAGAAATAAGATAAAAAAAACAGGGTAAAAAACAGAAATGTATGATGCAGGGTTATTGTTGTTTAATAAAAATAAAACTATTAAAACATTTCTGCTATTTGAAATAAAGCTGGAATAAAATAATATTTGAAATGTTGCAATGTTTGAAAAGTTAAAGCACTAAAATTATTAACTAGAAATAAATAAAAACATGAAATACAAAAATGAACCTAAATAGCAATATTTAAATAAATAAAACTTAGTATAAAAAGCATTTAACATTTATTGCTATTTGAACTTATTGTAAAGAAAATACTTTTTGAGGCTAATTGCACTTATTTGCACTTTATGTGCACAGCTGCACTAAAATAATTAACTATAAATAGATAAAAACTAAAAATAGATTAAAAAAATTAAGCTTAAAACTAAACTAAAATATAATAAAACTAAAATAAAAACTAAATTAATGGGATGATATACAGTTAATAAGCACTGTAAGAATATATATATATTTTTTTACAGATTTTTTCTTTAACACTAAAACTACACAATGTTAATTTAAACGTAATTTAAAACACAAGAAAAACGCTTGTGAAGAATCAATACAGAATATGTCTTCACATTAACACTTTAGAATTGGACCACGTTTTACAGACTTTTCTCCGAGCCTGGAGAGTAAACTCAGTCCCTCCTAACGCAACCCTTGTTTGCTGTGTTGTACAGCACTGATATGCAAGACTTGTGGATTTCTGTGAAGGAGCTGATCGAGAGGATTAGTGCTAAGGAAAGAGTTAAAGGACATGATGATTTCATTGTGGCACTGTGGTAAGTAGAACTTTGTCCACTTGAGACAAAAAGCTTTGCACTTTATAATTATATAGTGATCTTGAACATTGCCAAGGCTGATTATGATAGATTTAAGGAGCTCTTGTTATATTTTCTACTTCTGAGCTATTTCAAATGATAACTTCAGTGTATTTGCTTATGTGTGTTTAACAGCGTTTTTCAAAGACTGAGTCGTCTTTATGGAGAAGGTTTGTCTCGCCTGTTCGCAGCATTTCCTGAGAATGAGATTTCTCGGTATGAGGGCCATTCAGCTGATTCATTTATTGACAAATATTGAGTATATGACTCATGTCACAAAAGACTGATGACTGTTCTTCTACAGACCATTTGGCATGTTTGAAGGGATCATCAAAAACGAGACAATGGTGGAGCTCTGGAAGTAAGCATGTTTTTTGCCTGCAAGATGATTGAAAATATTTTATTAGAAATAGCTAGTATAAAAATGCATCCACTGAACAGTTCAAATCCACCACATCTAACATGCAGATCAACCTTCTCAAGATTTATTTTCAATCATTGATAACTCAATCATATAGCTCATTAGTTGTGTTTAATGCAGATATGTGGAGTCACGTTTCCTTCCAGGAGCTCCGCCGATCTACAGCGATCCCGTGGGGTTCCTCGGTCACCTTCTGTCCAAGAAGTATGACCTCAAGCTTCTTTCACAGTTTCTTTACATTCTTTACATAAAATAATATACAGTATATATGACATAAATATCTTAAAAATATGCTAAATTAAAGTGAGATGTAATTATAAATTATAATTGTGTTGTATAAGATGTTTGTCTAAAATTTAACATTGAAATGTCTTCACCTGAACTATAATTGTACACATTTTTTTACTAATGTAGAACATTTACTAATACATTATTAATTTCACAAGTTGAATCTGTTAATATTTAATGGACATGTACTAACAATGAACAATTGTGTTTTTAACTAATGTTGACAGATTAATAAATACTGTAACAAATGTATTGCTCATTTTTAACTAACATTACCTAATCAGACCTTATAGTAAATCGTTACCAACAGGTTATTTTTCATGTTGACAGGACATTGTTTTCTTTGTTTTAACAGGATTGCACAGCCTCATGTGGTTGAAATCCTAAAAGTTGCTTTGGAAGTTGGGAAGATAGACATCAGTCAACTTTTCGATGAGTAAGACCTGTTTTGTCATGCATTACTGGTTCAAAGCATACACAATCAGTTATACTTCTGACATTAAAGTTGTTTCTTTCATGCTGGTCCTTTTTCCTGTAGAGTAAAACATGCAAATACACTCAGATGACAAATATAGATTTTTGTAGGTCATCATTTAATTCTCAGTAATTCTTCTTTAGAGCACAAATGGCTATACGTCTGGTCAAAGAGAAGGCCATGGAAATTTCCACCTTAGAGAGGCAGACAGAGAAGGATGAGTTTCTGATAACATTGAGGTAAGAACATACAGCAAGACTGTGTGTGTGTGTGTGTGTGTGTGTGTGTGTGTGTGTGTGTGTGTGTGTGTGTGTGTGTGTGTGAGAGAGTTTTCTGTGTGTGTGGTCCTGGTATATCCTACGTTATGGGGGTAAAATTTCCCAAAAAGGATGGTAATACCAGAAAAACCTTGTAGGGACATATTTTGGTCCCCATGAGGAGTCTGATTATAAATCATGCAGAATTATGTTTATTTATTTTTTTGGGAAAATGTAAAAATGCAGAACGTTTTCTGTGAGGGATGTGTTCAGGGCTAGGGTTAGGGGATAAATATTCAGTTTGTACAGTATAAAAATCATTATGTCATGACAACTCTCGGGAGATTGGTATGGTAATAGGGATTTGCATGGTAATGGATATGGCAGTGTTAATGTATTTGGTCTTGGCGGGATAGATCTGCTTCACTGCTGCTGCAGAGCAAGTACTGAGACTTGCTTCTGCTAATACATTCACAGACATTGCTGTGAGCATGTAAGACATGAGCTGCTGCTGGACATGTAACATACATGAATTAACCCTGTAGCAGATCTATTCAGGTGGAGCTGAAGGGTTCTTGGAAGGGTTCTTGAAGCGTGCTACAGACTGTAACAGCAAACAATGCCAAGTAATTGAATGTTTGAGCAGCAAGCTGTGCTATGTAGATACATCTCTCATGTTCTCGTATTCATCTTTGAAAATGTTGAGCTGTTAAGCTATATGCTTGTTAATAATAGTTATTCTGTAATTTACGGACTGTGTGTTTCATAGAACTGCCTCTGGAGTTCTTGCGTTTTACTGGGATAAACTTCTGGAGTACACTGAGAGCCAGCCATTCCATAACAAGTATTTAGCTGCCGTACGGTAAGACTATCATCATATTAGTATATTTGATACGGGTGGTAGTCTTAAATAAAGCAAAATATGAAATGATAAATATACAACATAAATTGTATAATAAACTGAGTTTTGAGTCGTTTGTGTTGCAGGAAATGGAAGGAGTTAAATGTGTTGAAAGACACTGAAAAATATCACATGATTACTAACCCAGAGACCGGACTTCAAGCCTGGACGTAAGAACATATCACATGTATCATCAGTTGTAATACCATTTTACAGCTGTTTGCTGCCTGCTAAGGAGAAACGCATGAAAGGTCTCAAGATTTCAGGAAGTTGTGTTTGGGTTATGAGCTTTTCTCTCTGTGTAAATAGCTTCACAGTTTAAATGAAAACTGTATCAGAGCAATGGCACTGTTTTTATGACTGCTGTCTGTTAAAGGTGAACTAAGTAACTTTTTTACCTTAACTGAACAGCTTCGAAGTCATTGGAATGGTTATAATACTTATTTCGGGTTGAATGGTGGTCGTTTCGCACCCCCCTGGTGCCCGTGAGCGGAAAATACGCACTTGCAACTTTGGGGCGGCGGGCCGCCGGCCGCCGCGTCAGGAAGTATCGCGTGATATCAGGTCTCGCGATGTAAACAACTGCTTTACGGCCAAAATGCTAAAATGCTGTCAATATTGCGCTCCCTCACGCTGTCCGAACCTGAATGAAGAAGACGTTTTAAAGATTATCCCATCTGCTTTGATGTCGTTGATCTACTAGCCTCTGGTGTCTGAGAATCACCAACAAGTTTTTACAACAGTGTTGTCAAATATCTATTCCGAAGCTGTGGGGGGAGCTCTAGAGAGAAACCTGCGAGCAAAAAGCGAGAATACAGCGTAGAAATCCCGAAGCTACTGAGTGCTGCTTTAATAACTATGACTAACTCCTTCTCTTTATCCAGCTGGGCAGATGAGCGTTTTGGTGATCTTTTTGACAATGCTGCCCTTGAATATGATCGATATGGTAATGGGATTTTTGGAGATGACAGATTCAATCAATCCAATTGGTGAGTATGACAGTATGTTTCATTCAATGCACACTGTACATAATAAATGACTGTGAATTAATGACTGTGAATTAATGACTAATAACTAACTGAGACCATATATGGCATTATTCTACTAAATATGCATGGACAAAAATCCATGAATCATTCATAATGCTGTTACACTTATTGTGTGGTTATGAATGTTGCATTACAGTTTATTAGTCTGTTTGAACATCCATTGAATAAATAGATGCATAAATGTATGCCCATTCAGTCTGTTCTTTTATAACACAGGGCCATTATGAAGATGGCGACAATATATCCTCTTCCGATTTATGAAAGATTGTCTGAATGAATCTTGGAATGTCTGAAGTCAATGATTTTTTTATCGGCACTGAAGACACACTCACTAAATTAGTAGGCGAGGACATCTTGAACAATTTGAAGTAAGAACGCACTTGTTTGAACTGTTCAATCGGGGCTCTATAAATATCTATCATAGAGACCCAAATACAAAACACATTTGAGTAAATGCACCTGTACAAAGACAATAATGTACAGATAAACTAAACTTACGAATATAACCAGATAGCAACATATTGTCGGCCCAGATCCGGCCCACATCTGGTACACATGGATTCCACGCGGCCGGATCTGGGCCGACACACTATGTTGCTGTCTGGGTTCATCTAATGATTCATCATTATCATTTGATCATAAATGCAATAATTTCCCCTTCTGTCGTGTTCCAGGGGTATGCTTAATGAATTATGGAACATTTTTAGTAATGAAATTTTGCATATTTCCATAAACAAGAAAAACCAAATTACATCAGATGTGAAAAGTGAGGACCCACTGCGACATTTACGGTAAGATACGTAAAGTCCTGATATTTGGAGGTAAGTATATGATTAACTGTATAGTTGGTTTCTCTGAGATGCCAAAACAATTTATGAAGAATTTGTTAAAGCTCTCCTGATAATAGAGTAGCAATTATAGAAGAATAAAATAAAGATGTCTTCGTCAGAGCTCATTTCCCAGTACATTCAGCATCTGGCTCATATTCACAATCTCAAACACGTTCTCAAAACTATAATTTTCTACATCTTCAAAAACAATATTTTGATCGCTGATCCACCATCAAGTGACAGTGACAGAATTATATTTGATTGCGTTCAGTACTTACTCTGCATTAAATCGCTGAGCAATTTCAAGTTTTGCTGACGATACTTCCTATTCTTTTGTTTTCTGTCTGCGGTCACTATAAGTGAAACGTAGTTCTGTTCTGAGTTCCGTTGTTTGCCTTGGATTACCTGTGTGTTTTATTAAAATAGTGCTTGCATGTGGATTCTCTCTCCGCTTCGTTGCTGCCTCCTTGTTACAGATACACACCTCGGGTCGTTAGTGACCCTATACAATTTGCAAAAGAAAATGAATGAGAAAACGGCATTCTTTTATAATTTTATAATATTCTTTTTTTGTTATATTGTTTATTATGAATTGATTGAGGAATAATAAAAAGGTTAAACTTAAAAAAAAATTAATGAGGAGGAGAGGGTATGAGGGTAGTCCGGGGTCACTAAAGGAATTCAAGGTATGCGTTTAAGGGTTAACTAACTATTCTACTAACTATAAGTAACTTTGCAACTACATATCAACTAATTCTGGTCTAAAGTGGACCATCGAAATAAAGTGTAAGCATTGTTTCTAATTAAAACTGATCCCAATCACTTTCTTTCTTTTTGTTCGCAACAGCAAAATGAAAGCAACGTGCTTTGACATCTGGGACAGAGTTCTCATCGAGATCAACAGACATTATAATAAATATGGATTTGAGCAACCAGCAAGGTAAAGCGTAACAGAAATATTTTTGTGCTCAAACAACCTGAAAGAAAATCCTGACATTTCCAAACACGTTATGACAGTGCAGTTTGACGTGATATGTTCTTTTTACATAGGCAATGGGATGAAGTGAAGAGCATTTTCATTAAAGAATTAACTGACAGTGGAGAATTGACTCAACAGAAGCTTGATGAAGCACAAAAGTAAGAAATGTTACATGTCGTCTACTGTACATAAAAAATATCTGAAATTTGTTTTATATTACTATTACAATTATGCTGTTAATTAACTAAACACTTTTTCTATTTTCTTCACGTTTATAAAGTGGCTTTAATGTCACACAAATGGTCTTCGACAAATATGTAAAAATGGTCGATGGTCTGGAGGAAAGGATCAGTGCTTCCACTGAGTAAGAACTTTAACATTTTAAAAGTACTATAAAATACCATAAAAATCTAGAAATTTAAATGGCTAACTTTTCCATTTTGCAATTCCAGAACTCTTGACAAATTGATGCTGCTGGCTTTCTCTGCCACAAATAGTGTCCTGGTTAATACTCTGTTTTTTCTGCTGTCTGATTAATCTCTCACAAGGCAAGAAATAAATTCTGTTCTAAATGCTTCTTCCATCCTGTGTCCTATGATTAATCCTTGTAACTTTCCCTCTGCTATTTCTAGTATAGTCAGTGGCGGATTTAGCAAATCGGGGGCCCAAGGCGAAGGTAGGCTATGGGCCCCTACCCATCCAATCTTTAAAAGAGAATGAAAAAAATATGTACCGACTGAATGGTGGATAGGCAGGTAAAGCTAATCTATGGGGAAGTAAAGGTTAGAGAGGAGAAAAAAACGTCCCCTTTAAACCCTGCATAGGCTAGGCCTACACTTCTTTACTCCTAAACAGAAACATGTTACAATGTTTACATGGTACAATTTCTGGTAAGCTATGTTTTTTTTTGCTTGGCAAATTTCACCATTTCGATTCAATTCTTGTGATTTGATTCAATATTGACTCATTTGGATAAATATTAGGTAACGTTTCACAAGACAGGCGTTACTTTTTCTCAAAAAAAAAAAAAGCCCTCTCAGCTGGTATAATTTAAGGTTAAAATAAGTAATATAGTACACATATTTAGCCAAATACTCTCTATAGCTCTTTTTTTCTAGCCAATTAAATGGCTTTCCTGAGGTAAATGTTATGTGACGATTGTTCTCCAGCTGTTTTACCTCTTTCCGCGGTTGAAAAACACTTATTGATCGATATTATGAATGAGGAATATACATTTCGGTAAGTTATACTGTATCTTTCAACATTGTTAATTCGTGTTTATTTATTATTTGCTAGAGATGACCAGTTCACGTGCCGCTATAGGAATCTGTTACGTCACATTAAAACGGCAAAACGGTATTTATTGTTTGAATTTCATAATAGAATTGACAGAATCTGAGAGCTGAGATTTTTTTAAATATCAAGATTCATTAACTGCTCAATTGTCTGTCGATCTCCGTGTCCTCTTTGCTTCACGATTTTTCTGTGCGTTGGACGTTGTTGTTCCTGATCTGTATCCCCAACAGTAGCCTAGCCGTTAAAAAGTTTGTCATCTTTGGCAGCGTTCCCAAATACTTATCAGCATCTTTTCACTTTTTTTCTTTTATTTGAGCCGCTTGGGTAACTTCGAAACTTTACATTTTCGCGTTTAGACTCGTCTTGCTCTGGGGATCAATTGCTCTATTTCCCAGTCCTCCTGTTACTGCGTGTTGTTTATCTTTCGCGCCGCACACTTTTTGCACAGCCTTGTCACTTTCGCAGATGCGCAGTAAAAAAAAAAAGTGAGATAATGGAATAGTCCAATGTAGTGAGGCGGGGGGGCCCCCTCCTGTCTACGACACTAATGATTGATGCCATTTTTCGCAAATGGAGTTTTAGAAATATATAATAAAAAAAATAATAAAAAAATAAAAACTTAAGCATAAGTTAATAGGGCATTTTGGGGGCCCCTAGGTAGCTCGGGGCCCAAGGCAATTGCCGACCTTTGCCTAATGGTAAAGTCCGCCCCTGAGTATAGTTGCCAGTGCTCAATCCCTGAAGTTGTTGGCTGGAATGTGAATAGTGGAAACACCCTTCCTTACTTATTTTTAAACCTCTACAGGAGTTTTCTGGTGCTATCTGTGATTTTGCTGAAATCAGCCCTGATGAACTCTTGAGAGATTCTCTTTCATTGTGAGAATGCATCTGATGCTGTTTCTCAAATGTGTTGACAAGATTTTAACCGGTTTATGACTGCTGTATTATATAGTTCAGATTATATACTGTCTGTTTGCCAACCAGATTTTATATATTTTAATGATTGTCTTTGGTGTCACTTTGGTATCCCTGTCTAGTCTATTCCCCGGGTTGTGTCGAGCCATACGTTAGTCTGGTTGATGAAAAAAATATGAAAAAGTTGCACTAAACGGGTTAAGAATCCACACAACGGAGGACTCGTATTCTGCAGTGCAGTGATGACGGGACACTATGATCTTCGGCTGACAAATCAGAGGAAAGGGGCGTTTCATTCCCGCCCAGGTGTAGAAATCGAATATTCAAGCTGTTTATTCATTTTTCTACCTCAGAACAAAAAATCAAGCTGAATTCTTGTTTTTCGGGTTTTTTTGGAGAAAAATCGAAAAAGGAACCATTTTCTCATTTTTCTACTTTCAATATTAAATAAAAAACGACTGAACGAATGATACACGGATTCTGATGAGGTCTCCCTCTCAGCCTCACGGGCTACTCTGAGGTACAGAAAAGGCCCCGAACCCTTTGCTACATTTCATTATATAGTCAGGGCTAATTTCTTTTTGCAGAAAAGAAAAGTATAATACAGGGTCAATTCAAAATGACCAAAAAAATATATAAAAACATTTAATTAATGCCTGTGAACCCGTTCATGTCCCAGTCATAGATCCATCAGTATTGAGCTTGTTATTTAATCTCCTTCTGGTCATCTCTATCTGATTCAATGAGTTGTGAGAGGAAACCTTTCTCACCTTACCTATAAGATACAGAATAAAATAGATATTATGTTCTTGTAAACATATACATATGTTTACATGTATTCATACTTCACATTTCAAAATGATCAAAATCTCTATCACCATTCATATATTTATACTGTTGTATACTTGCAAACTTTTCATGTCTAGTTTATACATTTTAAAAATGTCTTTAAACAAAGAAAGAAGAAAAAAAAAAAAACTTGATCATGCTGGATATTTATAACTCACCATTTTTTATGTACCAGCAAATTCCAATGAGAGCAAGAACTAGACCCTCCTGCTATTACTCCAGCTATTCCTCCTTCTATTACTCCTGCTATTACTCTTGCTATTCCTCCTGCTATTCCTCCTGCTATTACTCCAGCTATTCCTCCTGCTATTCCTCCTGCTATTACTCCAGCTATTCCTCCTGCTATTACTCCAGCTATTCCTCCTGCTATTCCTCCTGCTATTACTCCAGCTATTCCTCCTGCTATTCCTCCTGCTATTACTCCAGCTATTCCTCCTGCTATTACTCCAGCTATTCCTCCTGCTATTCCTCCTGCTATTACTCCAGCTATTCCTCCTGCTATTACTCCAGCTATTCCTCCTGCTATTACTCCAGCTATTCCTCCTGCTATTAGTCCTGCTATTCCTCCTGCTATTACTCCTGCTATTATTTTTGCTATTCCTCCTGCTATTCCTCCTGCTGTTACTCCTACAAATACTCCTTCTATTTCTTCTGACATTCCTCCTGCTATTCCTCCTGCAATGTCTCCTTCTTTTACTCCTGCTATTCCTCCTATTATTCCTCCTGATATTACTGGTATTATTACTCCTGTTATTACTGCTGCTATTACTCCTGCTTTTACTCCTGCTATAACAGGCCATCGAGATTCTGGATAACAGTTGGAACATTTTCCATCTGCAGAGTGAAAAAAATAACAAAATAAATAAAAACAAACTCATTGTAATTATTTTTAAATAAATGTTTTATATCAACATCATAAACTGTTAAACTGAATTGAGACACTGTAATTGTTTGTGGGTGGCAACTTTAATCTATTCCAGCATTATCATGTTCTCCTTGTGAGTGACTGTATTTATGATCATATTTACCCCAGTTTACTGTAACTGGTTCAGTCAGACTGCTGTGAGTGACCAGACAGTCATAAGATCCTTCATGGTTTCTGTCGATCTTCACACTGATTCTCATCTGAAAGGTTTCATCATCATTTGGTCTGATTCCAGAAGATGTTTGATCCTCAAGATTAATTCTGTTCAATCTAATGTTCATCTGAACATCTCTGGGGTAGAAACCAGTGGCCAGACAGCTCAGAACCAGTTTACCTTCATCTGCAGGAGATTTACTCACAGAGACACGAACATCTGAAGAAAGAAGAATAAAATCATGATGAAACTGATTCTGTCTCGATGGTTTCTGTGTGGTGAAAAGAAATGCATACAGGTTTGAAACAACATGAGGGTGAGTGTATGATGACAGAATTTTCATTTTAAAGTGAACTATTCCTTTAAGGATCTTCAACTCATATAGACAAACAAACACACATACACACACAAACACACACACACACACACACACACACACACACACACACACACACACACACACACACACACAATTAATTAAACTGATCTGATCAGAATTTACTCTTATTTGTGTTGTGAAACGCTGAGATCCAGTCAGTGCAGGTCTTGAGGAAATACTGCAGGAACTGGTTGTGTTCAGTTTGACGATCCCATTTCTCTTTAGTTTCTTTGGCTTTGGGGTTTTTATCAATCCACTGCATAGTGTCATAATTAAAGGATATAAGATCTTCTCCATCAAATCCAAATTCATCAAAGACCGTCAGATTCACTGATCCATCAGGAAGTTTCTCCAGTTCACAGCCAATTATTCTCTGAAGAATATGATCTACAATCACAGATCAACACTCATGAGAAACTCACAGTAAATATAATGTCTGATAATTAATAAGAGTAAAGCATGAATCTCACCAGAACACTGTGAGTCTGTGCAGTTTGACAGAGTCCTGATCTGATGTATGAACCAGTCTCTAGAATCAGGAGGATCTTCAGGAGCTTCGGTCCAGTCTTTATCAGTCAGAATCCAGACTCGTTCTTCATTACTGAAGTGTTTGATCCGTCTGTCATCATAAACACACACAGCACTGAACTCTGGGAATGAGTCTGATTTGGTCAGGGCTGTAAACTTGTAGTGGAGGAAGTGTTTCTCTGAGGAACATACAGTATAAAAAAAACAAATGGTGGATAAAACTAACTTAAAAACTGAAAACATACTATACTATAAAGTATACTGTAAAACTGTATTTTATTTTACATTATATTTTAAACTACTACTCATAGTATGTTTGTGAGTGACTGCAATTTATAAGTCGCATCTTGTCTACTGAAATTAATAAACCGTGTTCTTATCTTCCAGCCCATCGCTAAATAAAGAGAGAAACAAACAAAAATGAGCAAAAACATTCTTATGTCTATACAGAACATGTAAAAAAGTAGAGTCAATCAACCATTTTCATCCATTATATTTCAGACAAGCGTCTTGAACAGATTAAACACTGAAGTGAATGTTTGTCTCGTTTTTTCCGGGTTGTATTGAGCTTTAGGAGTATCAGCTCACTGTCGCCCCTCACTGGCTGCTGGAGGAATCACACTTTCGTTTTCATTCCTGACCTCACATGTTGAGGAAAAGACCAGCCATAAAAAAAAAAAAATATTTACATTCTTTGTTGACAGTATTATCTTTTTAAAACTATCTTAAAACACAGTTTTCACAATTTTAACAGTTAACATATACAACAAAACATTATATCACGGTCCAAACAGGACAATCAATTAATAAGTAAATGAATGTAAATTAATAAATAAATCTTACTCCATAAATAGTCCCTATGACATTCTGTGCCATAAGGTCGTCTTAAGTCATTTGAAAAATGTATGAGTGGACTGAAATTTAATTAAATTATTACTGAAATTTGCACAAAAAAACAAAAACAAAAAAAAAACAAAAAAAAAACAACAACATGCATACAGACCTGGACATGCCTCTTCGCAAGTCTCATCCAACCAGAGTCGACCTCGTCAGACGGGCCTCCGTCATGTGACACAAATACTAATGAGTACATTTGACATTTAATTTTATCATCACTATTGTGTGGATGGTGAAGTTTCTCTAAATATTCCATGTGATTAAATATAAATATAATTAATTTAGGATCATGTTAAAAAAGTTGAAAAATAGTCAAAATTGATTTGATGTTGATTTAAAGCACTATAGAAGCAGCGAGTCAGATATTCAGCTTCAGTGTGGATGTGGTCTATAAAAATACCAACACTTTCAATTCACAAATAATCAATAAGTTTTATGACTTAATTGATAGTAATTAAACAAATTTAAACAATTAAAAATATACATTTTTATTTAATAAATGTTGCTGATCGCTGAACTTGTATATATTGGTGTGCCGAAGAATTAGATCCTTCAACTCTTTAGCAAAGTTGAATTGAATGAAATCTAAATGTAAATGAATCAATATCAGACTCTGCTCTAAAGATACGTGTGTAAAAGTCATCAGACGATATTTTCACAGTAGTTTATTAAACAGCTTCACCTGAGATTGTCAAAAACAGCAGGATTAATATTTAATATTAATATCTCCAGATAGTCAAAGATGCACAAACACTATTAAAGCTGTGACAGTTAAAAGCATGAAGTGAACACACTGAATTACATAGACAGCATTTCTGGGCATCATAGCCTCAAAACCTACAGTTATTACATATTATTCTTTCTAACATTATTTTCTATGTGAGCTGAGAAAAATGTCTGATATGAAGATCTTCATAAGCATCATATTTCACCATATCCAGTACACAAACACTCACACTCAGACTAATTTATTTCTTAATATTGCACATTTAACACATGTTGTCCAAAGAGGCTCATTTACAGTACGCATTTGACAGACACTTTTACTAGCTTTACATTTGATCAACACATGTTCCCTGGGAATCAAACCCGTGATCTTGTGCTAGCTAATAATCATGATTAGCAAAATAACAGGAACACTATAAGGACATCTTAATCTACACTCACCTAAAGGATTATTAGGAACACCTGTTCAATTTCTCATTAATGCAGTTATCTAATCAACCAATCACATGGCAGTTGCTTCAATGCATTTAGGGGTGTGGTCCTGGTCAAGACAATCTCCTGAACTCCAAACTGAATGTCAGAATGGGAAAGAAAGGTGATTTAAGCAATTTTGAGCGTGGCATGGTTGTTGGTGCCAAACGGGCCGGTCTGAGTATTTCACAATCTGCTCAGTTACTGGGATTTTCACGCACAACCATTTCTAGGGTTTACAAAGAATGATGTGAAAAGGGAAAAACATCCAGTATGCAGCAGTCCTGTGGACGAAAATGCCTTGTTGATGCTAGAGGTCAGAGGAGAATGGGCCGACTGATTCAATCTGATAGAAGAGCAACTTTGACTGAAATAACCTGTAACTCGTTACAACCGAGGTATGCAGCAAAGCATTTGTGAAGCCACAACACGCACAACCTTGAGGCGGATGGGCTACAACAGCAGAAGAGCCCACCGGGTACCACTCATCTCCACTACAAATAGGAAAAAGAGGCTACAATTTGCACGAGCTCACCAAAATTGGACAGTTGAAGACTGGAAAAATGTTGCCTGGTCTGATGAGTCTCGATTTCTGTTGAGACATTCAGATGGTAGAGTCAGAATTTGGCGTAAACAGAATGAGAACATGGATCCATCATGCCTTGTCACCACTGTGCAGGCTGGTGGTGGTGGTGTAATGGTGTGGGGGATGTTTTCTTGGCACACTTTAGGCCCCTTAGTGCCAATTGGGCATCGTTTAAATGCCACGGCCCACCTGAGCATTGTTTCTGACCATGTCCATCCCTTTATGACCACCATGTACCCATCCTCTGATGGCTACTTCCAGCAGGATAATGCACCATGTCACAAAGCTCGAATCATTTCAAATTGGTTTCTTGAACATGACAATGAGTTCACTGTACTAAAATGGCCCCCACAGTCACCAGATCTCAACCCAATAGAGCATCTTTGGGATGTGGTGGAACGGGAGCTTCGTGCCCTGGATGTGCATCCCACAAATCTCCATCAACTGCAAGATGCTATCCTATCAATATGGGCCAACATTTCTAAAGAATGCTTTCAGCACCTTGTTGAATCAATGCCACGTAGAATTAAGGCAGTTCTGAAGGTGAAAGGGGGTCAAACACAGTATTAGTATGGTGTTCCTAATAATCCTTTAGGTGAGTGTAATCTAATCATGATGCAAAAAATACAAATATGCTTTTCCACACTCATAAAAATGTTTTACACAGACTCAAAAACTAGAAAGAAAACGAGTGATCTGACAGTATTTAAAAACGTCATTTGAAAGGAAGGACTTTGATTCCAGCGGAGGATCATTACATAAAATCAGACTTTAACCGTAACTGCTAAACGTTTGTATACAATTTCCCAGTGCTGAAAATATTATAACTCATGCACCACATAATAATCTCACTTCCTTTTAGCCCGTCTCATTTTATCATCTTACATGGGTTTCTTGGTAAGATGTATGATAATTCTGCCTGGTAACAGCTGAATGTAATGACCAGAAATAGCATTTTAGTTTAGCATTTTATCTAATAGCAATAAGTATTAGATGTAATACTAATTCTTGATTAGTTTTTCCCCACATTATGATTTACTACAAGGTAAAATAATGAGATAAAAAATGCCTTGGCTTTGCAATTTATAATACTCTTAGTTCTTAATGAGTTTGAGTTTTATGTTAAATCTGTTAATAATTCACTGTTAGTTTGGCTTCTGTTGAGTGTAATACTGACACTGATCTGTGTTTAACTGGTTTGAACAAGCGTTTCAAATGTGTTTTCTGTTTCACTTTTGATCAGATCACAGAAAACAGAAGCTTTTTAAACTCTCAGATGTTTCACTAAAACACCAATTCACAATTCACTGTCCATTGACTGAAACTATTAGAAAACTGAATTTCAAGTAAAACATTATCATGTGATCTCGACCCTTTGAAATGTTTCAAGAGACTCTTAAATGTGAAATGTATCATATTTCCACAGAGCATAAAGAACATCATAAACAATAACTGTCAAAATTACTGTTAATAAAGCAGAGTTGAACCAGATTAGAAAATGCTAAAAAAAAAAAAAAAAAAAAAAAAAAAAAAAAAACAAGAACAGAAAACAAAATGCACTTTTTGCAAAAAAAGAACTGGAAAAGTATAATACAAGGTCCATTCAAAATGATTTTTTTATTATTATTTTTTTTTTATTTAATGCCTGTAAACCTGTTCACGTCCCAGTCGTAGATCCATCAGTATTGAGCTCATGATCGAATCTCATCAGCTGAACTGGTCATCTCCCTCTGATCATTCACTGAGCCGTAAGAGGAAGAATTTCTCACCTGACCTAAAGATACAGTATAAAATAAATATTATATTCTTGTAAACATAAATATGTTTACATTTATTCACACTCCTCATTTGTTTCAAAATTATCAAAATCTCTATCACCATGTTCACATTTTCCTACCATTGTATACTGCTAAACTTTTAATTTCTAGTTCATACATTTTACAAATGTCTTTAAACAACAACAAAAAAGAACTTGATCATACTGAATATTTATAACTCACCATTTGACCTTCTCTCTTTGTTGATGTACCAGTGAATCCCAAAAAGAGAGCGAGAACTAGACCCAAAACTCCTGCTATTACTCCTGCTATTACTCCTGCTATAACAAGCCATTGATATTCTGATTCACAGTTAGAACATTTTCCATCTGCAGAGTGAAAAAATTAAATATAATATATAAAAACAAATTCAATGTAATTTTTTAAATAAATGTTTTATATCAACCTCATAAACTATTAAACCGGCAACTTTAATCTATTCCAGCATTATCATGTTCTCCTGTTAGAAATATGTGATTGACTGTAATTATGGTGATATTTACCCCAGTCTACTGTAACTGGTTCAGTCAGACTGCTGTGAGTGAGCAGACAGTCGTAAGATCCTTCATGGTTTCTGTCGATCTTCAAACTGATTCTCATCTGAAAGGTTTCATCAGTATTTGGTCTGATTCCAGAAGATGTTTGATTCTCAAGATTAATTCTGTTCAATCTAATGTTCATCTGAACATCTCTGGGGTAGAAACCAGTGGCCAGACAGACCAGATTTAGCTTACTTCGATCACCAGGAACTTTCCTCGCAAATACATAACCATCTGGAGAACCTGGAGCAGGAAATAATAAATAACTAGCATTTAACAAATAAACATTAACAAAGAATTTCCTTCTGTCTTTCTGTGCTGAAAACAAAAACAAAAACAAAACTGTATTCTTCATTTTCTTTAAAAAATTATTTCCTGTGCTGTGCAGAAGAAAGTCATAAAGGTTTTGAATGACATAAGGGTGAGTAAAAAAAGGACACAATTTTCAATTCTGGGTGAATTATCCCTTTAACCAAACATTTATAATTCATAATCAAATAATTTAGCTACCGTTTAATCTAATGGAACTAAACTTTAACTGGTAAACAAGTCACTCTCCACACTTCTCATTTTCTTAGTAACCGGATCTTCACTGACCGATGTGAAGCATTGTGAACACACACATCTTAAAACTGCAGGGAAAACCATTGCATAAATGATTAAACCTTGGAAGATTTTCTTTAGATATATTTTAATAACTTGCACTGAATTAACAGTGTTTCACAATGCGAATGGGAAATTAAAATATCACAAACATTTCTGAACCAATCCTCACTGGTAACGATAATGATGATAAATAACCCATGTACTAAGAGAAACATCCTATTGCAGTTATTGTGTCAAACACACACACACACACACACACACACACACACACACACACACACACACAAAGACAGGAGATAAATAAAATGATCAGAACATAACTTACTCTTTTTTGTGTTGTTAAATGTGGAGATCCAGTCAGTGCAGTTCTTGAGGTAATGCTTGAGGAGTTTGTTGCGTTCAATTTCACAATCCCATTTCATTTTAATTTCTTTGGCATTTGGGCTTTTATCAATCCACTGCATAGTTTCATAATTAAAGGATAGAATATCCTCTCCATCAAATCCATATTCATCGAAGACAGTCATACTCTTTGTTCCTTCAGGACGTTTCTGCAGTTTACAGCCAGTTATTCTCTGAAGAACATGAAGCTCTAAAATCACAGAACAACACTCACGAGAAGCTACACCCACCCACGGATATGGAGGCTGACTGATAAAATGACACCTTCGTAATCGCAAGTCACCTAAGATCATATGTTGATTAATCCTTCTCTCTTATTAACATCTAAACTCACCAGAACAGTTTGCAGATGTTGTGCACTTTGACAGAGTGTACAACTGATCCAGGTACCAGTCTCTAGATTCAGGAGGTTCTCCAGGAGCTTTGGTCCAGTCGGTCAGATTCTCTCTTATCCAGGCTCGTTCTTCATTACTGTAGTGAGCGATCAGTTTGTCATCGGACTCAGCCTCAGCAGTGAACGCAGGAAATGAGTCTTCTTTGGTCAGGACTGTAAACATGTATTGGAGGTAATGTCTCTCTGAGGAACACATAAAACACAAATATCTTGTGAATGCTTTCGAAACACGTTTCACAAAGCTTCAAAACATCTGCAAATAATTTGTGTCGAGCCAGTGATTTGGAGCAAAGTGCCAAAGAGTAGAGGAGCCAAGATTGCGACTGAGTTAATGGGGTTGTCAGTGCCCTATTTACAAGATGTAAAATAAGTCTCTGATGTCCCCAGAGTGTGTATGTGAAGTTTTAGCTCAAAATACCACACAGATATTTTTATATAGCATGTTAAAGTTGTCACTTTTTGAGGGTGAGCAAAAACGCACCGTATTTGTGTGTGTCCCTTTAAATGGAAATGAGCTGCTGCTCCCGGCACAGGGGGCGGAGCTTCAAGAGCTCTTGTGTTAGAAGCTCTGATTACCTCACGCAGACAAGTCAAGTCATCTTTATTTATATAGCGCTTTTTACAATACAGATTGTATCAAACCAGCTTCACAATGATAACCTGAAAATAATACAACAGTTTGTTTCTAGAAGAAAATTGCGTCATCGTCCACCTGAAGTAAGGCAGATAACAACAATAATTTTGTTGAATATTAAATGTCCCCAACAACAACAACAAAAACATTTCTAAAGCTGTTAAGCCTTTTATGCTCAAACCGAGTTGGACAGAGATGGAGAGACTCAAGAAGAAGTGACAATTTCCTGCAGTTGTGTACTTACAATATCCCGAAAGTTCCCAAAGATTTTTAATTTCAGAGAAATTCCAATTTTAAATAATGGCTCGTCCCTGACTCCCTGTTCACTTGTCGCCTGTCAATGACGTAATGTCCGAGTTATCCCTGGTTTTCGCTGGTACTGCCACCATGGCGACAGACGTGGACAACTGCGTTACTCTAGCGGCACACTCACGCTGTTTTTGTTTCGTTCAAACATTACTGACCATGGCAAGCAGACTTCGGGACAAAAGGAGAACTAAAACGAGGATCAATATCAGCGTGACGAGATGACGAGAGCTCAAAGTCTGCGACTAACTTCGACTTGACAGGGACGCTTTTGCATGTACTTTATTAGACAGGTGAGCAAGTGTACATAAAACTAATCAATGTTATATAGCTCAACATGATAAAATGCTAGAAGATGATCAGTATGTTATTCTAATGTTGATCTAGTGCACTGCTAGTCTCATACAGCCAACAAACTAACACATAGAATAACATTATAACTTTGAACACACTCAAATGCAGTTTAATGTGATAGTGTAGACCGAATGAAACAGCACTGCGTTATCTCACAAGTTTCATTCGTCTAATAAACTGACCTGTGTGAGTATTAGTCAGCACACACAAAAAAAATACATATTGTAGCTTTAATGGGTTGGTTCAGGATTTTGGACATCAGACCTCATTTCCAAGTTAGCCTGGGTGCTATTTATCAGTGGAGACAGTTTTCAACATTTTTCATCCAGTCCTTCCAGTTGCATAGTCGCCAGTGCTAGGCTAGCGCGAGTCAATGGTATCTGCTAGCCTGCCATAAAAACAGTTTTACCCACTCCACAGTACACCAAAAGCAAATAAATTATAACGCCAGACCATCGATGTAAATGTCTGTTGAGAGAATAATGTTATGAAGGAATAACACCGCACTCACGATCACCAAGGTGCCAGACAAACAAAACTGAAGATCTCAAAAAATAATAAATAAAACTGTCTGCACACTTGAATCCTTTAAGCAAATTTAATAGCCAAGCTTTCGGTCAAACGACCATCCTCAGGGCATACAGACAATCAATGTAGCAATCAACTTAACTGTGTTCAAACACATCAGGATAATCAACCGTGATTACCACACCTGTGAAAGCCAGGTAGGAGAGTTGTAGTCCAATGGTGGGAGTTGTAGTTTTTCTTCAACCTACCCAACATACTGAGTTATCTAGGTAATTTACACATTTACTCCCCATAGTGAAAATCCCCAATACAAGAAACAAACATAAATACAAATATACAAAAATACAGGCACATATATGATTGCTACATTGATTGTCTGTATGCCCTGAGGATGGTCGTTTGACCGAAAGCTTGGCTATTAAATTTGCTTAAAGGATTCAAGTGTGCAGACAGTTTTATTTATTATTTTTTGAGAGAATAATGTTAGAAATCAAACTACTCTTTGTCTTTGATTTCTTTCAAACTAAAGTTGTGGCTATCTCATAACCCCCTCATCAAGCACTTGTCATCTGTTATTGTTGCAGTCTCCGGTCTCTTCTTGTTGTTGTTCCGACGCTTTAATTTTGTTTTCTACGGTGAACGTTTAGGCTACCTCATTCCAGCAAACCTGATGAAAAACTTCCAGAACTTCTTCCACTTAATCCTTCAGTGAACGTTTTCTTTCTCTTTTTTTTTCTTTTTTTTTCATCTTATTTTTTTTATCAATTATTTATACCTTTTTACACTGTTTTTCCTTTTGCACTGACTGCGCTCTCTTGCAGACCCCTGGTTTTAAAACCCCCAATTTACTGCCATTTGTATAGACAAAAGTTAGCATTGAATAATTATTTTCAGGTTCACATTTTTTTTATTAGGCTATTATTTTCATTTGCATTTTTTTTAAATCAGGTTTAGATAATATATACCCCTTCACAATTTCAACCATAAAGCCTTTCTGCTAGAAAGTCCTGAAGGCAAGTGGTGTGCACACTTAAATGTGTGTCTATTGTCACATCTGGTTTATACATATAGTCACAGGTGACATCACAAATTATACATCATCAGTAGAGCAGTAATTTTACTAAGTAGCCTAATACACCCGGATGGGTATCAGCCGATTCAATGGATGGGTGGCACTAAAACCAGTACACATGCATGCGTTTTCTGCTCCACTATGTCTTATCGTTTAAGCACTTTGAGTCAACAGTTGTGTAAAATGGGCTCTATAAATATAATTTGACATGACTTTAAATATTTATTTTTATTTTTTTAAGCACAGTAAAAACAACAGTAGGCTAGTTGACCACTGTGCCATACAACAGTACTAAAAAAAAAAAAAAAACTAAAAACACACACATCATCATTTATCATTATCACGCAATGAAATTTCATGCAATGAAAAGAGGAAACATCAAAACACTTTAAGCAGTTACACTGCAAAAACAAAATTTTTTTGTTCCTCCTTATATTTCTTAAAACAAGAACAAATATCTGCCAATGGGGTCAGAAAAATAATCCATTTAAATTAAATGTATTATTCTGACCCAGATATTTGTTATTTTTTCAAGCTTAAACTAACTTCATTTTAATTTTTTTATTCCACAGTTTTGAAAAATCACAGTCTCGGGATCATCAATAATCTTTGCTCAGATGACATCAGATATCTAACAGATGTTTTTGGACTCAGAATGAGCTCAGAAAGATTGTTGGTGCCTATCAGGCCAGAGCCTTAAAAGCAAAAAAAGTAACCAGAAACCAGTGCAAAGAAAACAATAGGCTACTTTACTTTTCATGGAAACTCGAACGTGCTGAATCGCTTCGAACGCTTCTCATTACAAATCTGCTGTTATCATGTTTTTTGTTTGTTTGTTATATATATATATATGTTTTATGCGAATGTGAAAACGCGTAACTTGTGCCCGTTCCCAAAGGCATGTGAAACTGAAAGCACATGCAGAGATTGAGTTTGATTCAGAGTCGCTCAGAGAAGCGGGAAACACCTGATCATGAGCTATATGATCGCCTGAGCAAATGCGCGGAACAGAACTCCTCATTAAAACACAAAAAGCCTGTTGCGCTTTCGATTTTAGTTCGTTTCACATGCTATAACAAAGATATGGCATAACACAATGTTCAGAGACATATTACGTTGGTGTGAGAAGTCTAAAAAATTGATTGAATGAATAAGACTTTTTTTTTAAATATAAGCAAACTCGAAAGGTTTAGTTTAAACATTTGTAGATGCTGGGGATCAGAAGAAACACAAATGAACTGTTCTTACCTTGAAGCGCATCACTCAGACTAGAGTGAGAAATAAACCAGACTATCGCTACCTCGATAAAGAAAATGTTTTTAAAGGAGAGCGCGTGAAACATGTTTGCCATTCAATTCCAGCGCGCGCATTATTGTGTTTCACTGATGAAATCTGAAAGTGTCTCTGAATATCAGCACTTTATTTCTGCAGAAAGATCTTTATTGGTCGTGAAAGTTGGGCATAAGGCGGAGTGTATTAACACTATTGGCCAACAGATTAAAGGGAAGTGATCAATCCAACAGGCTTTGTAACTTGTAGTCGTGATATTAAAAACACTACACTTGAACTTCATTTAATTAGCTTTTTATTGTCTTTTACCGTTGCATTGATAACAAACACGTTAAGCAGTAGGCTTAGAATACAGCTATGAATTAGGCTAAAATTGTCTGTTTTCCTCTACTTTCACTAAAAAACATCAATGGATCATAAAACATTTACCACAGAATTATGAAAAGGTATCTTGCTGTTTGTAGATGAATTACTCTTTAACCTTCTTTAAGTGCCATTAAGCAGTTCAGCAAACACTATTTTATCCAATAACACATTTATTTATTTGTCAAGTGTTTGTGCTCCCAATTAATAAATAGCCAAGGCCTAAATAAAAATAAAGAGGGAACCCCGAACGAACGAACGAATGAATGAATGAATGAATCATAGAACAGAAGGAAAAAACCTTTTATATTCACCATCTCTTCCGGGTGTATTGCTGCCTCTCACTGCATGGCTGAGGATGAAATCACACCTGCTTCTTCATTCCTGCACACAGAAAAAGATTTTTACGAATTACGCATTTCAATTAATAGTAAAATTCCATCCGAGAAAACACTATGCTTGAGCAAACAGTTTGTGAATAGGCTACTACAAATGATGGCCGTGAAAGAGACTGTGAACGCATTGAATAGGATATGTTTAGTTGGTGAATAGCATAGGCTACTATTACACAGTAGCGATAACGTTAAGGGCACCAGAATGAAATATAATATTCAGAAGTAAACAGCATAGCTGACTTACAGATTCAGTTTATATCCACAAATGAATAAGCGCGTCGATTCAGGGAGCAGTGCAAAGTGCCTGTGCAAAATCAGCTTTTGTGTGTGTTTTTAGTAATTGTTGGTTTGGAGTATTTGAGTGCTCATTGTTACAATTACACAGCAAAAGTTCAGTGACATCTTTATTTGTGCATGGTAGAAAGCAAATACTGATACTGACATAATGACATACAATAAATGTGGAAAATTAAACTACATGATTCAGGGAGCAGCTACACAGTGATCTCCGAGAAAACGCTACTTAAGCGCCGCTGCTTTCTTCTACCCTCTCTGTCTCTGGTCCTGGGCTGTGCTCACTCAGTGTGCAGTGTGAGAGGGAAAGTGGCTAAAGCGGCAAAAGCCAGTGTGTGCTTCTTTTACAGATATATATATATATATATTGCATTTCTAATCCAAACAATGCCAATCCTTGGCACTGCACTTACTCATGCCCGTAGCGAGACACCTGTCAAGTTTGAAATCCATCGGACTAACGGTTCGAGAGATATGCGAATAACAGACATACTGACTGACTGACAGACAGACATTTCTGTAATTTATAGATAGATAATTGACCCTTCGCTAAGCCCCGCCCTCCTTAGTTACTGTTGCTACGCCTGACAAGGTTTCGCGCCTGACAAGTCCATTACAATATGAATAGAGGGTTTTCACAACGCGTCATCAATCCGGAAGTCGGCCATTTTGGAGGTACTGAACGTAAACAGTGCCATTGAACTGAACGGACTCGCAAATTTGGCTGATTATTGCTTCTGAAAAATGGTCAAGTTTTGGTCTGTACTCATCGGTCGCACCGAGAAAAAACATTTCTAGTTCTATAGACTGCCGAAAGTTAAAGAGAAGAGTGCAAAAAACTGATGAAAGATGGCGTTTGTGGTTGAGAGAGGCACAGCATCAGCCACATGTGTAAATGAAGCGTTAACTATGGCTAAAATTTTGACGTATAATAGTTAACTATGGGTACATACGCACTGTCAATCCGATTATCTTTGTATCCGATTTAAATGATGTCCACACTCCACACTGTATTGCAACTGTTCAGAACCGATTTGTGTGTCCACGCAGCTCTTTGACAATACGGCAATGATGTTGCGTTGATGGAGAGGTTTGCATTTGCAATATAAATGTTTTCTTATTTAAATTTTACAATATGGAAATGTATAGCCGCCGCGCTGGACTACTGTGTCTCGAGCTGCAGAACTGTAGGAGGCTGGTAGGTTACTGTATGCACAACTCTTTTTCATCCGCGCCGGTTTCAAAATACTTTTCAAAAATAATAATTTTCTGCTCGTCCGGCACTTTGCATCAACACAACCTTGTTTCGGCAGCGACTTTCAGCATGTTCCCTATAACAACGTCTTATGTTTATATTTTACGTGGCGTGAGAAATTCACATAAACCACGAGAAAGAGCGTTCAGACTGGTGGATTTCCTGATATGTGATTTGAATAGGATATTAAACCACATATGGATGTAGCTTGAAACTGATTTCATGTGCTTTTTTTTTTGGACTGACAATCTGAACGTAGCCAATGTCGGGATACGAAAAAGAAGTAAGGACTAGAGAAGCTAGCTCGTTCAGATCTTTACCACATATTACCTTAAGTTTGTCAAAATTTTGAGCTCTTTCCTGCTTACCAAGTCCTTCTCTATATGATTTCGCAGCTTCCATGTGTTTTTCCCGTGGTTTAGACATCAGAAATTAGTGTAACAATGTGTTCAATAGTACATAAACAGTGCAATCCATGCCGTTGTTTACATCTGAGTACCTCCAATATGGCCGCGCATCCGGGTAACTGACCAAATCGTGACGTAGGTGAAAACCCTCTATGCACCGGTGTCAGACATTCCCAAGGAGATAATTAGTCATGTGTGGCGAACAGGTGAAATATCTGAGAGAGCAAGACAAAAGGGACTGCAGTATGCATTCGAGGTATATATCCACGACATAATATGGAACCGATTAGAGAATAATTTAATCAAAATTGAAGCTAAAGCCGGTCCCAGCGCAAGCAGCAGCCGCCACATACGCTGACCATTCAAATGGGAAACACACAAACTGAGGAACAGCTGTGCATGCACAGCAGGGTAAGAGACATTTGAAAATAATCTAATAATTATAAACCAAACAGCTTATCCATAAATCTTGTGGAATAAACACAAGACATTAGCCTGAACACTTTGCAATGATAACATTCTCCCGCTTATATTTTTAGTGCGCCAGGCTTTTTTTTTAGGATACCGGGTATCAGATTTGCACAATCCATACGCACAACGCATTGGTATGTTTCCCTCGCTCGAAAGCTTGCCAGACCTCCCGTGCCTAGTTACGGTTGCTAAGCCACAAATGGCCTGTGACGGTTTTCGAGCGTGGCTTAGCGAAGGGTCAATTGAACAATCATTAATCAATTATTCAATTAAAACAATTTTAATATTAATTGAAATGCAGGTCATGCATGTTTGAAAAGTACAGCCGTAGACCAATCAAACCTCAGTTATCACACTGTTATATACTTTTTTGTGTTTTACACATTTTATTTAAAATAAAAATACCATTCACATAAATCCATTATAAACATGAAACATTTCTGAGCAGTTCATAAAATACATTCAGCAGATACTTTTATCCAAAATGGCTTAAAAATCAGGAATACAAAAAAAAAAAAAAAAAACTTAAGGAGGCAATAAACAGGAGATACAAAATCTCTCAAACAGTCAAATAGCTAGAAAACATGAGATTAATCACTGTATGAACAAAAAAAGGATCTGCAGAGAAGAGAAGGTGATTCATCAGAAATATTTCAGCAATGACAAAAGCTAAAAATCCATATTTAATATTAAATACATACTTGGATGTTCATTTTCAACAAGAAGTCATTGTTAGTTTGACTTCCGGAAGAGTGCAATACTTTTGCTGTCCTGTTTGGTGAAAAAAAAGTTCATTTAAGAACAAGAAAATACATACAGTGTTACACTTTATTTTCAGGTGTCCTTGTTACAGTGTAATACTAATTAACTACATGTACTGTTAGGGTTAGGGTTTTGTTTAGTTGCATGTAATCAAGCCTAATTTAAAGTTATTACTATAGTAACTACATGTAATGTGTAACAAGGACACTGTAAAATAAAGTGTTACCAATTACAGTAAAATAAAACAAAATACAATTCAACAGTTGTTATCAAAGCTTCTTTTCACAGACTGTGATGATACTTTTCCACAGTTATTAAAGTCCCACTGAAGTGCTTTGAAACGCGCAGCATTATTCAACGTGTTGATGTCATTTCCACTGAAACAAGAAAACAGGGCAGGGCATATCAAACAGCTCCTCCCCTTTTTTTAAATAGCCAATAGCGTTTTTTTAATATCACAGCTCAACCAGAGCTGTTAAACTCTGTAAAGCTGCAGTTTCCTCCTAATCTCTAACCGTTTCTCCACCTTATCTCCTCCATATCGCTGTAAAATACATCATTGTGTGCAGAATTCAAACAGGTCCGAAATGTTTCCTGGATCATATGATCCACTCTGTGTTTCATGTCTCTGAACAGGAGCTGCGGCAAGTCAAGTGACACTAACGTGAAACCAGACTTCATTCGCCCCAATGGAAAGCATATTTACACTGTCTGAATCATTCCTTATCGGGGGGAGGGGGTTATTGGGGTGATCTGACAGAAAGCAGCCTACGCATAATATGGGGCTTTATTTGTACATATTAAGATGCATTTCTGTAGCTCTAACTTATTTTAAATTGTAATTTTGACAGCCCCTGAAATGGTTCATATACCATTGACATTACCTAAGCAGTTGAAGTAAATAGCTCATTCAAGGACGTGTATTTATTGCTTGGACAAAGCAAGAAAACCTAATCATCAAATGCATGTGCAGAGTTCAGTTGAGTGATAAAGTTGACTCTCTATAACTTAATACTGTTGAACTGAACATACGAAGCAAACTGTTTGCTAAAATAACCACAACATTAACAACAACACTGAAATAAGAGTGCGCATTAAAGCTGTGAATCTGTTACCCGAAGGTGACGGTGTAATCCACACCCTGCCTATGTAGTGCACTATGTGCCATTCACAAATAGTATAGCCATGTAGAAAATAGTAAATGTCTGAACAAACCACAGCTTCATTTATAATGTAGGGGGCGGAGCTTCACATTCTAGAGAGAATTTGATTGGACAGAAAATCTGATGAGAAGCTGTAGTGCAGAGTGATGTCATCAAAACTGCTGATCCGTATTGGCCATATATAAGTTTTGAATGCTTATATATTCTAATTTTGTATTTGTTTAGCACAGTAGCTTATAGATAAATGTAAGGCAAACAATCATAGTAAAAAGTCAAATAATTTCAAACACTGTATCTAAACTTCTGCATCTAAAGCATCAAGTTTTTACATTGTAAAAAAAAAAACAAAAAAACACCTGGACAACAAAAACCAGTTTATTGGTTAACAGGAAGTTCCTTTACTATGGGGAAAAACTGTCTAACATTACATTTCATGTAATTTTACAGTAAAATGAAAGTAAAAGTGACATGTGAAGGTCAAGAATGGTAACCCATACACAGAATTTGTCCTCTTCCTTTAACCCATACACACACACACACACACACACACACACACACACACACACACAGTGCAAAGGTGTCTATAGCTTAAGGGCACCTCAGTAGTTTCCTGCCGGTATTGAGAATTAATACCGTCTATTAAGTCTGACTCTCTAACCATTAAGCTACAACTGCCCTAAAATACTAAAATACTGTTAAAGGTGGTTTTGGAAGTAAAAAAGTACAAATCAGCTTATAATTTACATTGAAAAGCTGGATTCCCTGACATGTGAGGCACGTCACATTTGATAACTTTTCATTTGAATAAGTGTTACTTATTTTTTAAGTTATGTACATTAGGGTTTATGTTACATATTATATATACATATATTTCTGTGAAACAAGAATTTTTAAAAATGTATTATTTAACCCAATGGCTGAGGGAGTGACGGCACATTTGACATCTTTCTCTCTTCTAAGGGCTGCAATTAATCTATAGATTTTAGTTTTTTTCCTAATTTGGAAAGACATAAAATGCATTATTATTTTTTCTACTGGAGCAAAAGGGAATGCATATTTGTCGTATTTGCTGTAGTCTCATGCTCAAGAACTTTGTGAAAAACAGTCCATTCATGATTTTAGTGCAAATGACTTAAACTTCAGTGTGTGACTGTACATTAGTCCAGTGAGTCCAGAAGCATTTAAACCACTAATGCTTCACTGCAACCATACACCATTTTCATCTGCCTGAAACAACAACAGAGAACAATATTGTTACACACATAACAAATTTTATATGTTATTGACCCTGTAAATGTTTCAAGAAACTCAAATGTGAAAAGTTTGAAGCATCATATTTCAGATGATGATAAAAACCAGGAACTGGCATGATTAATTATTCTTATTAAATTAGAGGTGACCAATAAACAGACATTAGAAACAGCTGAAAGAAGATAAAAGTAATAGCTTCAGAATATTGTTTCTCTTCAGAATGAAAGAAAACGCTGCGGGTTACTTGACCATAACCCTGTTCCCTGAGAAAGCGGAACGAGATGCTGCGCTGCTTAGCGCATTGGGAACGTCTTTAATCGTTCCGCTTTTTCAGGTAACAGGGTTACAGTCAAGTAACCCGGATCATTTCCTTTCAAAATCTACAATCATTGCTGTGCTCCTTAGCGCATTGGGAACGAGAATACCCACGCCGCCGTGCTTGAAAGTGTCTGGACCCCTTACGGTTGTGTAGGTGTGTTCACAAGAACGCAAGAAGGCCCTACACATTAGCTTGAGATTTTGACTCAAGGACATGAGAGACCAGAGTGGCATGAACATTCAAACTAACAAAACTTCTGAATGTGTTTGCAGAGAGGACCAGCCTGCCGCATCACAAACAAATTGCAAGGGGGCACCCCTTGCCAAAGCAGTAGAGGAGACAACCCCCCCTGGTGGAGTGAGCCCGTAGACCCGTTGGTGGAACTTGACCGCGCGCCTCATAGGCAAAAGCAATAGCATCCCTGACCCAATATGATATGGTCTGCTTGGTGTCGGCCGCCCCCCTGTTAGAGCACGGACTGGACACAGTCTGTGAGATCTCTCCTGCTCCAGTGTTGTGAACGGTGGAGGGCAGAAGGCCTCAAGGGTGACGGGATGTATGGTTGAGAAAGGAACCTTAGGCAGGTAGTCAGGATGAGCATGCAAAATCACTTTCACCATACCTGGGGCAAAGACGAAGCAGGATGATGAGATCAACAGAGCCTGCATGTCCCCGTTAGATGAGGGGATCTTGGTTCTTACAGGCGGCCTCAGTCGTCTGGCCCCACGAATGAAGCGAGCGAGCAGAGGATGTCTCCCGAGTAGCGCCCCCTTCCACCAAGGCGTGGCAAGCCGAAAGAGCGGCCACATACACCCTGAGAGTGGAGGGGCATGTGCCTGTCGACAACGTTTCCTGCAGGAAGTCCAGAACTGAAGCAATCTGAAAGTTGACTGGATCTGCATTATGTGCTGTGAACCACCTTTCAAAGACACCCCATTTACTGGCATAATTATTTCTAGTGGAGGAGGCCCGAGTACTTAAAATGGTCTCAATAACATTAGGTGAAAGCCCAGTGTCCCTCAGGTGGTACCCATCAGGGGCCAAACATGAAGGTTCCACAGATCGGGCCTGGGATGGAATATCGTGCCCTCCGCCTGAGACAGAAAGTACCTCCTCTCCGGAATCACCCACGGCGAGCCAATCGAGAAGAGATATTATTTCCGAGAACCATACTCTGGTCAGCCAAAACGGCGCTATCAGTAAGAAGCAAGACCTTTGCTGGCGAACTCTGGCTAGAACTCCCGGGAGCAGAGATACTGGAGGAAATGCATACAGGCGCATTTTGGGCCATGTGTGCACCATCGCATCCAGACCCAAGGGGGCTGGGTGACTCAGAGAGAAGTAGAGGGGACATTGCGCTGTCTGATGGGAGGCGAGGAGGTCCAACTCCGCTTTGTGAGTGACAGGAACTTCTCCTGAGCCCAGAGAAAAATCTGCCTTGGTATTCTGTTCAGATTGCGTGAGCACAGACCTCCCAGGTGATTTATGCAAGAGACTGCCGCTGTGACACTCGCACTAGGACATGACAGTCTCTCAACTGAGGGAGAAAGTATTTCAGGGCCAGAAATAAAGCCATCAGCTCGAGGCAGTTCATGTGCCAATCGAGCTGATGACCCTCCCATTCCCCTTGAGCTGGATGACCATTTAAGACCACTACCCAGTCCATCAGGGAGGCGTCTGTTGTTAGCATTCTGCGATGGCAAGACACATCTAGAGTGGGACCCAAAGCAAGGAACCAGGGTCTAAACCACGTAGAAAGGGAACGAAGCCAAAGTGCGTAACCCTTACCATAAACATGGATTTTAGAAAGTGCAAGAAGAGTTCAGCGCGTGACTTACCATAACCATGGATTTTTAGAAAGGAGAAAAAGCACTCAGCGTGTGCTCTTGCCTTTATTTGCCCTTGGGGATTGTATAGTTGAAATCCCCCCGGTTTTGAGCCACAACTGAAGTAGTCTCATGTGCAAAAGGCCCAGAGGGATCACTGTGGACTCAGCTGCCATGAGACCTATGTAATGTCCTGACCTAGCCAGATGTTGCTTAGGGTGTTTAAAATTGGTCTTAGCACGAGCGGGAGACAGTTGTGCCCCCGATGGTGACAGAGTTTTGCTTTTCGCCCCCAAAAGCAAACCTTGGGAACTTCCTGTGTTGTGGCAATATTTCTATATGAAAGTATGCATCCTTCAGATCAATCGTGACGAACCAATCGTGATGTTGAATTTGCAACACGATCGTGTTTACAGTTAACATCTTGAAATTGAGTGCTTTGACTGTACGGTTTAAGCCTCGAAGATTTTAGATTGGAAGCAACCCCCCATCCTTTTTGGGAATCAGGAAGTATCTGCTGTAATAGCCCGACTCTATCTCTGGAAGAGGAACATGTTCTATGGCCTCTTTGCTCAGAAGAGTTTGTAGCTCTTGCGACAGTACATGCATCAGTTCCGGTTTCACGGAAGTGGAGACCACGCTGTTGAAACGTGGAGCACGATGAATAAATTGGATTCTGTATCCTATTTGTACTGTGCTTAATACCCATGCAGAAAAGCCTGGCAGAAGTTAAATATAAATATATATATAGTAGATTTAAAAATCATGGTTTCCCCCATTATGGTTGAATCACGGAATCTGCCCCAGTTACTTTTGCCAAAAGATCTCAATTTATTATGTATCATGTGTCAGACAGAGAGAAACAGGCATATAAGAACATAAGGCTACATGAGATCTCTTCATTCTAGATTTCTCTTTTCCCCATTTCTCTATCTTCTCACCCCATCATACTAACTGTAAATGGTTTCTCTGCCTTTATGTCTTTGTTTCTCTGCCTTCATGCCTTTGTTTCTCATGCCTTTGTATATCTGCCTTCATTTCTCTGAGGTGGTACAGTAAGGTTGAGCTTATATACATTACAGAGCAGCTTCCTTTTATGGTAACAAACTTGCTTAGGTTTAAAAATGGAACATATATGTCATGCGAACACATGGCACAATTCACTTCCATATTAAGAACTATCTTTGTTGTTTACATCTGCATCAGTTGAAACATGTTACAATGTACACACCCCTCAAAGCAAAAATATAGCTTCCCTCTTGTCTCTGACATATGATCTTCACATGGTTCCATGCTATCTATAGTCTCCTCATGCACTGAACACATGCACAATACTCTGACTTGACAAAATACATTATGAAATTATTATGAAAATGAATAAAGAAAAATAATACATATATACATATATATATATATATATATATATATATGTTTTTTTTTTTTTTACTATTTTGCTGTGATCAGAGTAATCTGGCCACTGCAAGAGCGATCGCCCCAAGCAGTTCTCCTTATCACGGGAGGAACGCTCGGAGGTGGTGAACTCATGAGATCAGTGTCCTCTGCCTGAGCCAAAGAAGCGCCGAGGCACGCTTCGGTAGTCAGGCAAATGGAAATCGCGATCTGGAGAGAGAGCGATAGGGACGCCCATCTCTCGCTCCTCAATTACCCCTTTTCCACCAAAAAAGAACTGGTTCGGAACTGGTGCTGGTTCAAAGTTGGTTCAACTTGCGAACTTTCTCAGAACCTGTTTGTTTTTCCACTGACTAGAGAGCCCAGCGAACGACATTGTTACATCACTGTGTACATTGCCATACGTCTTAGCTTTCCCAGAAACGCTTGCGCCAACTTCAAGCATAACAATTACAATGGCGGACTACATTGTCTTTCTGCAAATGTTTCTCCTGGCTTTGCAATCCTATTTTGGGGTCAGAATCCATCTTTCTACAATCATTCTTTCTACTAGCTAGTGCTGTGTTTTTAGCAATGGCGGTCACAACCTTTCCCGTCGAGTTATTGGTCAAAAATAACCCTGCCCCCAGCCCCCGACGTAAGCATGACATGGTCAAAGAACGGTTCTAGTCCAGCAAAGAGTTCCACTTTGGAACCAATTTTCCTGGCTGAGAACCGGTTCTTTGGCTGTCGAAACACAAAGAACTGGTTTGCGAGTAGGCACCGGCTCCGAACCGGCACCAGCACTGCCTTGGTAGAAAAGGGGTAAGCCAGAACAACACACGAGCCCCACAATCACATGTGGGTACTACTCCTTTGAAATAAGCAAAGCGAACGCGAAGCACTTTAACTGAACATTCCACTGTGCTCGCAGTCACCATGCTCTTTCCCTAAACAAACAAAACTGCATTGTGTGTCTGATTCAGCCATAGAATGTGAACACAGAGGAACACACCATTTGTTTTGTAAATCACAAGTTTTAGTTTCTTTTTCTTTCACTTGTCAGACAGAGTGTAGAGGAAAAGAGAGATTTTATGTGCACTGCCAAGCAAAAGCTAACTAAAACCACTCCTAACTGTAGCAGATATAAAGAGGTAAGAGAAGCTTTCTTGACGCATACATACACAGAATAGTCTCTGAAGACAAAAGACCTGACGATGCACCGGTAGCTCATCTATTTATAGCCTCGTGTTGCGGGTGCGCGCCAGTGACGTCACCGACCGATGCTATTAAAACCTCCAGGTCAATTCTATTGATGTGTTACACAAATTCACAGCTGAAAACAATTAAAGAAATTCCCAATATGCTAAGCAGCGCAGCATTGATTGTAGCTTTTGAAAGGAAACAGCAGTTCTCCATCTAATTGAACACTTACCAAAAACAATATTTGAAACACTTTTTAATTTACAGAAACGAAGAGTGGCAAAATGTTAAAATAATCATTTAATTATTTCATAATTTTTCCAGGCCTAAAAATCACACTTTATAAAATGTGCCCATCACATACCTATCGACTGGTGTCTGCAGGTTTTCGGTTTGATTCTTTGGACTGAATTATGATTCTCTGCACAAAGACTGACAGTAAATGTGATGGATATACCAGTGTTTGGAGAGGATGATTATTATTCAGTCTTTCTCTCATCATCATTTTCTTATCTGTCATTGCTTTCTGAGCTAGAAAAGATAAATCAGATTATACAAAAACTTGAGCTTGAGGACATACAAATTGAGCACATACCCAGTTTGAGTAAATATAGAATTCAATGCATTTTAATGCATGAAGAGTAAACTTAATTGAAAAATCATAAAATATCATAATTTTCTAAATCTCTACTAGTTCACATATTTCTACTGTCACATGGTCTATACAGTTAAACAGCCCATCTTTTGTCTATACATTTTGAAATGTCTTTTAAACAATTATATTGCAACAATAAGACATTTAAAGCAACAGTGTCGCATATTTGTAACTCACCATTTGACCTTCTCATTTTGTAGATGAAGTGAACAATCACAATCACAGCGAGAGCTAAACCTGCTGCTCCTGCTGTAACAATCCATGTATAATCCATCTCACAGTCAATACATGTTCCATCTGCAGAATAAATATAAATAAACATTTTGAACATTATGAACTGTTGAAATGAGATGGGGCGCTTCAAATGTAATTGCTGTGGCAAGAAACATTAATCCATATCAGCATCATCATGTTCTTCTGATACAAATATGTGAGTGACTGAATTTATGGTTTTATATTTTATATTTATATAGAGCACTAGAATTTATATTTACCCCAGTCTACTGTAATTGGTTCTGTCAGACTGCTGTGAGTGAGCAGACAGTCGTAAGATCCTTCATGGTTTCTGTCGATCTTCACACTGATTCTCATCTGAAAGGTTTCATCATCATTTGGTCTGATTCCAGAAGATGTTTGATTCTCAAGATTAGTTTTGTTCAATCTAATGTTCATCTGAACATCTCTGGGGTAGAAACCAGTGGCCAGACAGACCAGAACCAGTTTACTTTCATCTTTAGGAGCTTTCTTCGCAAAGACATGAACATCTGGAGAACCTAGAAAATAACAACACAATTAACAAACAAGCATTTACAAAGAATATCTGGGGTAGACAGACAGATCAGAACCAGTTTACTTTCATCATCAGGAGCAGCTTTCCTCGCACACATGTGAACATCTGGAGAACCTGAAGAAGAAGATGCAATTAACAAGCAAGCATTTACAAAGAAATTGGTTTTGTGTGTAAAAATATATTATAAAGAAAAACGTTTTAAGGTTTAAAAAGATTCATTTTTTTTATGAAAATACTGAAAAAAAAAAGTGCCTACTTTTGGGCAGTAGTTTATTGTCACATGCCTGTCCTGTCTTGTGTAGCACATGTGGTGTTTGTGTTCCTGTCACTGTTTGACTCCACCCTCCTTGTTATCTCATTATTGGTTTCATTTGCCCCACCTGTTGTTCCTTATTACCTGCCTGATTTGTCCCTTTTATAAGTTCCTTTGTGTTTGCAGTCTGTGTCGGATCGTTGTCTTGTTTACGTCTCCCGCTTTCCTGTGAAACCCCGGTATGTTGCTTTGTAGTTGTATTTTTGGTTATTTCATGTTTTCCCCCTTGAGGGTTTTTGTTTCATTTCATGTTTCTTTTATTTAATAAATATTCTTTCTGCACTTGAGTCCTCTCCTTTAGTTTTTCTTTAGTTATACGTGACAGAACGATCCGACCATGTTAAGGACTCAGCAGAAAGATTCACGACACCCACCAGGCCCTCCTGTCTCGTGCCCCCACTACGATCGCATTATTCGTTTTCAGACACTAAGTGCCCTCCGCCAACAAGGGGCTGACCTGAGGAAGTTCGCGGGTGAATTCCTTGGAGCGGCGGAGGGTTTAAAACTTAATGACGGGCCTCTAAAGGACCTCTTCTTTTACGCACTCAATGAGCCCATGGACTGGGTTCTCAGGAGGGCGTATGATTGCTGTACGTTTGAGGCTATGGTGGAGGGTCTCGCTCGCTTGCAGGAGCGAGAGGCCAGGAAGAGGGTCCCAGTTCCGGTGGCCTCAGTGCCGGTGGTCCCGAGTCCAGTGGTCCCAGTTCCGGTGGTCCCGAGTCCAGTGGCCCCAGTTCCAGTGGTCTCGAAACGGAGGAGGAAGAGGAAGACTCCCTCCGTGACTGTTCCGGTGGTCCCTGTTCCGGTGGTCCCTGTTCCGGTGGTCCCTGTTCCGGTGGTCCCTGTTCCGGTGGTCCCTGTTCCGGTGGTCCCTGTTCCGGTGATCCTGCTCGCACTGCCTGCACCACCTCAGCGATCCGTCACGTCTGCCCAGCCAGAGACTGTTCACGTCACGTCTGCCCAGCCAGAGACTGTTCACGTCACGTCTGCCCAGCCAGAGACTGTTCACGTCACGTCTGCCCAGCCAGAGACTGTTCACGTCACGTCTGCCCAGCCAGAGACTGTTCACGTCACGTCTGCCCAGCCAGAGACTGTTCACGTCACGTCTGCCCAGCCAGAGACTGTTAACGTCACGTCTGCCCAGCCAGAGACTGTTCCTGAGCCTATGTCTTCGGACAAGATGGTCGTCGCTGCCGCCGAGCCTGTTCACGTCATGCCTGCCGAGCCTGTGTCCCCTGACAAGATGGCCGCCGTCGAGCCTATGTCTTCGGACAAGATTGCCGCCGCCGAGCCTGTTCACGTCACGCCTGTCGAGCCTGAGTCCCCTGACAAGATGGCCGCCGTCGAGCCTGTATCTGAGCCGGTGGTGTCTGTTCCTGAGCCCTCAGTGACCGCGACACTGGCCATTATGGCCACAGCCATGTGGTGTGTGTGGGCTACGCACACACTTGAGCCGGTGGTGTCTGTTCCTGAGCCGGCGGTGTCTGTTCCTGAGCCGGCGGTGTCTGTTCCTGGGCCGGCGGTGTCTGTTCCTGAGCCGGTGATGTCTGTTCCTGTTCCTGAGCCGGAGCCAGTGTCTGTTCCTGAGCCGGAGCCAGTGTCTGTTCCTGAGCCGGAGCCAGTGTCTGTTCCTGAGCCGGAGCCAGTGTCTGTTCCTGAGCCGGAGCCAGTGTCTGTTCCTGAGCCGGAGCCAGTGTCTGTTCCTGAGCCGGAGCCAGTGTCTGTTCCTGAGCCGGAGCCAGTGTCTGTTCCTGAGCCGGAGCCAGTGTCTGTTCCTGAGCCGGAGCCAGTGTCTGTTCCTGAGCCGGAGCCAGTGTCTGTTCCTGAGCCGGAGCCAGTGTCTGTTCCTGAGCCGGAGCCAGTGTCTGTTCCTGAGCCGGAGCCAGTGTCTGTTCCTGAGCCGGAGCCAGTGTCTGTTCCTGAGCCTGTTCCTGAGCCTGTTCCTGAGCCTGTTCCTGAGCCTGTTCCTGAGCCTGTTCCTGAGCCTGTTCCTGAGCCTGTTCCTGAGCCTGTTCCTGAGCCTGTTCCTGAGCCTGTTCCTGAGCCTGTTCCTGTGTCTATGTCTGTTCCTGGGCCGGTGGGGCCAGTTCCAGTGCCCGAGCCGGTGGTGCCAGTTCCAGTGCCAGTTCCAGTGCCCGAGCCGTTGGTGCCAGTTCCAGTGCCCGAGCCGTTGGTGCCAGTTCCAGTGCCCGAGCCGTTGGTGCCAGTTCCAGTGCCCGAGCCGTTGGTGCCAGTTCCAGTGCCCGAGCCGGTGGTGCCAGTTCCAGTGCCCGAGCCGGTGGTGCCAGTTCCAGTGCCCGAGCCGGTGGTGCCAGTTCCAGTGCCCGAGCCGGTGGTGCCAGTTCCAGTGCCCGAGCCGGTGGTGCCAGTTCCAGTGCCCGAGCCGGTGGTGCCAGTTCCTGTGCCTGAGCCCTGGCCGCCCGAGGGGTCGTCTCCGCCGTGGCCGCCCGAGGGGTCGTCTCCGCCGTGGCCGCCCGAGGGAAAGTCTCCGCCCTGGCCGCCCGAGGGGTCGTCTCCGCCCTGGCCGCCCGAGGGGTCGTCTCCGCCCTGGCCGCCCGAGGGGTCTTCTCCGCCCTGGCCGCCCGAGGGGTCTTCTCCGCCCTGGCCGCCCGAGGGGTCTTCTCCGCCCTGGCCGCCCGAGGGGTCTTCTCCGCCCTGGCCGCCCGAGGGGTCTTCTCCGCCCTGGCCGCCCGAGGGGTCTTCTCCGCCCTGGCCGCCCGAGGGGTCTTCTCCGCCCTGGCCGCCCGAGGGGTCTTCTCCGCCCTGGCCGCCCGAGGGGTCTTCTCCGCCCTGGCCGCCCGATGGACTCTCTGTTCCGCCCTGGCCGTCCGATGGACTCTCGGCTCCACCCTGGCCTCCAGAACTGTTCATTTTCCCTGCCCCACCCTGGTCTGTCTCTTTTGTTCCCCCTGTCCCACCCTGGTCTGTCTTTCCTGTTCCCCCTGTCCCCCCCTGGTCTGTCTTTCCTGTTTCCCCTGTCCCACCCTGGTCTGTCTTTCCTGTTCCCCCTGTCCCGCCCTGGTCTGTCCCGCCCTGGTCTGTCCCTCCCATCCCGCCCTGGTCTGTCCCTCCCGTCCCGCCCTGGTCTGTCCCTCCCGTCCCGCCCTGGTCTGTCCCTCCCGTCCCGCCCTGGTCTGTCCCTCCCGTCCCTTGTGGAGCGTCTGGTAGCCGCTCCTTAAGGAGGGGGTAATGTCACATGCCTGTCCTGTCTTGTGTAGCACATGTGGTGTTTGTGTTCCTGTCACTGTTTGACTCCACCCTCCTTGTTATCTCATTATTGGTTTCATTTGCCCCACCTGTTGTTCCTTATTACCTGCCTGATTTGTCCCTTTTATAAGTTCCTTTGTGTTTGCAGTCTGTGTCGGATCGTTGTCTTGTTTACGTCTCCCGCTTTCCTGTGAAACCCCGGTATGTTGCTTTGTAGTTGTATTTTTGGTTATTTCATGTTTTCCCCCTTGAGGGTTTTTGTTTCATTTCATGTTTCTTTTATTTAATAAATATTCTTTCTGCACTTGAGTCCTCTCCTTTAGTTTTTCTTTAGTTATACGTGACATTTATAGGGGTGGCATGGTTCACAAAACCCACGGTTCGGTTCGTATCACGGTTTTAGGGTGACAGTTTTCGGTTCTGTACGGTTCTTGTTGTTATTTTTTCTTTTAATCTTTAACAGTCCAAAAATGTACTTCAGCATTTTATATATAGCTTAATTATCTAATTATTAATTTATTTATTTCATAAATGGGGCGTGTTTGCAAAACGCAGCTTCTCTCCCATTTCGAAGTAATATAGTGAGTGAGCTGTCACCGTGAGGAAACTTTCAGTGGCCCTGGAGGTCCATCCATCTGTAGCGAGAGCTACGTGGGCTGTGTCGGACAGTTCTTTGTCAATTTTTCCTAGCGTTTTGTCATCATAGGCGTAATTTGCGGGTGGGACATGTCCCCACCACTTTTGAAACATCTCGCGGCATGGTTGTACCAATACAAATAAATAAAACATCTCCAGTAAACTAGCAAATTATTTGTTTCATTCGTTTGTTAAATAAGAAGCAATCTAGCGCTGAATTAAAAAAAAAATATATTATCAAGTGATCAAAGTGCTCGTTGCCGCTGCGATCAGTGGCGCGGATACTGTGTTCTCTTGTGGCTCGTGCACACACCGCACAGTCTTCACTCGGACGCGTGCTTCAATACGTTGTGGAGACTCTATTCGTTCCGGTGAAATCACAACACAAAATTCACACAAATCTGTTGATATACAACCACTGATAAACATAATCGGTTTTGATAAAAAAGAAAAAAATATATACGAGTGCGGATTAGAACTCAGAACCGACACGCTTGGCAAAAGTTCTGCCACTGGACCATTAAAGTACATTAGTGAAACAGTCGATATATGCATTTATTCACGTGAAAAAACAACATATAGTAGATCTCATTAAATGTCTAAGTAAACCCAGTGCACTATTTAAATCGATTGCTGGACATCGTAATGTTATTCTACATACATCTCATTTATGATTTAGCATTGTATTAGCACGAGGCTACATTGCGCAAGAGTCGAACCGTGCGACGCACACACACACCGAACTGAGACAAGCGAACCGAACGGTTCGAATGTTTTTTCATGTACCGTGCCACCCCTAGTACTGTATACACTTCTGCTGATGTGTCACTACAAATGCAGAAAGTTAAATAAAACACTCAAACAAAGATATTACAACATTTCTGAACGTGTTCTCAATTTTCAGTATAATTTTTCACTGAATGATGTCCTCCTGAATTTATGTCATGTTCACACACACACACGATAATTAAACTGATCTGATCAGAACTTACTATTATTTGTATGGTCAAATGTGTAGATCCAGTTCATGCAGTTCTTGAGGAAATACTGCAGGTACTGGTTGCGTTCTGTGTGACGATCCCATTCCTTTTTTATTTCTTTGGCTTTAGGACATTTATCAATCCACTGCATAGTGTCATAATTAAAGGATATAAGATCTTCTCCATCAAATCCATATTCATCAAAGACAGTCAGATTCACTGATCCATCAGGAAGTTTCTCCAGTTCACAGCCAATTATTCTCTGAAGAACGTGAAGCTCTACAATCACAGAACAACACTCATGAGAAACTCAGTAAATATAATGATAATTAATAAGAGTAAAGCATGAATCTCACCAGAACACTGAGTCTGTGCAGTTTGACAGAGTCCTGATCTGATGTATGTACCAGTGTTTAAAATCAGGAGGATTTACAGGAGCTTCATCCTGGTCATCTACAGTCAGATTCTCTCTTACCCAGAGTTTTTCTTCATTACTGAAGTGTTTGATCCGTCTGTCGTCATAAACACACACAGCACTGAACTCTGGGAATGTGTCTGATCTGGTCAGGACTGTAAACTTGTAGTGGAAGAAATGTTTCACTAAGTAACATATAAAACACAAACAACAAATAAAAACACTTTATGTTATCTGGTCAAGGAATACATTACACCAGTGATCAGATGTTTTCAGACCAAGAAATCAACATGGACACAAGGGCGGGACAACCTGTCACTCACATGAGATCCACCAATAGCAAACCACCACCATTCTTTACACTAGGGGCCCTATCTTGCACCCAGCGCAATTGACTTTGTACACTGACGCATGTTTCATTCCTATTTTGCACCCGCGCAAAGCGGACTTTTCCCTCCACAGACGCACGTTGGTTAACTCAGAAATACACTTGCGCTCCCCGGGGCGGTTCGGCGCAAAGAGGAGGCGTGTTCTGGCGCAAACGTTCCCTCATGCTATTTTGCAGGTTTAGAAAACAATTCCGCCACTGGCAGAAAAAAAAAGTTTAAAGTCAGTGGCGCGTTGCGCATGTTATTCATATGCTATTTTAAGGGCCATAATCAATGTAGCATGTGCTCAACGCGCATACACTTTGATTCTCTCATCTACACACAGACGCAGCAGTTATCATTTTTGCAAATCATACATTATTACGATAGATAGATAGATAGATAGATAGATAGATAGATAGATAGATAGATAGATAGATAGATAGATAGATAACCGCTCCTGGCGCACGCCTGGCAAATCCGCCGTTATAATAGGAATCCGCTTTAGAACAAGCGTGTCTGCTCTTAAAGGGAATGTGAGATGTCGCTCTGATTGGTTTATTTCACGTTACGCCCAAATCACACCTATGAATAATGAAGCTGCTTCAGACCAACCCCTTTTAGATTTGCGCCGGGCGCAAGAGTCATTTATCCCGCCGGGAAAATAGCAACAGCGCCGAGACCCGCCCACAAAGTTACTTGCGCTTTGCGCTTTGACGCTTGCGTTTCAGATCGTTAAAGGTGGGGTATGTAATTATCTTTTTTGGCCATTTTTTCAAAACCACTTGAAATCCTATTCCTAACCCACTTACAGCCACTGAGTTAGAAGCACTGAAATAAAAATTAAACAATTTAATCATCTGTGGAACGGGCAGGACTCGAAAAACTCCAACCAATCATTTCCAAGACCACCTAGAATCATTGGACAGTAAGTGTGTCAATCAAACGGTCGTACCATACCCCCTCCCCCATCCATGTCCATGTTCTTCGAATGGGTGGAGTCAAAGGAAAGAAGGTAGGACCATTTGAGTTGTGTATTTTCAAAATCTGCCAGCCGTTTTGCAAATCACATACCCCACCTTTAAAACAGGGCCCTAGATATTACAAACAAAATGTCCAAAATTGACCATAAAATGGTATCATGATTCATTGCAAGTTTTGGTGAATGGAAAGTAAGTACAGACAATCTAGGAAGTGATCATTTTCAAATGCTTTGTAACATGATGATGTAACCAGACATGCCGTTTTAATAGAAATAATACACTTCACTTGTATATTTCAAGAAAAATATACAAGATAAAAAACAGGAATTGATGTTCAATTATGCTGAAAACCAGCTCATATGAGAATTAATGGAAATTTAAAAAAGCTGATAAATAAGTAAAAACAACATGGGTAAAGAACGCTACAATTTTGAAAAATCAGTTAAAGTTAAGTTAATATCAGTTCAATTATACCACATGCACACAAAATGCTGACAACTTAAAAAAAAAAGTGGGGAGAGTTAATATGCTTTAGTCATCATTTATCCCACCCTCCTTTCCTCTTTCATTCCTTCATAATACACACTTTCCTTGTTAGCTATTATACTGGAACTTGTTTGTTGTTTGGATGACTTTTTATATATCCCCCATCTCTTTTGTAAGTTGAAATTGCATTGATAATGAAGATAAAAATAAATAAACAACTTTCTCAGTGTCGAGCAGCACATTTATGTTAATATCATGTTAATAATGTTCAGTACTAATGGAATGTTCCACTGATCCATGATGGGGGAGCCTGCATTTGTGCAGATGTAATAATAACCTAAAAACTTTAATGGTGACATCCTGAATATACAGATTACAGAATATAAATGTAACAACCAAAGTATTTATCATAATTTACTTTAAATAACATTAAAAATAATGCCATAAAGATATCAGTTCTGCTGTTGTTCATAAATACCAGTAGTGATGTTCTACAATGAGGACATTGTCAGGCCATCCTTAAAAATATTTTGGTTTGCAGTAACAGCAAAAAAAAAGAAAAAAAGGGTCGGTAGGTAGGTCTTTATTTTTTTATATATATAAAAAATAATATAAAAAGTATATTTTTTTAATAATAAAAAAAAAATCGGGGTCGGGGGGGTCTTGAGAGAACATTTTTCACCGATGTCTAGGGGCTGTTTACACCAGGCCACTTTGCGTTTTCTCAGATCGGATTGCAATCTGATTGATCAAAACGATTCAATTATTTACACCTGGTTACATGGATGTGTGTTGTTGTTTTTTTTGCGGATATAACCGATCTTCAATTCCCGCTATATGCAGATTTAATGCAGTGCACCGAAAGCAACAGTTATTATTTTATTGGTCAACAGCTAAAATTTCTGAATCAAAGCCCACAATAAGAGAAAGCGGAAACAGCCCTGGTAAGATCATTTCGTTTCTTTACATTTAATAAAGATGATCGTGTGTTAAGCGTCTGCGACTTACTTTCACTTTGATTTGCGATAGCACGTTGATGCTTAGCTTCTCATCTGCGGCGATGCGTGTTGCAGTAGTGTCGTCATTACTGACTAAAACATGACATGTAGCCTATATAACACGCTTTCACATGTTTATTTTTTAATAAACCATATTCAACAACATATAAAAATGAAATAATCTTTAGAGTAAAGCCGCAGCCATCATTACCAAGCGCGAACCATTGACAGTGAATGAAACGGAGCGATCTTAGCCTGCAGGCCGTAGTGTGACATGCGTAAACCTGGTGTAAACATAATGACGCGCCACGAGTTTTTATTTAAAAGAAAGAACGTAGCTTATGTTTGTATGTATGTCTAAGCAATTTATATTCACAATACTTAATAACTAATATTATTTTATTGCATTTGTATTAGTTGTTTGAAGAGTTAAAAAAAAAATTGCTCGGTCTTAACGCAAGTTTACAACCGGCAAGTCGGTCGGACTAAAAGGGGAAATAAATAAATAATTGGGTCGGTACTAAATTGACAGGGTCGGTCGGGTTACGTCAAACAAGAATATTTTTAAGGATGGCCTCATCTTGCAGGAGTCATCAGTTTCCCAATGTGTAGTGAGCCAGCGACCTTTACTGTCCTTATCAGTGCCAGAATTCATGTACACAATCTACTCTGATTCAGGAGCTCAGCCTTACACACGCTCCGCCTATGAGAGCTTTTAGAAAAAGCATGCAAGCCTTGTAATGTGCTTGTCCTTTAAAGCGTTCATTAACTTCAAAAGTTGAGCAAAAGTTTAAACAGCAACATACAATGTTACATACAACATAAAAATGTCATACAGACATTTGGTCATAAATTCAAGACATTATTAACCTTGTAAATCACAAAACCACTTTTAACTCAATCATTTACCTCCAATAAAAGAAAGCTTTCTAACAGGTTGTTCCAGAACACTACTTTGGGTTTTAATCTTTACTGTTCGCACTAAACCTGTATCATCTGTAAAGTTACTTGATGACATAGTCATTTCAGCTTCAAAGAGGTTATCAATGACTAAACCCAACTATGGGTGGATACAGATTTGCAATTCTTTCCAATGCTAATAGTTATATACTTAGCCTATTTAGCAGTTTTCTAAACTTGATCATCCTCTCTCTCTGGCATATGTCCTTAGACCTTCAGTTCTGTTGAGGCGAGCCAGTCCAGCGTCCTGTAATCAAGGTCAATTAAACCACGTTCACCGTTTGGGGGCCGATATATGGGGCAGTTTAAACGTGTTCAACAGTTTGTAGTGGGTCTCCGCACTCGCATTGAGGGCTATCCGTGATGCCCCACTTCATCATTGTCCCACACCTGTCCTCAGGCGGTTGAGGATTGTCCACTGCTTTCTGGGCAGGTGCTGGCCAGGAACGTCTGTGGGGTCTTCAACGTAGAGGTGTAGCCGAGATGGTTCCGCTTACTTCCACTGGTCCCTCCATTTCGCCTTGACCAAGGCAGCCTTGCAGATGTTGGCTGATGTAGTGTGGAGCAGTTCTTGGGTGTATGTGGCAAAAGGTCGTCAGGACTTGAGGCGCATGCGCTGTGGTGTCTCCATGGCCATTTTGTGGAGGAGGTGGGATTCACTCGCCTGTGCCTCTCGAGCGAGAGCCAGCATTGCTCCTTCTCGCCCTGACCTCTGCAGGGGCAATTCCTCCGAGGACGGGCAGTTGGTTGATTGGAGTGGCTCGTAGGCATCCGGAAATAGTCCACAGGGCGGTGTTAAGGGCAGTGTCCAGCTTAATGACATGGGGGTATTCAGTATTCAACACTTGAGAACTCCAGGGCCTCGGTGGAGATGCGAAGCATCTTTGTGGAAGCTTCCCATGTGGTGCCCGCCGTATAAGTGCGGCACGGGAGGTTGTCTTTGCCTTGAACATGTCTAGGTGTTGTCTAAATGACAGTGTTCTGTCAAGCTTCACGCCAAGGTATGTGGGGAAGGGCTAGTGCTGTAGCCGGGTGTTATCAACCATGATAGTTAATTTGTAGAGGTGGAACATTGATGATACGGTCTTATCAGCGCTACGCTTGAGGCGAAATACCTCTAGTTTTGTTTTCTTCCAGTTGCGCTCCATTTTTCTGGTTGCTCTCTTAAAGGCCTGAGTGTGCTCGTTGTACCACGGCGTTGGACTATTTTCTTTAATCTTCTTTAAGCGCAACGGAGCAACTGTGTCTAAAGTGCTGGAAAAGAGAGAGTTAAAAGTTTCTCGAGTCAAGTCAAGTCATCTTCATTTATATAGCGCTTTTAACAATGTAGATTGTTTCAAGTGTCGAGGTGTCCATGAGCAAGACACCTAACCCCAAGCTGCTCCCGACGAGCTGGATGGCGCCTTGCATGGCCGACACCGCCGTCGGTGTATGAATGCGTGAGTGAATGGGTGAATGTGAGGCTATATGTAAAGCGCTTTGGTGGCCATAGGTCTGTGAAAGCGCTATATAAATGCAGTCCATTTACCATTTACCATTCAAAGCAGCTTTACAGAGATAAACGTATAATTTAAGGTAACAGAGATTGTTTTGGCTTTATAGCGGTTCTTTAATAAAGTTATTTTACAGCTAAAGTTAGTTTTGATTGATTCGCTTCCGTCGCAACAATAATTTGTTATTAAATTAGGGGCCGCCAAGACGACACCATTCTCTCTACACAGACTTTAAATGTGAACCTGTGATAAACGCTGATGGTGTTCACATGCGCATTAAGAATTGGTTCAATAGTTCTGTTGCAATATCAAGTTCTTCTAAGCTATCCGGGATGCTGAGATGATGAAACCGATTATGAAGATTATTGATAAAGCAATCTTTAGGGGCAGAAGTGATAGGTCTAACATATTTGAAACACGGGGTCGGCTTTGCAGCCTTGGCTAAATGTAATTTACACGAGACTAGATAATGATCTGAGATGTCATCGCTCTGCTGCAGAATTTCAACGGCAACAACATTTATTCCATGTGATAATATTAGATCTAGAGTATGATTACGACAATGAGTAGGTCCTGACACGTGTTGTCTAACTCCAATTGGGTTTACAATGTCTTTAAATGCCAATCCCAATGCATCTTTTTCATTATCTACATGTATATTAAAATCACCAAGAATTAGTCAAGTCAAGTCAAGTCAACTTTATTTATATAGCGCTTTTCACAATACAGATTGTATCAAAGCAGCTTCACAGTATTAAATAAAATAGTACATCAGTGTATGTTTCTGGTGTAAAACATCCACGTTTGGTAATGCAGATCAATAGCACTGTTGAATCGATTAATCAAATTAAGTATCCCCAACTGAGCAAGCCAAAGGCAACAGTGGCAAGGAACCGAAAAACTCCATTAGGTGACCTAATGGAGAAAAAAAAACCTTGGGAGAACCCAGGCTCAGTCGGGGGCCAGTTCTCCTCTGGCGTTTATGAAGTAGAGACCGGATTTAACTGTAAGATTAAAATATTATATGAATGCCTGGCTGAAGAGATGCGTCTTTAATCTAGTTTTAAACTGGGAGAGCGAATCTGAGCAACGAACAGTATCAGGAAGGCTATTCCAGAGTTTTGGTGCTAAATGTGAAAATGCTCTCCCTCCTTTGGTGGATCTGGATATCCTAGGTATGACCAGAAGCCTCAAATTTAGTGATCTTAAAGAGCGCGATGGATTATAGGGCGATAGAAGATCCGTTAAATAAACTGGAGCTAAGCCGTTTAGGGCTTTATAAGTCAGTAGCAATACCTTGTAATTAATACGGAACTTTATAGGTAACCAATGTAGTGATGATAAAATTGGTGTTATATGGTCAAACTTTCTTGATCTAGTAAGAACTCTAGCGGCGGCATTTTGGACTAACTGTAGCTTGTTTATTGAGGATGCAGGACAACCAGCTAATAAAGCATTACAGTAATCTAGTCTCGAGGTCATGAATGCATGAACTAGCTTTTCTGCATCAGAAACAGATAGCATGTTACGTAATTTAGCAATATTTCTAAGGTGAAAAAAGGCTGTTTTTGTAACATATGAAATATGATTTTCAAAAGACAAGTTACAATCTAATATAACACCCAGGTCTTTTACTGTAGAGGATAAAGTAACAGGACACCCTACTATGTTAAAGTTGTATTGAAGGAGGTTTTGTGGGCGGTTTTTTGAACCGATAAGTATTACCTCTGTCTTATCTGGATTTAATAAAAGAAAATTGTGCGTCATCCAATCTTTTATATCTTTAACACACTCTGTCAATTTGGATAATTTAGCGTTTTCATCCGGCCGTGATGAAATATATAGTTGAGTGTCATCAGCATAACAATGGAAACTAATTCCATGTTTCCTTATAATATTTCCAAGTGGCAGCATATATATTGAGAATAATAGAGGGCCTAACACAGATCCTTGCGGCACTCCATAGTTTACTGGAGTTATGATCGATTTTTCTCCGTTTAAATAGACAAAATGGTAGCGGTCAGATAGGTATGATCTGAACCAGCTTAATGCTTGTCCTTGAACACCGGTATAGTTCTGTAGCCGATCTAAGAGTATTGTGTGATCTATAGTATCGAACGCAGCACTAAGATCAAGTAAAACTAGTATTGAGATACAGCCTTGGTCAGAAGCTAAGAGTAAATCATTTGTGATTTTAACGAGCGCAGTTTCAGTGCTATGATGCGGCCTGAACCCAGACTGAAACTTTTCATAGGTGTCATTTTCTTGCAAGAAAGAGCCCAGTTGGGCAGACACAACTTTTTCTAATATTTTGGACATAAAAGGAAGATTTGAAATGGGTCTATAATTTGCTAGGTTATTTGGGTCTAATTGTGGTTTCTTAATTAGTGGTTTTATAACTGCCAATTTAAATGTTCTTGGAACATGACCTAAAGATAAAGACGAGTTAATAATATTGAGGAGAGGCTCTTCCACTATAGGTAACACTTCTTTCAATAGTTTAGTTGGTATGGGATCTAATAAACATGTTGTTGTTTTAGAGGAAATGATAAATTTATTTAACTCTTTTTGTTCTATAGTTGTAAAGCACTGTAATTGTTCTTGCGGGGTGATAATCGAGGCTGAATTATAAGGCGCGATTGAAGATTGAACGTTTACAATTGTGGATCTGATGTTTTCTATTTTCTCAGTGAAAAAATTCATGAAATCATTACTACTAAACTGTAACGGAATATTTTGTTCAGGTGACGCTTGTTTATTTGTTAGTCTAGCCACGGTGTTAAATAAGAACCTAGGATTGTTTTGGTTATTTTCTATTAGTTTGCGGAGATGCTCAGCCCTGGCCGCTTTTAGGGCCTTTTTATAGCGTGACGTACTGTCTTTCCAAGCGATTCTAAAAACCTCTAAATTAGTTTGTTTCCATTTACGCTCTAAATTACGGGTTTCTCTCTTTAGAACACGAGAATTAGTACTTTATCTGCAGTCAATATTAATTCTGATAGAAAGTCAGTAAATTCTTTGATAAAATCTTTATGGTGCCCTGGTGGCCTGTATACAGTAGCCAGCACAAATCTCAAACGTGATTTATCGTTTATACTATATATTTTTACATTAAGCACCAACACTTCAAAAGAATTATATTTAAAACTTGATTTTTTAGTGGTTTTGAAAATATTACTATAAATTACAGCAACACCACCCCCTTTGTGTTTCAGACGAGGCTCATGTTTATAACTGTAATCTTGTGGGGTGGACTCATTTAAAGTAATGTAATCGTTTGGTTTTAGCCAGGTTTCTGTCAAACACAGCACATCTAGGTTATTATCTGGAATCATATCATTAACAATAAGTGCTTTTGGAGTAAGGGATCGAATATTCAGCAACCCAAGCTTTAGCATTTGCTCATCTGTATTATAGCTGTTTTTTATTTGTTGAACATCAATTACATTATTAACCATCTGGGGTCTGAGGGGTTTTCTGGGCCCTGGAGGTGTTCTGACATGCTCTGACATTTGTGCTTTTTTCAGTTATTAATAAACATGATAATGGCAAAGGTGTAAATTCAAAATAGCACAAACAGGGCTACCATAATATGTGATCAACATGCATGTATATGTTTGAATTTTTAAGAGAATAATGTTTATGCGTGGTTATTGAAAAAAATTAAAATGAAAGTTGCTGAAATAAGATCACAAAACACATACTAAATATGTGTCAAGACTTTTGACTAACGAATGTTGTCGCTTCGAGATCTGGCTTCAAAATGATGTGAAAATAGTCTTGCTTTATCGTTCACATAAAACAATACATTGATTTAAATTGTGTAACACAGGTTTTGCTTGGAAAGCCAATATGCGAGGGGGGCGTGAATGAGGAGTAGTTTACACCTGAGAATACAATGCCCCACCCATTATGCATAATGCCTTGCAAGATTTTGCTTACATCTATCTTGTAAATATGTTTTGCTATTTTATTAAAAAGGTTACAATTACAACAATAAAAATTTCAACAATATTTCAAGTGTACTCTTTGTAAAAAATGATTATAGGCCTACATTTTATCATATGTATTCATTAGTTTGAATATAGCCAACATTGGAACAGCTAACATCTTAGTTGATGACTTTATTTTTGTTAGTATTTAAATAGTATTTTATATATATATATATATATATATATATATATATATATATATATATATATATATATATATATATATATATATATATATATATATATATATATATATATATATATATATATATATATATATAAGTGATCGACCGATGTATCGGTTTACCGATATTTTTACCGATATTTAAGCATTTTCCCATAATCGGGTATCGGTTTTGTAATATCGGATTCGGCGATATACGGCGCCATCTTGTGGCCGTTTTGAGAATTCCGCCATTGCAGCCCGCGTCTGAGGAGATCAGTCAACAACAACTCTGTCCACATGTAAAGTATACGTTCTGCTTGCTTTGCTTTAATTATTCAACTTTATTTAACATAACAGACATGCAGAAATGAGATTTGAGACATAAATGCCTGATATAGTTTATTTATGCAGCTTGGTCCTAAAACATTGAGACGAACTCATGGAGTCACGTAGCGTAATCCGTCATGTCCTGCCCCAATAAAGACGTAACTTTACATGAATTAAATAAAGCAGACATGAATGAGTGCATGTTGAAAATAAAAACGCTGAATTTAATTCTCTATATGTTGTATCTGATCACCATTAGTCTCGAAAAAAAAAGTTCGTTCATATTGCTGAGCACTCACTGGGTCGATGATCAGGAATACTCAAGCAGGGCTACTGCATGAAACTTTTGACAAGATTATCTCGTTTAAACACACTGAATTATAGGCTATTATCATTTACTACATAACCATTATTTCGCTAATACAAATCTAAATAAATACTGCTCTGTGGAAATTAATTATTTATTATCTCCATGCGCGATCGCGGTTGAGTAGCCTAAGTTATAGTTCTGTGTAAATGCATAGATAAACAGCACTTTGTCAGAAAGCATTTCATGATCTAGACCGACAAAAACATTCTTAATATTTATGCAAAAAAAATAAATAAATAAAAAAACATCAGGTAATTTAGATTTTTTTCCCCCCAATATGTTAGAATAATTTTTGTGCTTTATTTTTTTTACCTCATCAAAGCTTTTATTTTTAAACAAAGACACTTAGTAACAGTGCACTTTATTTTTTGGACTCAGACCCCTCTATTTATTTGTGTATAAATCTAAAAAAAAATTTGTGTATGCAAGGAGGGAGTGATTGTTATAAATAAAATGGTTTGTTCAGTTCATTTGTGTTGTAATAATTGTGTCAAAAACAGAAGTATAACAGTAAATAAATATTGGTTCTGCATATCGGTTATCGGGCACATAAACCTGCAAATAATCGGTATCGGTAATAAAAAAATCAATATCGGTCGATCACTAATATATATAGAACATGAGCAGAAATTGCTAAACAAAAGCTTATTTGATGTGGCAGTATATTCTACAGTAAAAACTGTACCCAAATCTAGTCAACAAAATGTTGTCTTTCATATTTCGCCTGACTGTAACGTTGTTTTTATGAAATATTAGGGCATATAAATGTTAATTTGCAGTTTAATACGTAGCTTATTCAAATAGCCTACATTTTATTTCAACATATTTCAGTCGATTTTTACTTATCTCAGTATAACATTATCATTCATTCACACACAGAAACGCGATTCAAATTTAAACTGTCTTTTTGCGAGCTGTGGTAAACAGCGCGCATCTCTGCCGTGCATTCATTCACACACAGAAACGCGATTCACTTGAGAAGGAAAAAAACTTACTACAGTATTCCTCAGCACAGTCGGATCCGTTGCTCCTCGAAATACCCGAACTTCTGAGGTACATTTTCCATTATTATTATAACGAAAGTATTATTCCTCACAGCTCTGCGAGACAGTGTAAACAAGTAATGATCTGATTAAACTTGTGTTTTCTTGAGCTGATATGGGGGTGTTCACAGTTTGCATGGGTTGCCTCAGTCATTTGCGTTTGAATAGCGCGCGCTCCGTGGGCGGGGTCACATTAAAAATAATTAGATGAGATGAGAACGACTGACATCTTGCTCTTTTCTTACAGATTACATGAACTGAGAATATTTGTTTATTATAAAAATAACTTCATTTAAAAGAAGAGAATTCAAGCTTCATGCCTGTGTGCCTGTATGTCTGTTTGACTGAGTATTCGCTGAGTTATTGTTCATTTTCGGACGCGTTTCAGAATGGACTTCACTGACAGAGAGAAAGCAGAACTCACATCATGTTTATTTTTCTTTATTTGGCAAAAAGCACAACACTTTGTTTTTATTGTGAGTATACACAAAAATAATACACACTTAACAGGAGAGATTGATGTATAACAAGCATATTAGATAAAAAATAATATTAGTATTTTGATTCTTTTTTGCACTGATAAGGAAAAAAACGAGCCTATCGCGCCGACCTCAGGGGGTTAACCTGGGTTTAAACATTTTGGATTTCCAAATTCGGGGAACAGACACAGTCTCTATATGATGATAGCTAGGTGAAAGAGGCTCTATGTAATGGGATTTATCTGACCTTGGTGACACGAGGCCACTACCAGACAGTCGGTTAAGCCAGTCTGTCTGCTTCCTGACCTGGTGCCCAATTTGTCATTTTTTATCTCTAAGACTATGAGCCAAATTACTTGAGAGAAGAGCAGCACCATACCAGGAGGGATGAATACCATCTCTTTTCAACAGGTCAGGTTTGCCCCAAAAACTTTTCCAATTGTCTATGAATTCTATATTATTTAGCGGACACCACTTCCACAGCCAGCGATTCAGTGAACACAATCTACTGACTCTCTCATCACTCCTGCGTGGGAAGGGGGCCAGAGCAAATTACAGTGTCAGACATCGTACTTGCGAGTTCACACACCTCTTTAATATTAATTTTGGTGATCTCCGACTGGTGGAGTCGAACATCATTAGTGCCGACGTGAATAATGATCTTAGAGAGTTTACGATTAGCATTAGCCAGCACTTTTAAATTTGCTTTGATGTCAGGCTCTCTGGCATCTGATGCCATCTTTGTCTGTCGTTCGATGAAGTTCACAATGTGTGAGAATTTAGCTCGACCTTGGTTAAACTCCATTATCTCACAAGCTCTTTCTCTTCAACATTCTCTCAAATAGAAAGGTAACTTCATTTTCACAGTTCTCATACTTCTTGGCATGTTAAGCTCTTGCATATAGAAGATATTACCAATGATGTTACAACATGCATGCAAAAACAATGAGCAAGTATGTAATCCTTATGCATCCTCAGTCCTTATTGAGGGCCAGCCTAAAGAACTTCTCAATATATGCAGCAACAACTTTAAATTCTTTACCAATTGCTCCTTCAGAAAATGTTTGGCTAATGATAATCATACTTCTGGATCAAGATGTTGGCAACTCCAAACCAGGTCTTCAGGTTGTCCTCTGGTGACCTGTTCCAAAAAGTACAAGCAGTCCCTTTTATTGCGAGTCTTTTCTTCAACAGTGTATGAGGTTGAGCTTGATGTACCAAAAGAATGCGAGTCCTGTTGTTGGAAAGTACTGCTTTCTAGAATGTTAAATACGACCTTTATGTTTCTCAAATTCAAAGCACAGTCAACAATGAATCATGTGCCTCCTTAGCCTCTACACAACTCATTGAAGATTTCATACATAATTTTGTACCTCAGACTCATATTCTTTGTTATCTTCCATCCACCTTTTAATAGTCTCAATCATTTTGTGTGCTTTGTTCAGCTTTGTTTTTCTCAGCTTTTGTAATGAATCAAGTCTTTCCACCAAAACCTTTGCTGAGAGTTTAATTAACCTTTATTGCCTTTCAGTCTCGGTTTTTAGAGGATTCCTCCGTGGCCAATCGCTGTTCATCCATATGACACACAGTAGGCTACCTTAAAAACCATGCAGTACTACAGTGCCGGCCCGTGGGGTTGTGGGGCCCTAGGCAAGATCCCGAAAATTGGCCCCACTGGAGTATAAAACTGTCATAATTTTATGAAGGAAGAGAAAGCACATGAGACAACAATTAAAAAATTTAAGTTTATAAATATGTATTAAGTTATTCAACATACATATGACATTTTTTTTTAATTAATTGCATAATTAGCATATCAAAGGGGTAAAACGGCCGTTTTGCGTGCTCTTTACAACCTACCCTTCACCTAGGCCTGAGATGGCCCGCCTTAATTTAAACAACTACGATAACTTCATCAGAGGGTCATTTTTTTTTACTAAAAATCTGTACAAAATGCATGGGTAGATAATTCTTAACACGCTGAATGTGGCCCAATTTTTCCATGTCTGTCTGTCTGCGATCATGGGCATTGTTACATTTATTATTATTAAAACTAACAGAAATAAATAACACACTATTTATAGAAGTTAGAAGAACATACCTTTACTTTGAGCTTGCCTTTGTTCCTCAACCATTCTCCTCTCCTTTTTTTCATGCCATTTCTACCACAGCTTAACATCTATTCTTATTTCAATTAACTAAAAATAGCATTGCTGTATGACTACTCTGACGAGACTTCGTGACATTATTACAGACAAGAGGCAATCCAAATATGGATTTGATATTACCATAGAGATTATAATATTTGGCATTTTATTTTTGATAGCACATTTTCTGTCATGCAAAATGCCTATTATAGGCCTAAGCAATTAAGCATTACTAAAGAGTAAGAGCGCCACAAAAAAAGAAATTAAGAATAATAATAATAGCCTATGTCTCTTGTTTCTAAACCGTGAGCATTTTGGAGAGAAGTGTGGTGTGTGTGAATACTGTGATAATTACGGTACTCGAGGTCTCCCACTATATCGCGGGCGGTATTATGCAAAATAGTGTGAGACGCGCTATGTGTATATTTCTTATGTTTTCGTATTTTAGTCATTCTATTGTTGTGTATTTATTATCTTTTTTGGAAATTTGTCATGTATGAAATATACAGAGCTATCCTTTTTATGTATGTTGTGGGTCTGGGTAATATATTAGCTACTCATCGTCTTTGTGAACTGTGTCATGTTTAGTTAGGTCTATGCAATGCTTCTTAACTAAATTTTCTGTGTGGAGGTGCGCACACCCGAGCATCCAGTAAAAATCAGAATTCAAGAAATTAAAATGATATAATGTATAGTTCGAAGGTTGAGGGGGCCCCCCTTTGCAAAGTGACCGACTATATCGCCTAATGGACAGGCCGGCTCGGAGTACAAAGAATAAAGGGTTAACCTTTTGGCAACCAATGCATTGGATTTGCGTGCATTTTTGTGTACACAGAGTCAATCAGGTATCAAATCAAAAATCAGGTACGAATTCAACAAGAACACCAATGTAAATCAAGTATGAATTCAACAAGAACAGCAATGTAAATCCGGTATGAATTCATCAGGAACAGCAAAGAAAACCCAGAACGAATTGAACAAGAACAGCGACGGAAAATCCAGAACGAATTGAACAAGAACAGCGATGTAAATTCAGTATGAATTCAACAAGAACAGCGATGGAAAATCCACAATTTGCCACAAGTTCACAGCACACAAATATGAAGTCCATACCTTGCAAATATTAGCACACAATATTATACACCAACATAGTCCATATTGTTCCTTGAACATCACTCTTGAAGCATGGTTAAGCACCATTTAGCTCAGTCCAACACATTATAATCCAATAAGCACATTATCCCAATAAGCACGGTCAACATGATAAAGCACGCATTAGCACGATCCTGCACGGGTGCATCCCCACAATACACACTTTTTAAATACTATTTTAAAAATTGTTAACTATTTTAAATATAACTCGGTGTAGGCTACGTCAATTTCGAAAGCCTGTGCAATACAATTAAACCTTTACACTACTAGATGATGCTGGTATTATTGTAAAGATAGCCTAAAAAACAAATGATTTCATTATGCTACTTGGCGAGAGTTTAACAAAAACGCCAATAAAACCATGGGTGTTGAACTGCGTCAATAAAAGCAGCAAATAAAGGAACACGCCGACTTTTGGGGACTTTAGTTATTCACCGTATCCCCCAGAGTTAGATAAGTCCATAGATCATCTCCATCTAACTCTGTCTGGTAAGGTCACAACTTCTGTTGCAAACACAAAAAGTTTAGTTTGTAGATAACTAGATACTGCACCATTATCTGTTACGGATCAAAAGAAAAACAAATGAACTCTGTTCTTACCTTGAAGCGCATCACTCAGAAAAGAGAAACAAATAAGCCCAACGATTACTGCGTGTATAAAGGAAATTATTATAAACGAGAGCGTGTGAAACATATTTGCCATTTATATTTTAGACACGCTCTCTGGGTGAGGGCGCAGGTAAAAGCGTGCATCTTCTTCTAGTTGAAAAGACAGACAGGCTGAGAGGAGCATCATCACTGTGTTTCGCCGAAAGACCGCCTGCCAGAATATAAATGCCTTCCGCATGCACGCGCATGGCGTCATTTGATGACGTGGCCAAATGAATTTAATGTTTGTGTTGCTTTTAGGTAACAATTTATTTTAGGTAGTTATTGCATCCTCATGTGGAATGTTAAATGTTTTGAGAACAACTAAATAGTTTTGTATTTTTGAAATTCAATAAAAAAAATGACGAATAAAATAAATAAATAAAAAGTTCTGCACTGTTTGCTCTCTAAAGCTTTGTGTTAGCAGTCTTATCCACCCAAGTTACACCACGACTCTGCAAGAAATTGAGAAAATAAAGTTTAAATGAAATGAATATGCTACTCCACTAAGAGGTACGGTGTACTTTTTTAAATGTAATATTTATTTATCAACACTTTAATACTTTAATGTTTTGTTTTTGTTTTTTAAACTACAGATATAGCTACAGGTAAATAGCAAATAAAATACTATACTTTTTTAAGCAAACATTCTCAAACGTATTAATGGACACAGTAGAAAAATAATGCACGTATACAAATTACAAACTTAAATGAAAATGAATATCAGACAGCACCATGCTCATCTATGAAATGTCATGTTAAAAACTTTGATATTGTCTTGATGGCTTTTTTTTTGTTCGGAAGGATAGGCCTATTGATTGTCTCACAAAAATGTTCACTCATTTAGGCCTACTTTTAAAAAAACAGAATGTGTGTGCGTAAAATATACGATAGCCTACTTATAATACACTATGAAGTACTGTTCATGCTCAAGTGTCTCTGCTTTGAACATAAAATGAACCATTTCCGCTTTCCGCGTTTCCCCTTGTGAAAAGCCTTTATACAATATCCCTTGTGGAAAGCTTTATACAATAGAGCTTTATTTATTCTGGCCGGATCTGAGCAGGATTTCCGGGCCTGGTACATATTGTGAAAGAACAACCAATCAGATCAGAACAATGGAGCAATTATCTCCAGCATTTGGGCTGAACTTAAAGGGATAGTTCACCCATAAATGAAAATTCTGTTATTAATTATTCAACTGTCAGGCATTCCGCTCGAGACTCACATACTAACTGACACTTCACACAAAGTATGGACTTCACATTTGTATGCTGTGAACTTGAAAGAATGAGACACCACAGGAAGCTAATTGGAAACAATGTTTATTGATTGGAGCACAATAAAGACAGACACTGTTTGCATCTTACATCTGTGCTCATGGAGTTTTTACTCGTCAAATACTTTATCTCTTGTTACCAATACCAGTGGCTTAATGCTACACTATGTACGAATTTTGTAATAAAATATTCAAAAATCACTTGCACAGTGATATATATTGTAGCCTACTTACAATATCCCAAAAGTTCCCAAAGATTTTTAATTTCAGAGAAATTCCAATTTTAAATAATGGCTCATCCCTGACTCCCTGTTCACTTGTTGCCTGTCAATGACGTAATATGACGCGTTATCCCTGGTTTCCGCTTGTACTGCCATAGTAACCATGGCGACAGACGTGGACAATTAGCAGTATGCTCACACAGTTGTTGTTTCGTTCAAAGATTATGGATCATGGCAAGCAGACTTTTGAAGGTGGGCGTTCTCAAGATGGCGTCGGTGTAGGTTACGTTTTCTTGGCTCTTTCCTGAATTTTGTGCAAAACTTGATTTTTCTTCCACTTTAAAGACTCCTTTGTTCTCAATGCACTGATATTACGTTTGTTTACGCTCCCCATACATCAAATATGCTGTGTTTTGCGAATTCCTAAATGTTTCCCCGTTTTCCTCAACGACCATTCACGATAGGCTACACGGCACGTGGATCTGAGCTTGCCTGTGTGGCGTCATGATGGAGGGGGACGATATCCCAAAATCTGAAAATGTTAAACGTATGCATAATTATGCCAAAACTGCCCATAATGTGGATTCATTGGATGTGTGTCTTCCCGAGTCTCTAGCGGCAAGCCCTTCACCGAAAATGCGATGTTGCCTCAGATCCTTCAAATGCCGTCTTGCTGGAAGCAATAGAGAGACTGGGTAAGAAGCAGGATGACTTTATGGAGAAACTTCTGAAGATTGAGAAATTGTTTGCATCCAATTCCACCCTCATCTCCGATCTCACAACACAGGTTGACGCTGTTGATAAAAAAATCTGAGAATACAGCTGTTAAATCTGATAAAATGGACTCTCAGCTGTCTTCGCTGGCTGCAGAAAACAAACGCTTATGGGATAAAGTGGATGAGCCGGATGCCTATGGCGATGGAATCTGAGGATTTCAGGTATGCTGGACATAATGGACATTTTTCTTCGGGTGTTACCAGGCTTAGCAGATGTTCTGCAGTCCTCGATTGATGTTGCACACAGGCTTGGCCCTAAACTGGGAAATGCATGCCCTCGCACGATAATTGTATAATTTCTCACCGCGATCTTATCTGGGCTGATGCAAGAAGATCAGAAGTGCTCAAACAGAAGAAGATTAGGATCTCAGAGGACCTGACGCAGAGGACGAAGGAAGCCCGGAACAAGCTGTGGCCTTTGGTGGAGAAAGCCCGAAAGGAGGGTCGCCGTGTTGGCTTCAGGGGTCCACATGCTATCGTAGATGGAAGGAGGATTTCTGTGGACGATATCTGATTTATTTTAGGATGTTGGAGGTGAACGCAAATCCAGGGATGTTCACTGCCGTTTTGGCTGAAGAACTTTTGATTGGTGAAATAATTACTGACATTGGCAAAAAGCTGACAAATATGTAAGAGCATTAAGTTATATGTTAACGTAAGCTAAAGGATGGTATATAACAGATAGCCTAAACCATTATTGAGGGGTATGGATACGTTTCAAGTTTTGCACTTTATTGTATTCAGTATTACATTTCATAACTTTGTTACGATTGTAGTAGTATAATATCTTTATTTTCTTTTTCTTGTTTTGTTATTGTTCATATGACGATTAAACTGTCTCGTTTTTTTCTCTCTCACTGTACGGGGGATTCGTGATTTATCTAAACTCAAAGCTTTATTTTTAATTTTGTACGTCACAGAAAAGGGATGTTTATTTTTTTCAAGAAACACATTCTTGTTTTAAAGATGAAACCTTTTGGCGCAGTCAGTGGGGAAGTAAGGTTTTATTTTGTCATGGTACTAATCACTCGCTGGAGTTTTGATTTTATTTCACCGTAATTTTAGCAGCTCGATTCTGCAGTCCTTTTCTTCTGCAGAGGGTAGATGGATTATTGCTATCATTTTTTCTTTATCTTGGTTAATGTTTATGGTTTTAATAATCATACACAAAATAGCTTATTTTTTCAGGATATGTCTTCTAAAATTGTTGATTTAAAATGTAAATATCCATCTGCTGCAGTTATAGTTGGAGGAGATTTTAATGAAGCATTCACTTCTTTAAGTGAACAGTATTAGAGGACTAACGTAGGGAATAGTGAATGAGGGCTTAGGGGGGCGATTTCGTATTCAGCCTGACAATGCGTATCCTCCTCTTCTTCCTCTTCTTTAGCTCTTTTATGGCGGTTGGTAACCAGCTAAAAGGTGCATTTACCGCCACCAACTTGAAAGGTGTGTGAAGCGTTGACAGAGAGCAAAGTAAAAAAAATACAGTATTATATTCTGTTAAAAAATCCTGTTTCCCTTAGATACCTCAGTAGAGCACTATAAACCCTTGTCTTTGTGCATTACTAAATATTACAGATAAATTATTAATTCCTATGTAACCTAACGATTCTGTAATTTTTTTCTGTAATATTCTGTGTAATGAATCAACACACACTGTTTCTGGCAAGCCATATTGCACACGACTTTCAGAATCTCTTTTCCTATAACAGTGAAACAGTGGTATTATGGGATAGGTGCCCTAATCAAAGCCTGGATATCATGGAATCTTCCTTTCTGCTTACATTTATTTCTCTCAACCATAACTTTATTTTGAATATTATATAGATGTCTACCTTGTGTCTCCTTGTCCCATATGTCTTGGAGGAAATATTAAAAGAACATATATATCTGTGTTTAGTTGCCGAAGTTGATTCGATTAGCCTATACATTTAATATTAATACAATCCTTTGTTACTATTTTGCACTATATTGTATTAAAATCCAAAGTATGCATCATCTTGGAAATAAAGCAGTCAGCGTTATTTGTCTGAATAAGTTATGATGTGTATTTTATGTCCTGCATTTTTTTTTTTTTTGCAAGTTAAAACATTGTAGCTTATACAAAGTAAAAGATCAATTACATATATACACATACAGAAGAGAGAGGGACATACAGAACACCCCCCCCCCCCCAAAAAAAAAGAAAAGAAAAGAAAAGAAAAGAAAAGAAAAGAAAAGAAAAGAAAAGAAAAGAAAAGAAAAGAAAAGAAAAGAAAAGAAGAAGACAACTAATTATATAAATATAGTGATGTATGTAATAGCTGGGGAAATTTCTTTTTGCAAAACCTTTTGTTCTAAATCTGAATTTCAAATCACATTTCAGTGTTTAGTGTTTAGTGTTTATTGTATATGTCCCCGAAGGGCAATTGGTTTTACAGCAAGACAGCATACAAAGGAACAATTTACAATACATTAAAAATCTGTAAAAGTTAAATTACATTTAAAATTAAAAAATTAACAAGAAAATAAGTACACACACAAAGTACATACACAGAACCCAAACAACTACTTCCTTCCACCTAATCCCCCCATACCCGAATTTAACAGAGAGATGGAAGTAGGAATAAATGAATGTTTATACCTGTTACTTCTAACTAATGGAAATCTAAATCGAGATCCTGAGGGTAGAAACTGAAACTCAGAATAGAGAGGATGTGAAGTAACCATTAAAATGGATCGGGCTTTCCTAACTACCTGCCGGTTATATGTGTGTAATTTTACAGTAGTCAATGGAAGCATTAAATCCCTCTGAGGTTTCTCCACAATAATACAACATTTCCTAATTCACCATTTCCATTTGCTTGAAACAACAACAGAGAACAATATTGTTAAACACAAGTCTTAAAAATGTATGCTCTTTAAAGACTGTTAATCGCAGGCACTCGGGGAAAAACACATTTAGTTTCCTTTTTTTTTTAATGTAAGTCATAAAAGCATGCAACATTTACAAACATATATGCATACATAGGCTATATACGCCCAATTATTGTGCTCAGAATCAGATACCACAAAGCAAAGCGAGACTTCACCGTAAAACGAGGGCGTCTTGTCAGTTTCTGTTTCGCTTTTGAATTAGGCTAGCATCCCCATTAGTGAGCATAAAAGCAAATTCGCTTTGCACAATATTTTAAATAAAAATGTGTTTAATTTCTACATTTTTATCATTTGAGTTAACATTTAAAAAAAATTAACAAACTTTTTTTTAAGGGGAGACATGGCAAAAACATCGTTTTTTTTTCACTGGTCAATTTTGAGATTTTGGACTATTTGTCTTCAATAACAATTCTTCTTTCAGACTTGTGGTGAAAAAAAGTCCGAAAAACACATTTAGGTTTTTATTTTACTACACTTTGTCTATTTGCGTCTGTAGATTTCTCCTAAATTCAACAAAAGTTGGCGTTGTAAATCATCCCGCGGCTTCGCGATCGCTGCCTGAACCCTGACATCACACCGCAGGAAAGCTCTCTCTCTCTCTCCTGTCAGATGCTGATGTGGTCATTTCCTTTTCATCAGCAACCATCTGTGAAAGTACAATGGGGCATTAAACTTTTTTTTGTTGTTGTTTACAATGGGGCATTTAACTCTAAAAGCGAAATCTCATTGGCTGATGTCAATTTCTGACAACGTGATTCGTTCAGATGCATCACGTGACGTCCTCTGACATTTCCAGTGTTTTTTTTACTGTTTTTCACTGGGGTTTTGTTCAGTTGAAGGCTATGTTAAATGCTATGTTATATAAGTTTTGATGTGTTTTAGGTGTTGCTAATGAATTTGCTAAGATATTTTGTCTGTAAATAGTTGTTTCCACTAAAAAAGTATGAATTTTGACAATACAAATCTTTTGATAATACCTAATTTGCATATTTAAACATAAATATTCTAAAAACTTGTAATACAAAATATATTTGTCTTAATGTCAGTAATCAACTGGGGAAGTTTTTGTTCCTAACCCACATTTATTAAAGCTTGTATTGTAGCTCTATAAATACTTTACTGGCACAAAACACGAACAACATGGCACTTTCTGCCGTGATTTCAACCTCTGGTATCGCTAGCCTACCTCTGGATATGGATGCATTTTCTTTCCCTTAGGATACTTAGGCTACTATATTTCTTATTTTAAAGTGTAAGTTGCAGGTTAAATTTTTCACGAAGATAATGCAATGTGTTTATTAAACATAAAGATAAGAACCGCCCACCATTGTTTTTTTATACCAAAATGCTGATATAATATGAAAAGTTGGCACTTTTAACAGTGGTTTTAACCGCTCCCACTCCCTTCCACTAGATGGGGCATGACGTCACAAGAGGAACTCACTAGTAGAATTACCGTACGCTAGCAGCTATAGATGCCTTACATAACTTCAGAAAAGTTGGTTGTATGTTTTATTTGATAAAAAAATGATGGATAAAATAACTCCATTGTAAACATACTCGTGTGTGCAGACTTCAAGGGGATCGTGATCCTGCCTGAAATGAGAATAAGCTATTCGCAAAACAAACGGGTTCAGGCACGTCAGATCAGCCGGTCGCAGGTCGAGCTGTTCCACTAAACACAACGCGTTCACCTCACGGCAGCACTTACTCTCTCCACTGCTGATAGCCCACACACACACAGTGATGGGGACATCGATCTCTCTTTTTCTTTTCTGACAATAAACATCGCTAATTAAATCGTGAGAAATTGCTAAAGCGTGGATTGAGGAAGGGTATTACATGACGTTTGAGGCGGCGATGAGACTAGCGATTGCGCCTGACGTGCATCTCTAACGTTACAGCTCTGATTTGGACTGACTTACTGTAAGTAAATAATGTCTTCAGTCGCTGTCCCTCCTTGCTATTCTACACGACGGCAATATTTTGAAAAGACTTGCTTGTTCCGTTATATTATCCGGGTTAAGTTTGCACCTGGTTGCACTAGCTCTAACGTAGCTAACGTTACTCACCGGGACACCTGGCTAACCCTCCACTAATTCTCCTCACACCAAGCATTAATAACTCTTTGAGTGCCATGGCTCCCCTCTCTCACGCCTGACCGGTTAAAAATTGTAGGGCTGTGGTCCATAAAGAATTTGATAGTTTCCCACATCCTCAGTCGTTCTCCAAATAGCCATAATACAGTAGGAATCTAGCGGAGTATGGGTTGCGAGTTCCTCTTGTGACGTCATCACCCAGTAACTGAAAAAACACGCTACCTTTGAAGAAACCCCAATAAATGTTATTTTAACGCATTTTAAGACCAAAATAATTAAATATATACATATAGAGCACTTTAATTTACACATTAATTGGCTGTGGTGGTTAACCTGCAACTTACACTTTAAAGCACTCCGCGTCAATTTAGTTTGAGTAAAATATAGCTATAAATACAGATTGACAGAAGTGCTCACCCTTACGGGAGTCTAAGAACAAGTTCATAAAAGACTGTTATAAAAGATAGTAAAAAAATAAATAAAAATGGTATCAAAAGTAAAACAAAGAAATCTGCTGTTCTTACCATGAAGCGCATCGCTTAGACAAAAGTGAAGATATTCCAAAACATATCGCTGTGTCAATAAAGAAAATGTGTTTAAACGAAACCTTGTAAAACATTTTTGCTATATATTTCAGACGCAAGCACTGAAAGCTTTCCGGGTATGTTGTGATATTTCCGTTCCTTTAGTTTAGACCACATTTAGGCTTCATGATGTGCAGCCTCTAGATGGCGCCAGACTGTCAACGAACAGAAACAGAAACACGAACCTTTTACTGTTACTGTCCATCAGTGTTCTGCTGTCTTTCTAACTGAATTCTGTTTTTCCCTCTGAAGTCAACGTGCCCTTATAGAAATGGAGCGACAGTTTTGTCTTTCTCTAGAGGAGACCCGACCAGGACAGTGAGAAACCGATTCAGAGATTGTTTTATTAGGAAGATCGAGAGGGTCTGACTCTGAATCTCTTACCATTGGAGAAAGCTGAAGATTAGTAGACAGATCACGCGAGGCACCTCTCAGCCTATAGTGCAGTGACGTCAGTGCAAGCAAAGTTTTATACAGTAGCCTATATATATATATATATATATATATATATATATATATATATATTTAACAAACATGTATTCATTACTTCAATGAGCTCATTGCTTCTGCCTTAAATTAATACACTGTTTAAATCAATACATAATTAGCTACTTTAAAGCTACTTTGAAACAATTTGTATTGTGAAAAGCGCTATACAAATAAATGTGAATTGAATTGAAATGTTCCTGCCTTTAAAGACATTTTAATCACATACACCTAGTTTACACCAAACTAAACAAAACCATTCACATTATAATCAACGGATCTTTTGTGGTGAGATCAGGGAATTTATCTAATTTCCTGAAGAACCCCTAGTATCAAAGTAGCTAGGTATTTTGCTGTCAGGTCAGAATATGGTTAAATCCTCACTAGCTTGTTTAATTTATACCAGTAAATCTAGGTGTGTCCCTACAGTCTAGTAAACAATAACAATCACAGGCACATTGATCAAATCCATGCTGAATCTTCCCTGGATCCTTCGTTGTCCTTGGTCTTGCAAGATATACTATAATGCTCTGTCTGTACTTATAGAACTGTCTTTGAAAGCTGAAGTAAAACTTAACAGTGTTTGTCTTTATGAAATAAAAATTTATTTGAAAAAAAGATTAAAAAAATACTGGTTACACAATGATTAATATTTGTAGCAAATCATCAAAAGGTTACAGGTTATAATACTTCAGCTTATCCAACCAATCTCAACAGGGCAGTCCTGTGAGTGGAGAATTACACTTATTTACCTCGTAAGCAGTTCAAGCAATAGATGTAAAAAATAACTTGTTCTCATCCAAGTTTTTCAAGTTAAGATAATACAGAGCAATATAAGCAAAAATAATCTGAGTTAATAAACTGAACTAGAAGAGAGCTGCTTTCTCCCAAGGGATGCACACGACTTCAAAATGCAACCACCAACAATCAAAAAAGCAGTCATATATATATGGAACTGGGCTACATATGCAATTTCTTGGGGGTTTTCCAGAGGAACTAAATAATGTGTCATCAACCTTCTATTGTCTCAGTTAAGGGGGTTTCTGATGTCAACATTGTTTCCCATATATTGGCATTCTTCTGTCCTTTCCGTCCTCTGCGCTTTGGGCCTCTGTGTGTGCGTGTATGTATCTGGAAGTGTATTTGTAGGTTCATAATATCTTTCAAAATTCAAATAATTCCCAACACTATCCACACCGCACGCCAGAATTAAACAGCAGTGTAAACAGATTTGTTCATTATAATGGCAGAGTACTAGCGTACTTTTTTGCAGGTTTAACCATATTTTACAATTTAATCCGTATTTCCACATGCCAAATCGATTGAACAGCATCACACATTGCCCTAATTTTCTTTTCCTTTTCTTTTTATGTGGAGGAATTGGCGCATTTACTTAAAGGAGTCATAATGTAGAAATTTCACTTTTCCACGAGAATCAATGTATGTTATGATTGCATAATGATTATACACTGGCCGGGAAGCCGATATTTAAAAGTGAAGCGTTTGTTTACCTCGGGGTTTGTAAAATAGGCCACGTGCACGCGCACGAAAAAACGAGATTTTGATTTCTTCCCCTTCTTGACGTCAAGACGGGGGAGGATATACCAAATATGGACACCGCAAACCTATGCCGCGGGAAGCCCGCCCCTCTCCCCCTCAGATTCAGTTTAGTTGACTCGAGAAAGATGGAGAAATCGAGTGCGCTGAGATGCTCTGTGGGTGACTGCCACAAACAACATGCAAATGTGTTTTATCTACCAAAAACGGACGAAACTATCAGGGAACAGTGGAGGAAATTCATTTTTAATGACGCTGTCCCAACAACTCTTTCAAGTGGCGTATCGTTAGGTGTGTGTGCTAAACATTTTACACCGGAATCTTTTACAAATTTGGGGCAGTATCAGGCGAACTTGGCCTCGAAGCTCCGTTTGGGAAAAGGTGCCATCCCAACCATCAGGGACTTGCCAGAAATTGAAAAGGTAAGACTGTGTTTTTATTGCTCTACTGTGGTTAACAAATAGCAGCTAACAGCTAATGCGGCTATTGTATGTAACGTTACCTTCGAGGTAAACACGGGGAATGGACTCTACGAATGCTAGCCACATCTTTCGACTTTGTTTTACACTAGCAGCTACAGTAGTGACGGTACAGGAGTCCATGCTCAGTGGCTAAAACTGTTTAAATGCAAGTATGAAAACAATATACCACTAAACATTATTAGCCAAACTCATGCAAAACATGCAGTTTGAAAATAGCTTTCAGTTAGTGGGGCTTCTGTAAGAATGTATATGGCAATGGTGTATTTTTTCTTTTTTCTTTGGTTGTGATTACAATTTCACTAACAATAAGTACCGTCACATTTATTGAGCTATTGCAGTATTTTGTCTATGTTTTTGTACCGCTTGGAAGTAGTAAAATACATTCCTGCAACCAATCAACGCGCCCCTCATTTGCATTATTATAATGACCGTCCACGACAGCCAAAACATCGCATCAGATCTCGCGAGACAATAATGCCTTTAGAAATAAGGGTCTGAGGGGCTCTGTGTTGATTTTTTTTCCACTTTTCTTTTTTAGAAGTGCCTAAAATACTATAATAGAGCATTTGGGTATCCAAGGTAACACAACATTATGACTCCTTTAATGTAGGCCTATACTGATGCGCATATTCATCAGTGATGTAAAAAAAACCTTGCTGCTGTAAATTTACAGGAATTCAAGTTTAACTGTTTAGCTGTTAAAATCAGTCCATAAGTTCTGTTCATCACAGTCCAGTCTGTTAATCCATTGATGAACTCTTGATGAAAACACTGGACTATTGAGGTCTGATGTGATGGATGAGGGTTTGTTGTATCTTCGTTCCACTTTTATCAATATATCTGTTCATCTTACCTAGAAAAAATACAGTAGATTAAATTAAAAACAAATTAAAGTACAAACACATATCAAGCAATTCTCATTTGTTTTGGATCCTACCTTATAATTTGTATCCATCAAATAAAATACAAATAAATTTCAAATAACAAACTTGTCTAATATCAAAATCTGCACTAGCTCATATTTCTACTGTCATACAGTATACTGTATACTCCCAAACATTATACATTTTGAAATCTCTTTAAAACAAGGATATTGAAAAACAAAAAACAGTGTTGCATAAAGTATAATTAAAACTCACCATTTGAGCATTACTTAGGTAGATGCGGTAACCATTCACAGTGAAAACTAGAACTGCAGCAACTGCTGCTGATACTGCTATTAAACGCCATTGAGATTCTGTTTCACAGTCAGCACAATTTCCAACTGCAAAAAACAAACAAAAAAAACGTATAAATGTTTTTTAACTGTTGAACTGAGTGGAGGCACTTTAACTGTAATTGTGTGTGACTAGCAACATCAGTGTCATCATGGTCTCTTTCTACATACTGAGTGACTTTAAGGGCCCTATTTTAACGATCTGAAACGCAAGTGTCAAAGCGCAAAGCGCAAGTAACTTTGTGGGCGGGTCTTGGCGCTGTTGCTATTTTCCCGGCGGGATAAATGACTCTTGCGCCTGGCGCAAATCTAAAAGGGGTTGGTCTGAAGTAGCTTCATTATTCATAGGTGTGGTTTGGGCGTAACGTGAAATAAACCAATCAGAGCATCATCTCACATTCCCTTTAAGAGCAGACGCACTTTTTCCTTGGCGTATTGCTATTAAAACGGCGGATTTGCCAGGCGCGCGCCAGGAGCGGTTCACAGCCGAGGAGAGCAACGCTCTCGTCACGGCCGTAAAAGAGAGAGAAGTGACATTGGGGATGGGAGAAACACACCCAAATTAGCTTCGGCTAAACAGGCATATAATAATGTGGGTAAATGTGTAAGCTAGATGTATGCTTTTATAATAAATTATTATATTTATAATAAATTATCTATCTATCTATCTATCTATCTATCTATCTATCTATCTATCTATCTATCTATCTATCTATCTATCTATCTATCGTTTGTAATAATATGATTTGCAAAAATGAAAACTGCTGCTTCTGTGTAGATTAGAGAATCACAGTGTATGAGCGTTTGTGCACTCTATACATTATGGTCAAGCATGCGCCCTTAAAATAGCATAATGAACAACGCGCAACGCGCCACTGACTTTAGACTAGGTTTTTTCTGGCCAGTGGCGCAATTGTTTTATGGAACAGTAAAATAGCACCAGGGAACGTTTGCGCCAAAACACGCCTCCTTTTTTGCGCTGAACCGCCCAGAGAGCGCAAGTTCATTCCCTAGTTTAGCGACGTGCTTCTGTGGAGGGAAAAGCGCGCTTTGCGCGGGTGCAAAATAGGAATGAAACATGCGTCGGTGTACAAAGTCAATTGCGCTGGGTGCAAGATAGGGCCCTAAGTATTAAAGGTCCCGTTGTATGCCCCTTTTCATAAGATGTAAAATAAGTCTCTGATGTCCCCAGAGTGTGTATGTGAAGTTTGAGCTCAAAATACCCAACAGATCATTTTTTACAGCATGTTTAAATTGACATTTTTTGGGGCTCAGAAAAACGAGCTGTTTCAGTGTGTGCCCTTTAAATGCAAATGAGCTGCTGCTGGACGACCCAGGGGGCGGAGCTTCATGAGCTCACGCTCAGTCTGTCAGGACAAATTCATCTCATGGAATGATGATAATATCAGAAACTCTCAGTAACGGCATTCATTTCGAGTCGGACAATAATGCCTACAGAGTCAGAGTGCTGTATAGAGATGAAACAGGTATGGTTTAGTAGTTTAATTACGGTTATTATAACGTATTGTCATCTGCTTGTATGTATCCATTATTTATTAACAGCCTACAAGTCTGCTGTTTCGGACCAGGTCCGAATGATGATCAAACATGTACTGATGAGTTTAATAAAGTTTATTGTACATCACACAAAAGATGAAGCGTCAGTTTTACTTCAGAAAATCACGGTAAGAGCTGAGTAAACACAGTAGCCTAAGTTATAAGAAGTGCGCAAGTAGCCAGTAGAGTTGAGGGAGCATTCCTGTGGGCGGAGGTTAGTCTAAACACGGTTCTGGTGATGTCACTAATGAAGGAAGTAGAGGGGTGTAGTCCAATCGAGCCGTTTTATGTAGTCAACTTCTGTTAAATAAAATATCTCGCTTGGCATTGAACTTTGAGCTTTATAATTTTACAGATATTATTTATACTCTAACAACAACATTACACACTAACTAAAGTTTGAAACATGGGATCACGTAGAACGGGACCTTTAAGTTTCATCAGTTATTCTTGCAGAAGCAGTGTTACTGTATGAAGGCTGATCTTCACATATTCACTCAAGACAGAATTTATGTTCAATTTTACCCCAGTTTACTGATACTGGTTCTGTCAGACTGCTGTGAATACTGGTTCTGTGCTGTGAGTGACCAGACAGTCATAAGATCCTCTATGATTTCTGTCGATCTTCACACTGGTTCTCGTCGGAAAGGACCCATCAGTGGCGACGTGCAAATCATTGCCGCCCGCACCACATTAGAGTTAATATTCGGCAATTATTTCACAACCTTCAGTATATAGCCTACACAGAAAAATTACCGAGGTCCAGACCTCACATTCACAAAGCAAGTGGCACATAAACCTGAAAAAATAAAATAAAACTGAAAGCGGTGTCCTTAGCCCTGAGGGTTTTTCTAAAGGCATGTATTGATTCGCAACGACAACATGTCCATGGTTTAGAACATACATTTCTCCAACAGATCCCCAGTCTCCTGAACTGCTGACATGATTTCAAGCAACGGGATTCCTCACGGAGAGTGAAGGCTTCACCCCGGGACGGTACGGATGATTTTCAACATTTCTGAATGTGTCCTCAACAGTTTTACATTAACTCATCAGTATTTATTTTTTACTAAATGACAACCTGCTGAACTTACATCACACTCACACACAGAGACAGGTTAATTTAACTGATCTGATCACAACTTACTCTTATTTGTGTGGTTATATGTGGAGATCCAGTCAGTGCAGTTCTTGAGGAAATGTTTGATGAATTGGTTTCGTTCTGTGTGACGATCCCATTCCACTTTGGTTCTTTTGGCTTTGGGGTTTTTATCAATCCACTTCACAGTGTCATAATTAAAGGATATAAGATCTTCTCCATCAAATCTATATTCATCAAAGACAGTCAGATTCACTGATCCATCAGGAAGTTTCTCCAGTTCACAGCCAATTATTCTCTGAAATGTACGGAGCTCTACAATCACAGAACAACATCACTAATTAGACACTTACAATAAATATAATGTCTGATAATAAGCATTAAACTCACCAGGACACTGTGAGTCTGTGCAGTTTGATAGAGTCCTGATCTGATGTAGGAACCAGTCTATAGGGTCAGCTGGTTCCTCAGGTGTATTTGTCCAGTCTTCTTCAGTCAGTATCCAGTCTCGTTCTTCATTACTGAAGTGTTTGATCCGTCTGTCATCATAAACACACACAGCACTGAACTCTGGGAATGAGTCTGATTTGGTCAGGACTGTAAACTTGTAGTGCAGGAAGTGTTTCTCTGAGGAACATATGAAACACAAACAACTCATAAAAACACTTTTTCCGGTCAACGAATACATTACACTAGTGATCAGATGTTTTAAAGTCACCATGTAATCAACAGGGACACAAGGGCAGGGTAACCTGTCACTCACATGAAATCCACCAATAGCAAACCACAACCATCCAATCAATTCCCCACAGACAAAATCAAGCCCCGCCCACATTTGTTCTTGTTTGTGAAGCCATTTCACTCAGATATACATCACAATAGGCAAGAAAAGACTAGCGCAACTTCTGTGTCGAATATAAATATCAAGGTCTGGGACACATTAGGTCTTTTCACACTTGTAACAGTTAACCCAGGGTCATTCTAAACCCCGGGTAAACTGAATCCTGGGTTATCTGTATTCACGTTCATACTATACTCAGGGTTAACAGTTAATCCTGGGTATTCAGCTGACGTTTCACACTGCACATTCCTGAACCCCGGGTTAAAGTCTTTATTTGTATATTGGTGATGTCAGTGTTACTTGACAAACACAGCATGTGACCTGTTTACATAAAGGCTCTAGCCTGTAATATCAAGTTTTTTCAAACTGAACTTTTCGAAATATAAAAGGTAAGAATGAAATTATCTCTTCTTCACTCCAATTGTCGCGTTTTTCTTCGCCGTTGGATATTTTTCCTATCATAAGCAAGTCTAGGTTCAGAAAGTAAAAGTCCTCCTCAGTATTTTGTTCCAGTCACCTGGATTTGCTAATTAGCACAGTTTTTCAGCCAGGAGAAATTTAGTTTGAACTAATCAGTGAATCAGCTGGCTGAGTTCAAGGGTGGATTAAACATATGGCAAGACTTTTACTTTCTGACCCCTGGACTTTACACCTCTGGCAGAAACGATATACTGGCAGTTTATATACACCGCGCTGTTTTTCCGTGACTGCCCAAAGTGCATGAATTGGTTGTCAGTTGCTATATATATAATATTCTAACACTGCATCATTTCACACTGTACAAGTTTGGCACCGCAATTTGTTTAGAGCAGCGATAACCCGGGGTTATGCGCAGTGTGAAAAGCCCTATAGCTAACCAGTGCAAAGGTACAGAAAGATTGTGGAGGGCAATATGAATATGGTAAATTTAGGAAAGATGAATAAAATCAAATGAATAAATGGTACATGTGTGATAAACAACTTATAAAGCAGCTTGAAGGCTTTGTGAAATAAATAGACTAAAGACACTCAGAAGTACAAAATCAAGAAAGTGTCATTGCCTAAAGCTCTAAAGAACAGAAAAAGAAAAGGAGTAAATATTTACCAGCTCAAGTAATTGCATTGATGTTTTTTCTATATTTCTTAAAGTCTTAAAGCATGACGTTCCAAAAATAAGGAGATGGCGGGACTAATTCTCTAACTTTGGAGTTTTGCTCGCCAAACCGTTGTGACTTTCATAGTATTAAAAATATATATGTCCAGCTCCTTTCTTTTGTCATATTCTCGGCTCATCTATTTTCCTGTACATAGTATTCTTTATTAGTATAGTGTTTACTGAGTTTGGTCTTTTACAGGTGCTCTAAGTGATGTTGGGTGACGTCACTTCTTGTTGACGTTTAAAGTATTGTCAAACAAAACAGAGGCTAGCAAGACCCCTCCTCCTCATCCATGCACTAACCCCCCAAACCCCACCCCCAAATCCTTCTTGTCGGTTATTGGCTGGAACAGTTTGTTATGTTTCGTGGTGCGGGTTAGCCCAGTTTGTTTTGTTGCAGTTTGTTTAGCCTGGGCTGTCTGCAGAGACCGCGTTTTTTTACAGTGTGTTCAGAGAACAGGCAGCTAGCGGATAGTGAGGAGATGTTTGCTGTATGTGACAAAAAATGTTTTGGCCTAAAAAACGTGTGACATCGCTTAGAGCACCTTTAACATCACTGTCCTAGTGCATTATTAAGCCACATTAACATTTCATGAACATTTCCACGGGTGTCATGAATCATCGCGTACAAAAGCCCCATTTCATTGGCCAGGCACCAACCAATAAAACGACTCCTTTGCACCCTCCCCCTCCCCCACCTTTCTCTCTCTCAAGCATCTAATATATCGCATTTTACACATTTGTGACTACTTGTCTACAGCTTCAAATTCAGAATACAGGAATATAATATAATCGTATAATCTTTTCCAATCTTGAAGCAGAAGGAGCTTAATGAAATGCTCTGAATTAAATCAATATACAATCTGACTTGTGAAGCACCATCTTCGTTGTTTGGCCAGAGGAGAACTGGCTCCCTGACTGAGCCTGTTTTTGTTTTTTTTATTCTGTCACCTGATGTAGTTTGGGTTCTTGCCACTGTCACCTCTGGCTTGCTTAGTTGGGGACACTTGTTATTCTTAAAATTATTGATCTGACTGTACTGACACTATTGTATGAGAAATTAAGCGTATCGCCTTGTCCAAACTAATCTCGTTCCTTATCTGTGCTTCCCCCTCTCCCTCCTCCCTTCCTTTCCCCCTGATTCAAGTCACTGAAAGTTCACTGAGAATGTCTATATATCACATATGATGTGTCTTGTGAATATATGATTTATTCCCTCTCATGTTTGGTATCATTTTAAATGTTTCAGTGTGATTGGTATTTCACACTTTTCCAAGCATCTTTTCCAAGATGGCAGCTCATCCTTTGTCCTGTTTAGTGTTTGTTTATTTTAACTAGTTTTAATCTGTTTTTTAATGGATTTTAACATCTTCTCAAACTATTTTTTGCCTTAAACAACGTTTGGTGCAACCCAATTGAAAAGTTGTGAGGTAAACCATATGAACAATTTTTAACAGGATAACCATTTCATGTGCTGTGTCAAAACAGTTGTCAAAACTACAATCCATCTGCTGCTGAGTTAAGCGTTTGCCTGGATCTCTGTGTTCATCATTTTTGGTGTAAACCTGTATCACTCTGACTGTACCAGTTACAGCCTGGGTCTACATTAATTACAGCCCGGCCTCCTGCTTCAGCTACAGCCTGGATCTTTGCCAGCTAAAACCTGGTTTTATCTACAGCCTGGCCTCCATTCCATCAGCTACCAGCTGCAGCCTGGGTCTTCACTAGCTATCAACTATAACCCTGGATCCTTACAGCTATACTCCGAATACCCTGCTCTGTTTCTTCAAACTATACCCCGGTTACCCTGCTCTGTGGTGTGCAAATTCTATCATGGCGATAATGATTTTTGCCTTGCTGTTTTTGCTCTGTCTGCCAAAAATCTAAGAGTATGAAGTGCACCGGGAGGTCCCAGTGAGTAACTATAACGTTTCTTTAAATGCACTTTATATGTTATCACGATCAATGATTACTGGCTATGCACAGGATCTAGTCGGCAGTCAGGTGAGCTGGATGTATGACATGATCCTGTTTTCACAACATGGAGACTTGAAACATCTTTTAAGCCTTCTCCTTTTAAATGACTGTTTTATTCCATCAAAAAAACTCTTGGCCCAAAATCACAATGAGTGGGGACTCTAAAGATTGCTCAAAAAATTGCAGAAAGCACTGTATGTTGAAATGTATCATTACACTTATGTTTCTGATGTCAGGAAATGTGCAACCTAACCCAGGTCCTGTGGCAGATATGGTATCACTGCAAACTCCTGCTGATTTTTTAAAGAGGTCAGGTATTGGTTTTGTGCACATAAATGTAAGAAGTCTATTACCAAAAATTGATATGGTCAGAATTTGGGCCAAATCGACAAATGTTGATATAATGGTACTATCTGAGACTTGGCTGGGTAGATCCACTCCTGATAGTTATATTTATATGGAGGGGTATAATTTATTTCGTACTGATCGGTGTGCTAAAGGTGGAGGAGTGGTGATCTATGTAAAAAATAGTTTGCAGGCAACAGTACAACTATCCAAGTCTGTGCCTAGACAATTTGAATTGCTAGTGTTAAAAATTGAGTTATCGCAGAATTGTTTTGACAGTTGCGGGATGCTATAGACCTCCTTCTGCGCCAAAGGAAACATTGTCCTCATTGTCTGACTGTTTGTCATCTATAAAATATACAGAATTGGCTTTAATGGGAGACTTAAATTGGGATTGGCTAACATCTGCATCTGACCAAATTAAAAGTGTTTGTGACTCAGCGAATCTGACCCAAATTATAGACTCACCTACTAGGCCAAATCCTAAAAATCCTGACAAGTCTACGCTTCTTGATTTGTTTTTAACAAATGTGGCGAAGAAATACAAAGCTACTGCTGTTTTTGCAAATGATATGAGTGATCACTGCGTTATTGCCGGTGTGAGAGATGCCAGGATATCTAAATGTAAACCGCGTACTATAATTAAGAGAAATCTGAAGTCATTCTGTAAACAAGCCTTTTTTTATTGATCTTAATCTTTGTGACTGGACCAGAGTGAATTTGATACCAGATCCCGAAATAGCGTTGAAGTATTTTAAGTTCAAGTCTATTTTTGAACATTATAAACAAGCATGCACCTTTTAGGAAATATAAGATCAAAGGCCGTGATAATCCGTGGTTTTCAGAGAAATTGTCTGATTTAATACATGAACGTGATCTTGCTTGGTCAATGGCAAAGAAATCCAAAAATAGCTCAGACTGGCAAAATTTTAGGCACCTGAGAAACAAATGTGTCTCTCAAATACGTAAAGCAAAATCAGATTTTTATGTAAATGAATTATGTGATAGCTCAGCTAATCCCTAAAAATTTTGGAAAGTTATAAAATCACTGTCTTCTGACGCTAGGGATACTGTCATGCCAAATATATTGAAGTTAAACGATAAAATTATTACAGACAAGAAAAGTATGCTAGATTCCCTGAATCAGCACTTTATATCCTCTGGGTTGTTGTTTGACCATTCAAGAAAACATCAGAGGAGAAAAGAGGATTTCTCTTTGTCTAGGGAAAATGTACCTATCGATTTTGATCTTGTTTGTATCGGAACGAAGGAGATGTATGATGCTCTAATAGGGTTAAATACTAAGAAATCTGCTGGTCCTGATGGGTTGGACCCATACTTTTTAAATATTGCTGCTGAATATCTTGCAGAACCCTTGACACACATTTTCAACTTGACTATTGAAAACGGATTAATACCAAGTGTTTTGAAGTCAGCACATGTCACTCCTTTATTAAAGGGTGGTGACCAATCAAACCCAAATAATTATAGGCCAATATCTAAGCTATCTGCTTTAGCCAAGGTTTTAGAAGGGCTTATAAGTGACCAGTTAAAAGACTACTTATTAAAGGAGCATTGTGTAAGTTCTGAAATTTCTAACCGTTACTGACACCAGTGGCCGTTAGAGAAACTGCAGCAAGCACTGTAAAAAAATCTTTTGTTGACTTAACTCATTATTTTTTGTTATCTTTTTGCATGGATTTTTTTGAGTTTTACTAACTTATTTATAAAAGTGTACCTGACAAATTTGGATAAGTTTACCTGACAAGTTATAAAGTACAATGAACTGATTTAATTTAGTTAAGTAAACTTCGAATTTAAGTTCAGTCAACTAAAGCTAAGTTTTCTAAACTACATCCAATAAGTTCAGCAAACTAAAGATTAGTTTTCTAAACTACACACAATAAGTTCAGTCAACTAAAATTAAGTTTTCTAAACTACACCCAATAAGTTCAGTCAACTAAAGATTAGTTTTCTAAACTACACCCAATAAGTTCAGCCAACTAAAGTGGTGTTTTAAAAACTGCAGCAGTACCAAATAATGAATTACTACTAGAACATTAATTTGTAAAATACATTTGATTTAAAAAAATATGTAAAATTGACGATCACTGATACAATTTACAATAAGTTAATTAGTTAAGTCACCTTTATTTATATAGCACTTTTTACAATACAGATTGTATCAAAGCAGCACAGTGATAACATGAAAATAATACAACAAAGTTTGTTTCTAGGAGAAAATTGCGTCATCTTTCACCTTAAGTAAGGCAAATCAATAATATTGTTGAATATTAAATGTCCCTAACTAAGCAAGCCAAAAGCCAAGGCAACAGTGGCAAGGAACCAAAACTCCATCAGGTGACAGAATGGAGAAAAAAAACCTTGGGAGAACCCAGGCTTAGTCACTCAGTTCTCCTCGGGGCAAAGAACGAACAGTGTATGATTATGATTCAGGCAGCATTACAGGTCAGAAGTCAGATTGGATCAGAACTTAGAATATTATCCAGTTTCATCTGACTGGAAGTCGGAATCACGCCGGTATGGAGACGAGTTTGTTGAGGATCAGTGCTGATGGCTGTAGTGTCGATGAGGCCTTCACAGGGCTGATGAGGCTGGCACTTCAGGGATGCGTTGTGGACGTGTCCAGGCGCAGGTCCACCACCTGATCTGGATACGGCCCGGATCCGGCTGACTTCAGTAAACCTTGGAATAAACAAAAAGACTAACATTAGCGTAGATGCCATTCTTCTTATGATGTAACAAGTACATCAGGTGTTATATACAATTCAATTTTTTTTTGCAATGAACTGCAATGAAATTGCAGAAAACAACCTTGTGAAAAGGTGTTTTACACCTGTCTCAATGCATGTCTTGTGGATTAATCTGTTACATTAAACAAGATCAACCCACAGCATTCAATATAGAAACATCCTTTGTTCCAAAAGATACCGTTTAAACATTGTTTAACACATTAAAGACCTATGAATTGGCTTAAATGCCATTTTAATATCAACTAAGTTACCAATTATTTATGCTCTCAAGCTTCAACAAATTCATCAATTAAACTAAACACTCTAAAATGCCACTCCCACAACATACCAACACATGAAACATCCTGTTCACAACATTCCTTTCAAAAAGAAACTATGAAAAGCATTAAAGGTGTTGTTCCAACCCTTTAAGACTTTCGTTCATCTTCGGAACACAAATTAAGATATTTTTTGATGAAATCTGAGAGCTGGCTCACTCCTTCATAGACTGCTGGGTAATCGATATCTGCCATCCCAGAAAAAAATGTAAAAACATTGTTACAACAGTCCAAGTGACTACAGTGGCTCAACCTTAAGTTTATCAAGCAACGAGAATACTTCGTAAAAAAAAGAAAAGAAAAAAATACTTTTTTCAACTATTCTTTTTCTTCTGTGTGGGCCTCAAAATGAGTTCACGAGAGCGCCACAACCATTTCCAATATCAATAAAAACAGTAACATTTAAAAGTACAGATATAATAAGTTACTTATTTTACACACATCAATTCAAATTGATAGTTAATTTTAATGATTGCCAAAGATTGCAGTGAAAACTCACCTGTATCTGGTGCTCTGCAACTTATGTAGTGCCTGAGGTAATAAATCCGGTTGGTGAACAAGCTTTTAGTCAACTTGACAGAACCTGTGAGTCAACACGAGGAAATACAATGAGCGAATCTTCTATGTGCAAAACACTCTGATTTGAAATACACTCAATAATCTTAAATTTGTGACAATATCATGACTAATTCACCCTATTATCAAGATTTCTTAAAACATGAACATAAGCGTGATGACATGGCGCAAGATCCAAACTACGAATAGAAATAATGAAAACATTCAAACCACAGACGTATTAATTGTACATCACCCATATCGATTCAATATGACATTTACTTTTGTAATTCAAAGATTGTGGTCAAAACTTACGTATATCTGGCGCTCTGCAACTGAGTTGAATTGAAGTGACTGAGGTAAAAAAGAAAGAAAAAAAAGACTCATATTAGCTTGTGCAAAAATGGCATTATATGACCCCTTTAAATTTGTGACAACATTGTGAATAATTCACCCTATTATCAAGATTTCTTAAAACATGAACAAAAGCGCATTGAAATGGCGCGAGGCAAAATCCAAACACTGAATAGTAATAATGAAAACCGTGACATTTCAAACCACAGACGTATTACTTGCTATTTATATCACCCATAACGATTCAATTTGACAGTAACTTTTTTTTTAATTCAAAGATTGTGGTGAAGACTTACCTATATCTGGTAGAGCTCTGCAACTGAGATGAAACTGAGGTAAAAGAAAAAATCCTGTTTGGTCCGGTTGGTGAACAAGCAGCTTTTAATCAACTTGACTGAAGCTTGAACACAAGGAAGTAAAAAAATCAGTGAATCGTCTATGTGCTCAAATCCATCCATGATGGATTGAATCTGACCATGAATAAAAACTGCTAGACAATTTTTTAGTGTAATTTAATTAATCTGTGCTCATAATTGTAAATAACAGGTTAGAGTGATATAATAATAAAAATGTAACAATACAAAGCAATTTTGTTAGTTGGACAGCAACAAGAATGGAAATAAAGCAAGTCAAAGTGCTTTCTTGCCGTTTCATTAACTAAATAAAATACAAGATAACTTGGGAAACTAAATGGTATTCAAACAAAAACTATTTTTGTGTGTGTTACCTGATGAATGACTCTGTTCTTTGAAGAGCAGCAGTATTTGAGAAGAATGGCAGCATTTACCAACTGGCCTGAAAACAATCATATAACTTGCACAGTACATTACATCATAATAAAACTAAGTACATGGTAGATTTCTACAATTACTATAACATTAAAACAAACAAATGGAGTGATACACTTCACTTTAACAAATATGATATATTTTTAAGTACATAGCTAAAACCTTTTCGGCCTTGTCTGCCTCACATCAATCAAAAGTCAGCTTCCTTCAGTGCTGTTTCTGAAGCCTCTGAGGACAGTTGAGAAGAAAGTGTCTACTAATTTGTCAAAGGAGAATACGTTAACAACTCAAGCACACTAGCTAATTAATTAACAGTTAATTAATTAATAAAAGTGAATATTTAACTAATGACTAACTTAGAAATGTGTGTAGTTACAGTTGCAGATGCTAAGTTAAGTAACATCAGTTAGCAGTTAACGTACCTAACTAAGTTAGACTAACTAAGATAGCTAGACTTATTTTACAACATAAACACACTCAATTTAAATCAACACCAAATCTTATGTTTTGGTAAATACTCTATTTAAAAAGGTTTCATGAATTTGCACTTACCCTCGTCTGATATAGGCTAAACGTCTGAAAACACTGGACGATGTCAGCGTACGCAGTAACGAAGGCAGTGGGCTATAAAATACGGTTCAGATAAAATATGGCATTGAAAAACTTTGCCGTTGTTTTATGGTAAACATGTTATTTACAATGATTTTATGAATTCAAACTTACCTTCGTCTGATGTAAATCTCACAGAAAATACCGGACGTTATCAGCGCGCAAGATTTGAATGGAGCAGGAGCGGGAATTAACGGCTCGAAAACAATGTCGGTCTAGAAAATACAGTAAAAAATAAAAACGTTAGAACATTGAACAAATGTTGACGTTATGTTCTGGCAAACATGTTATTTAAAATAGTTTTATGAATTCACACTTACCATACGTTTTCTCAGAAAATACCGGAAGCTCTCTGCGGCTGCGCGCGCAAGAACTGCAGTGAGTCAGCGGGGGAGGGGGAGAAGAGGCTCGAGAGTCGGTTCAAAAAAAGATTCCATTTACAGCCTGCGTCAGTCTTGTGTTTATATACTGTCTATGGTCTTGTGTGATTCAGTTCCAAATGCGAAGCCTGAAATGTCCGTAGGCTACGTGATGGACGGGCCGGCTCCGTTTTAACCCCGAAATTACTGTTTTTATGCAGTGTCAGTGCCTCTGGCCTGCTGCCTGCATCAGCAAATTCACGATTAACAAAAAAACTACTGCCTTGTGCATCGACCAATCAGCGTGTTGTCAAGGCAGAATTTCAGGCACAATCATATTAAACAGACACATAGGGAATCATTTAAATTACTTGACATTTTGAGTGCATAACACTTAAATTCTTAATCTGAAAGATTTTTGCTGCCAGATGAGTACATTAAAATCAAATTTTTAATTTTTGATGCAAAAACTTGTAAGTAATGTTAAGTTATGACAACTTGATTTCTTTATTAATGACAACATTGGGGTTTACAGTGTAATGTTTTTTAATGTACACACTAATAAAATTGAAGTTTAGGTTTTTATGCAGTCTACCAGACAGCAAGATATATAGATAAATTAAGTTTAGTTTACTAAGTTTAGTTTACAAATTTACTTCTAATAAAGCATTAGAGTATAATTGAAGTAAAACCAGCAGAAAATTTAGTGCAGTTGTTTCAACTTACATTTATAAGTTAAAATAACAATTATACTTGTTAATTCAACAGAAAATCTAGTGCAGTTGTTTAAACATACATTTTTGAGTTAAAATAACAATTTAAGTCGTTCATTCAACTTTCAGTCTAGTTGAGGACAAGAAAACTTACAATTTTTTGTTGTCTGGACAATCTAGTTATCTCTACTCACAAAAATAAGTTGAAATAACTAAATTGCAAAAATATTTTTTACAGTGAGTCTCATGCTCGTTCTCGGTGCGCACGCTCGTTTTTTTTTTTTAACTTAAAGCCCATGTTGCAGGTTTTTTTTATTTTTTTTATTAATATAACCTTGTATGAAAATACCATATGAAAATTAAATGCAGGATTAAAAATTGTTTTGCAAGACATAAGGGCACAAATTTAATAGAAAACGTGACCGTTTCCTTGACCGTGTTGAAAAAGCGCTTTTTTTCACCATCGCGTCATATGACGTCACATGAGGTACTCGTTTGGCTCTGCGTTCGCGCTCAGTGCAGAGATAGGTTGGTATTCAGTTGGAGCGGTCATGATTCAGTGTGTTTTCTGTGCTTATTGTATTTCAATTAATCATCGTCGTGGTAAATGATTGTGAATTATGGCCTGTCAGGACATCGAGTCCACAGGTTTCCGAATAAGAAAAAGGACGGTGCAATCTTCCGTGCCAGTGTGCATTTTGTGCCGGGTAAGAGACGGGACTTCACTTCTGCTTCTGCTTTGAAAAACGCGGTAGTGTGTAGCGTTCACTATAGACCGAATGATTATAATCCCGGCGATATGTGCACACTGTCCCGGCTCCTTCATCGGGTCGCCCGGTGACGGTCCGCCGTCAGCATGTGGTTCGGCCGCCGGCGGGAAACATGACGCTCACGGATCCGTCAGAGATCACTTATTGTACATCTGTTTTACAAAATGTGCCTTGTCTTAATTTAATTCATTAACATATCCTACATAAACTTGTAATGTAATGCATTTATGTGTTTGTTATTAGTCTGCAGCCGACACTATTATTATTATTATTAACATAAATATAATATATTATGTTCTATAATTCATTTTCAATCTGTACAAACCGACTTTAATGTTTGTGTTGGCTGTTTCTACATATAAAGTTTTTATACAGTAAGACAGTTGTGATTGTGATAATTTTTTTATTCATCATCACCAAATGGGTAAATTCAAAGCCTTTATAAAAGTCCCTCTTCCTCTGGAAACTGTCTCCTAATGGCTGACACACACAACACATGCAGGTAAGGGTCTAAGTACTAGCTTTACTATTGCCTGATACATGATGATAATAATCTGTACAGTATTGTGATCTGAGCATAGTGTTATACATATCGTCGGCTAACGTGAATACATCTATAAGCTAACACTGTTCTCTCGCCCTGTTCTCCTCACACCACAACTCACCGTTGTTCTGTCTAACCCTGGCCTGTCCTGCTCACTTATCAGGCTCATAATTATATGATATCATCATATATATCAATTATAAATGAATTATATATATATATCATATGAGTAAACAATTGAGGCTACAATTCCCTTTCCGAGCTGTCATTGCGATCCATTGCTTTCCTATTCGCTAGTTGATTTACTTTGACCGCTCTACCTCATGTTACGTCACTTCAGGTTCGGCGGTTTAAGCGATTTTCAAATGCGGAAGTAAAAATTTCTCACAAAAACGATTCCAGAAGCCTAAATAGCGTTTTATAAGTATATGTTTATATTTAAATCTAGTTCCTACATTATTTTTCTATACATTGGCTTACTGGGTACTCTAACCTGCAACATGGGCTTTAACTTACGAGGAGTTTCCGTGGGTGTATGGATTGTGCTGGAGGCTGGTCGCTTCTTTCCGTCCGCAGAGTCCATTGAAAACACTACCGATTGCAGCTGCTTACTAATAATGGCTGCCGTGCCGTACGGATGTAAGCCCAAGTAGACGAGAACGCACATGACGTCACATTTTGTGAATTTTCGCGCCAATTCGGGCCCGACTCCTCCACACACAATTGAGCCTACAGGCTGATAGAGGCAACTGTGGTGGACAGTCAAGGTGTCATTCTTTTTATTACATCATGGTTGGCTCATACATGTACAAATGAAGTAAAAACCTACACATAGCCCCTTTAACAATTTTTTTTTAAAAATGATTCGCAATCGGGTTATCGTAAAAACCATAGCACTGTCACTGCCACTATGAGTGTTAAATGATTTTATAAGTGCTATTGATTCTAAAGAATATTGTGCTGCACTGTTTTTAGATCTTTCAAAAGCGTTTGACACAGTTGACCACTATGTTCTGTCTCAGAGATTGGTGGATATTGGAATGCCTCCAAAAGCTATCAAATGGTTTGGCAACTATTTTAGTGGCAGAACATAAAGTGTTCATGTTGATGGTGTGTCCTCAAACTCATTATTTATACAAAATGGTGTCCCCCACCATCTTTTTTTATACTATTTATATAAATTATTTGTGTCAAAATTAAACAAATGCTAAGTGTCATTTTTTTATGCGGACGATACTGTTTTGTATTGTTCTGCTCCAGCCTTGACAAGTGCTATAGAAGATCTGCAATCTGCCTTTATAATTATTCAGAAGATGTGGCTGTGAAAAGGAGACGTACCTCTGTGAATTATATTCAAATTATACAGTATTCCCTTTTTCAATAGCACATTGCAAATATAGGGGAGAGCGGGGTAAGTTGTCACACGGGTAAGTTGTCACACTGTCCATTACTCCAACACTAGAGGCTCTATCTCAAAAATCAAATAGCCACTTTATGTGACTTCTTCTTCTATAGTCAACTTCCTGTTCACATGTGGTCAAGATCACTGTAATCTGAGGTTAGCACAATTTTCTTATTTTTCTGCTTAAAAAGTAAAAAAAAAATCACTTTACATTTTATGCAATACAACTTTGTTAGGTATGAATGTTTAAAATTATTATTTTGCACAAAATAGAGGAGACAGTAACGTGTCTTTTGGTACTTTAGCTAAAGTGATATGTTGAGCTAAACTTGGGATTTAGCCAACATTAGCTCACATGTCAATATGGGGCAAGTTGTCTCAATGACTTTGGGGCAAGTCGTCACACTCACATGTGACAACTTGCCCCTTTACAGCCCCAGCACCAACCCTGTCCTGCCTAGCACGCCCAGTTGCTTCTGCTATCACCAGCTCACCCTTACCCAGCAATGCTATTGCTGACAGTGGGCTACCAACTCCAGTGGACATCCGGCCATATCCAAAAGATGGCCCCCGAAAACCAGCCAGCAAAGGAAGAAAACGACGCAAATCAGCAATACTTACTGACACGCCAGTGAAGCAGCAACTAGAAATAGAAAAGAATAAGTCTCAATCTAGCAAAAAGCTGTTTCAAAAGAAAGGGAAGCAGAAATCTGGACCTATGAAAAACAAGGCAGCTACATTTACATTTAGTCATTTAGCAGATGCTTTTGTCCTGTAAGGGGGGTACAGTTTTAGACCCAGGACCAGATATGATGAAAGAAGACCAGGAGTCGTGAAGTTCAATCAAATGAGTAGAAATTTACTGAAGAATAGTTTGCAGTTAAATTGGTAGAGCCAGCGTCAGAGTCTCACGAGGAGGTCGCAAGCTAACTCTACCTTACACAAAATCGTACACCAATTATACATTTTCCAAGGACATGCATTCCATAAACATTCACTTCTGATTGGTCAAGAGATCATTACGTCTAACAATAATCAGCAACAGATAGATAAATGGGCATATCGTCGTTAATCAGGACTGTTGTCTCCCAACTCCGAGATGTACGTCCACAGTGACCTCCCCGGTCCTGAGAGTGGTATCTTTGAATCCATAAATCGCACATCACAGAGTCCAGCACCTGCAAAGAATGCCAAACGCACACACACAACACTAACGAACAACAGTCCTCGTCAAGGCTAAGGAAGGCCTGTGTTCATTATCTAAAAAGCAGCACACCATAACAAACTGATAACACATTTCACTCCTTAGGGAATCAGGAACGACAGTCGTCCTTTTCACTCTCTGGAGAAATGCACATGAGGAAATATACTCAACAGACACCATGTGATTCTACGTATAGGTTGACCTTTAACTTATGCAGGTCGACTAAGAAAGGGGAATACACAACACCGGGTGCTGAGTCCTTTACATCACTCTCTGAATCCCAAGAGAGTTAACCTCAAAGGCCCCTGGCTGTGAACACAACCCAAGGACATACTTTGGAATGCACCTACAAGAGAATGGTTAAACACTCACAGAAATATGTATATATATATATGTGTGATTCATTAAATGAATATAGAAATGATTAGGATAACATGCATATACTTGTTTATTGATTATTATTGATAAAAAAAATGTGAATGTAAATAAGAAGAGGCAAGGGATTCCGACCCCAACCCTTCAGTCCCCCGTTTTAGACCGATGTGTGGTCCAATACCGCCACGTCTGGTCTATCAAGTGAGGTCACTATGGAAGACGGAGTGGTGACGCATGCTTCCCTGACGGGTTACACTTGTCTCTTCACCTCGTCACGGACATGCTGGACCCTAAAAAGTCCAGTCCCCATTAAGAGGCTCTCCCATCTTCCACTCACAACAGGGCTTCGATGTTATCCTTGCTCAGCTTGTTCTTCAGATGATTCGTCAGGATTTGTAGTCTCTTCTCCTCCTCGGCCGGATTCAGGTTTCTGCAAGCAGTCCTGCACAGATAGGAGAAACAAAAACGAACACACAACCAAACACACAGACAGAGGACCAACACCCCCACAAGGGCTCCGACAGCATACAGCACGTAGTGAACAAACCCCATGACTATATCCTCTGATGCAGCCACAAAATCCTCCCAGGCGTCTTCCACATACTCTTCTACAGCTTCGGACATATCTGTAAATATAGCACCCACCGAAAACGCCAGCACAAAAGCCACAGCTATGGCAGATGGTGGCTCAGCGTCAGACATCAAAAAAGTTCCCTTTGATGTGAACCAGGCAGAATTCAAATACTCATAACCTGCAAAAGGATCAGTTGTTTTCACTTGCTCCAGAAAAGCTGTGATATACTTCTTCTGAGCTTCCTGTGCCTTTACCTGAGGAAAATATTCAGTTTTCTGTTTCAATTCAGTTACACAAAGGGACCCCTCGGCCCCATTAACACGGTTACTCTTATCCACTGGACGCCACGTGGGACCCATAGGGTGCGTCAACCTGTGCTTAGCACAGTCCTTAGGAGAAATTCTGAATCCCTCATCTCTGAGTTCATGTATCAACGGACTTGAACCCAAGAATGGCCGAAATTGTTTCTCTCTATCAAACCACTCATCACCTATGGCCACATCCTTTAACTGAGGCCACATCCTCGCCTGGAATGTTTGATAGTTATCCCACACTAAATCCTCATATTTTACCGGTACCAGAAGAGTCTTCATTCTAGTATACATCAATTCAATAGTCAACTTAAGCACGTGAAGATGCATCCATGCAGTTACATTATAAGCCATGGACGTGGGACTGTAACATTTGCCTTCAAGGTAATCATGTAAATGTTCCATTTCAAATGCTGTTTTATTAGCAATGCTTCTAGCAAGCTCATACTGGTGCAGCACGTCATTCAATTTAGCCCAGGTGTAGTCTGCCTTAACAAAAGAGGAATTACAGACTTCCATGGGCACTTCCATCACCTTAACACCTGTGAGTCTCTCGGAAAGAGCCTTACATCTCTTAATATCACCGGGAGGAAAGGTTTTGACGAACCACTGTCGAATGTTTTCACCTAAACAACGTTCTACTTGTGCTGTCTCCTTCCATGGATCGTCGAACCTAGTATACCTGGGCCAAGAAAGAGACAAAGCATTGACAAAAGGCAAACCATTACTACTGCCATTAAGGTCAAAATTTTTCTTATCAGTCTTATCGATTCGTCCGAATCGGTCACAAATAGCACCATAAGACCTGTCTACGTCCCATCGGACCATATGAACTTTCGTGGGAGCTAACACTTTCCATCTCATCGAATCCTTATCCTTCAAGATCTGTTGATACAAGTCCGAGCCTGGTTCTTCTCTCACAACAATATTGCTATGTATGTAACTTTGGACCACATCTTTGACAACTTGATTGGAACCTAATTCGTTTTTAGCTTTAGGTAGATAATATGACATTATGTGTCGAGGGTCAGGTGCACTAGGATAAAGGGGAAGTTTCACTGGTTTACCACCCAAAATCATGTGGGAGTCCCCTAATGCTACAGTCTGACGCTTCTTTCGCGCTGCTCTACTCTCATTTTTCATGGGTTTCAACAAATAACTATTAGCCATATCCATCCGTTTGGAGCAGGCAGTGTGATTTTCATGGGCTATGCTATCAGGAATCCAACTCATGGAACTAAAATTTGGTTCATAGACATAAACACCTCCATCTCTCACCCAGCGACCTCTTTGCATAATGAGGGTATTACCGGGATAATTTGGGGAGTGACCAAGCCAATAGGTCACTGACTCATTTCCGTCCAACCGATAGCATCTATCGTTTACTTTCTGGTACATTGTCGGTATTAAATTTAGACCCTCAGTTGAATTTAGACATGGGTATTGCACCCAGGAAGGACGGTTGTCATTTTCTTCACAATCCCAATTGGTCGCAAACGCATGGAATCGACCGGTCCAAATGGAAATCTGTATCCACATTATGAATGACAATGCGATCAGAATTAAAGCTACAAAAGAGAGCGGGAGCACCAATCGGATGAAAGCCCGTCTCATTTTCTGTCGCTTCTCATTACGCACTTCTTCTTGAAGAACTAGCAGCTTCAATATGTCGTCTGGCTCAGCCATCTGTAAATGATAAAACAGTAATGCCATAATTTAGACCATCACATCAGACAGACATAAAAGATTTACGAGGTATTGTGTTGTTATGAAGTAGTGTTCTGGTTGTAACACCTCTCGAGTGGTTTCACCTGTGACCAATGTCTCCACACTGTACCCAAAACACCCCTGTCCAGTAACACAGAAGTATTAGTAGTCAACAGAACTTGGTAAGGTCCATCAAATTTCGGACCTAGAGGAGAAACTATCTCCCTCTGCAACATTACACTGTCACCTATTTCAGGCAATGCAGGCATGTCTTTTTGCTCGGTATTATCTTTATCTGCTTGTCGGATACTGACACTAACCCTTGTGTCTCTTAAACAGTTATCCAAAGCCTTCAGATAATTTTGCAAAGCATCTTTCAAAGGCCCTGAGGGCCCCTCATGTTGAAGGGGAGCATCCCAGGGCAGCCGCATGTAACGACCTGTCATTATTTCAAATGGACTGATCTGAGTAGTTTTGTTTGGGCTGGCTCTCATACTCAACAGAATGGTTGGGATAGCAGAATGCCATCCCTTCCCCCACTCCAGCAGCCTCTTTCTCAATGAAGTTTTAATCGTCCGATTAGAACGTTCAACAGAACCACTAGACTGAGGACGGAACGGAATGTGGAAGTGTTGTTTCACTCCCATCAATTTCATCACATTTTTCATTACCTTCCCCGTGAAGTGCGTGCCCTGATCTGAATCAAGATATAGTGGTAGACCCCATCGGGGAAAGACTTCATTCAACAGAATTTTTGCGGTCGCGTCTGCTGTGCAGTTTTTCAGGGGAAACGCCTCCACCCATCTAGAAAACAAATCCACAATCATCAGAATGTATGTAAAACCGCCACTAGGGGGCAGAGGACCTATGAAATCAATCTGAAGATGGGTCCATGGCCCTTGAGGTCGAGGGGCGTGTCCTAAAGGAATTTTCAGCTTTGAGGAGGAATTCACTTTGAGGCACACTAAGCATCTTTTGCAAAAGTCATTGCAAGAAGCCCTCAGCTTTGGCCACCACCAGGTTTTTGAAATCATTGCATGTAAGTTCTCAGGACCAGCATGTGCCAGACCATGATATAAAGACATTAGTTCGGTTCGAGCAGAAACAGGACAGACAAAACGGTCATTGAATTTCCACATTCCTCCTGCATTTTTCTTTGCACCTAATTTTGTCCATTGTTCTATCTCTTCAGGGTCATCCTCTGCATAAAGTTCAAAAATGTCTCTAGAGGACTCACTCTCCTGTGGAACAAGAGCCATAACACTCACGCAAGTTTCAGTCAGTTTTGCAGCCTCTCGGGCAGCAGTGTCAGCAGCTTGATTCCCTTTGGCCTCTGGTGTATTATCAGTGGAGTGTCCGGTGATTTTGATAACAGCCCCTGCTGCAGGGAGATCACAGGCAGCCATAAGTTCTTTTACCTGCTGTTGATGAGAGATGGGGAGACCAGCGGTGGTTAGAAATCCCCTGCGTCTCCACACAGGGCCGAAGTCATGAACCGTGCCGAAAGCATATCGGCTATCAGTATAGATATTGACGCGTTTCCCCTTGCTGCTCTGTAATGCACGGGTTAAAGCAACCAGCTCTGCCACTTGAGCCCCCCCTCCTGAAAGAGAACCACAGTCAACAGTTTCACCATGTTCATTTACGACGGCCCAGCCTGTGAAGCGTTTTCCTTGCTCATGAAAGCTGGAACCATCCACAAACAAATTTATGGCATCAGGGAGGGGTTCGGACTGGAGAGGGCTTTGGCTGTCAGTTTCAATCAGCCGTGCACAGTTATGGACAGTTCCTTCGTCTGGAAGCAGGGAGGCAGGGTTTATAGCAGTTTCAATGTCAATTTGTATTTCCACATTTTTACTCAAAAGAGTGGCTTCCCATTTAGCTCTTCTTTGGTTAGAAATAGAGCCTAAACGGGTATTCGTTAGCAGTTTCAAAATCTGATGTCTGGTGTGCAAAATCACCTTTTGATGTGTCACAATGTTCTCTGTAGTCTTCACTGCCCACTCGGCACAGTCACATATCAGTAAACATGGATGCTGTCCTGCCATTGAAACAGGAATAGGAGCAGAATAGTATCCTACCATTCCATACGAACTTCTTCCTGGAACCTTTTGACCCAGAGCAGCGGAGTAAGATCTGTTTCCCACCCAGGTCCACAGATGGAAGGGCCTGGTTGCGTCTGCGTGTCGCAGTGCTGGGGAGGAAGCAAGAGTTTCCTTGATACTCACAAAAGCCTCCTCCATCTCCTCAGTCCAGTCAATCAGATCCGCTCCAGGTTTTCCTCCTTTCAGTGCCTCTGTGAGTGGTTTAGACAGTTCAGTGTATTCAGAGACATACTGGCGGCAGTAATTCAAAAGACCCATTACCTGCCTTAGACCAGTGACAGTGTGTGGTTTTGGGAGTTCAATGATAGCTTTAACTCGTTCAGGGGTGATGCGTCTGCCATGCACCCCCACAATCTGTCCAAGATAAGTCACTTCAGGTAAAGCTAGCTGTGCTTTCTTCAAGTTCACTTTGAATCCCCCGTTTTGGAGGGCATTCAAAACAGTTTGGACAGCAGTCAAATGTTTGAATTTCGTTGGACTAGCAATTAAAATGTCATCCACATACTGCAGGACAACAGATCCGTCATTTTCAATTTGTTTTCTTACCGGATCGATGAAGGATGCTAGTACCTGATGGAACAAGGTGGGAGAGTTGCAGAAGCCCTGGGGAATTCGGCTCCAGGTCCATTGGCGACCCCTGCTGGTAAAAGCAAATTTCCCTTGGTCCTCCTTTGCTAGGGGACAAGTCCAAAAACCATTAGAAATATCAAGAGCAGTAAAATGACAATGTTCAGCTCCTATTTCATGAAGGATAGTTGCGGGGTTGGCCACCAGAGGGTGCATTTTCTCAGAGACAGCATTCAGAGCAGTATAATCAATTGTCAGGCGCCAGCTTCCATCGGCTTTCCTGACAGGCCACATGGGAGAATTAGTAGGAGAAGAACAGGGAATGATTATTCCTCGTTTACTTAACTCATCTACAACAGTGTCAGCTCCTTCTCGAGCTTCATTTTTCAAAGGATATTGTCTTTTGGCTACATGCATAGGACCTGGGATGCTCAGTGGCTGGATCTGTGCAAGACCACAATCATATTTATCTTTTGCCCATACCTCTGGGAATTTGGAAATTATGAATTTCCACTCAGGACGAGTTTCAGTCAAACCCACAGGATCAGCCACTGCACATCTCTGCTCATGGTGGGGGCCAGAGTGAGAAAAGCGAATTATTTCATTGCAGCCAAACACTAGCTTATCTTTAGAAAGTAAAACATCAGCTTCAAGTTCTTTCAGAATGTCAACACCAATTATTGTCCCCACAGTGTTTTCCCCCACCCAAAATTCAGCCCAGTACACTTTTTCAGAATCAGAAAGGGTTAGAGGAACAGAGACAGATTTATGATACACCTTTTTGCCATTTAGGCCTTCTATATACAAAGTTTCAGACGTAGTCTCAAGATTGAGATCAGTAATCGATACTGTCGCACCCGTGTCAATCAGTGCAATGCATTGCCGGCCTCCTAACAACGCGTTTATGAATGGGCGAGTGTCAGCATGATTACAAGTACCGGAGGCCGCTGACCCCTATTCCCCACCTATCAGCTGCTTCAGCTTTGCAAGATCAGCTTGAGACAGAGTGATAGGTGGGGAAGTGTCATTTTTGGAGCTGTTATTGCTAGAAGCATCATTTTTGTTACCTCCCTTTTTCCAGTTTCCTCTATTTTTAGGTCTATAGCAATGTTTGGCAATGTGACCCTCCCTACTGCAGTTTCTGCATTTGGCCACTGACTTGGGACAGCTTCGGGAGGAATGACCTGACTCGTCACAATTATAGCATATCACATCATTGCGGGGAGGGGTTTCCGCTTCAACTGAAACAGCAGCCGCTTTCCCAGTGCTCACATTATCAGCATCACATGTTTGTAAACGACTCCAGCTTACAGAGCACCAACGGAGCAAATCCGCCCACGTTTGGATATCAACAGCACTGTTCAACATCATCTCTTTATATTGCTTATTCAGACCGCCTGTGGCCGATTCTATCACTATGGCAGAATCAAACGCTTCATCATTGTTATTAGCAGCACAGTAAGTCTCATAAGCCACACGAAACCGGTCCACGTATTCTAACGGGCTTTCACCGGTTTTCTGTTTGACCTGGGTCACACTACTCCACGGAAAAGAGCCCCGCCCTAGCAATTCTTTTACCGCTGTTTTGTAGTCTCTGAAAGCCAGACAAAACTCAGGCCAATTTGTAGGGACCAGAGGTTGAAAGTTCACACCCTGGACAGCCCTCAATTTAGAGGAGGGAACTAACCCTTCGACTAATGACTGTATATCAGCCATGCCTAGATTTTGTTGCCTAGCAACAGCCTCTAGCTTGTCCCATAAACTTTTGTTTGGGTTATATAACTTAAAAGGTTCCAACCCTGCAAGCAAACTGTTTTTCTCAGTGGCTGTGAGTCTGATCCATTGACCATCCTCACACCCTGCACCCATTTCAATATTCAACCCCGCCCAATTCGTGTGACGAACTGGGGCGGCGGATGCAGTAACTGTGTGTTTAAATGCTTCCATGGGAGTCAAGTTAAGATCTTTGACCCCCGAATTAAATTCAGTTTGTTTTGCTTGCACGGCAGGAATCTTTGAACTATATGGAGGAGGGGTTGCAACAGCCACATTCAACAGCCCGCGTGCCTCAGCGTATGGTCCGCTATTCTGGTTATCAGTCTGTTCGGCAGAGCCTAACGCGGCAGCTGCTTGGACAGAGTGAGAAGAGAAGGCGGGGGCTGAGGGTTCGGAAAAACCTTTCTTCTTTTTTACAGCCTTTTCTGCCTTTTCACACAGCGCCTCAAGCCCTTTACTCAAACTACACAGATCACTCCCTACTTCAGTCCCAATAATTTTCGACATCCTATCACGTTGGGCGATTAAACTATTCCAACCATTAATCATGTTCGGGATTGCCTTTTCAGGGGTTAAGGGAATTCCACCCATCTTACAAATCCATGAATAGGCAAACACGGACAAAAATTTAACTTTGTCAGCCTCTTTCTTTGTTTGCAGCCAGTCAATCTGCTTTGTAACTTTCCAATCAGAATCAAAACCCTGGCTGACCATTTTCTTTATTAGTTCTGCGTATTTCTTTGATTTGAGCGCATCAGAGCAGAGCTGTTTACAGCCTACACCCTCTTCAGCCTCATCACTTTGGTCAGAACAAACTGAGATATTTCTTTTATCTGTCATTTTGTTGGTCACAGATGAAACTCACCACAGAGAATGTTTTTAGCGGCAAATATGTTATAACACTTAATTGAAAAACCCGTTTCTAACGACAAGTCTGGACTTCTACACAAAGAAACCACAAAGTATTTTTCACTCACGACTTCCAAGTCACATATTCTGATCCATGCCAAATTTGGGTCATACTTTACTTAATGAGATCGTTCCTGATGCATCCCTGGCAAACAACCCTGTTTTCTATAACTATATATTTTTTTTTATTTTATTTTAACTAATTTCTCAGTCCCTAACTGCCTCATCCACTAAATTCGGGGTACCCCTATCTGAGATGGAAGAGATAAGAGTAGGTTCGCGGCGCCCTGGATCGGACCTACAATCCAGGGACGTACTCCGCTGGGGTGTTGCTACCCACAACAATGCCCACTCGGGCCCCCCCAGAGCACGCTTCCGTTTGCGCTGTCTGCTCTTGTTAACCTTAAACAATGCTATCAGCGACTTCTTATACTTTTAACACTAAGTATAATTAATCTTCACTCTCCTCATCGGAGTGAAGCTCTTCCGTTCCCCTTCACAATCTCTTCCATTCAGACAGCCCCTATAACCTATAATATAATAATAAATCTTCCTACCTTGTTTGTTGGTTTGCCAGGGATGTCACCACAGAATGATTGCCCGCATCCTCCACCAAAACTGTAAGGGGGGTACAGTTTTAGACCCAGGACCAGATATGATGAAAGAAGACCAGGAGTCGTGAAGTTCAATCAAATGAGTAGAAATTTACTGAAGAATAGTTTGCAGTTAAATTGGTAGAGCCAGCGTCAGAGTCTCACGAGGAGGTCGCAAGCTAACTCTACCTTACACAAAATCGTACACCAATTATACATTTTCCAAGGACATGCATTCCATAAACATTCACTTCTGATTGGTCAAGAGATCATTACGTCTAACAATAATCAGCAACAGATAGATAAATGGGCATATCGTCGTTAATCAGGACTGTTGTCTCCCAACTCCGAGATGTACGTCCACAGTGACCTCCCCGGTCCTGAGAGTGGTATCTTTGAATCCATAAATCGCACATCACAGAGTCCAGCACCTGCAAAGAATGCCAAACGCACACACACAACACTAACGAACAACAGTCCTCGTCAAGGCTAAGGAAGGCCTGTGTTCATTATCTAAAAAGCAGCACACCATAACAAACTGATAACACATTTCACTCCTTAGGGAATCAGGAACGACAGTCGTCCTTTTCACTCTCTGGAGAAATGCACATGAGGAAATATACTCAACAGACACCATGTGATTCTACGTATAGGTTGACCTTTAACTTATGCAGGTCGACTAAGAAAGGGGAATACACAACACCGGGTGCTGAGTCCTTTACATCACTCTCTGAATCCCAAGAGAGTTAACCTCAAAGGCCCCTGGCTGTGAACACAACCCAAGGACATACTTTGGAATGCACCTACAAGAGAATGGTTAAACACTCACAGAAATATGTATATATATATGTGTGATTCATTAAATTAATATAGAAATGATTAGGATAACATGCATATACTTGTTTATTGATTATTATTGATAAAAAAAATGTGAATGTAAATAAGAAGAGGCAAGGGATTCCGACCCCAACCCTTCAGTCCAAAGCGACTTACAAATTAGGACTAATTTAAGCGAGTCATTGTGAAGAGGCAAAAAAAAAAAAACACAAGAAGTGTTCAAAATACGAAGTTCAGGCATTGTTCAGAGTAGCATATGCGTAAAATTTGTAAAATGCAACCATTGGGCCCATGATGCTTGCACCTCAGGCCAGGCAATTTATGTGTGTCAGAATTGTGACTCTGGAGATGAGTCCGATTAGTCAGATACAGGGCATCTGTTTTGTTCAGAGGTTAAGTTAAGCAGGTTATCTGCAGCATTCCATTCAGTTATCAGGATCTATGTGCAAGCCATAGAACGTTTGAGTTTAAAGTTCAAAGTAAAGTGGTTTTGCCACTTAATTGAAATGTGCATTATTTGGATTGAAATAATTGTTTTTCCAGGTTCTCCAGGCATGGATGTTATATTTCCAGGTCTGTTTTGAGTTTAAAAGTTAAAATCAATATTCACAATTAAGTAGTTGTGTTCTTATTTTTTAGATAATCTAGTGTGACAACTTACCCGCCCTAGTGTGACAACTTACCCGCCGATGGGGCAAATTGTCACAAGTGCACACTCGCTATTCAACAGTCTACAACTCTGTAATGAGATAAGATATGAAGATGTTATGAATACAACATATGTGCCCAAGACTTCTTTCTTTCATTTGGTATGAGATTTATACCATTTTGATGTATGGTGCTCAGAAAATGTTAGACAGTGTGAAAAGTGTGACAACATACCCCGCTCTCCCCTACTAACAAAGACTATACCATCTTTAATATATATTAAAAGTATATTAGCATCATGCTTTTACCTATTTTCACAATATAACTTTTAACAGACTTTAAAATAATTTTACTTTAGTGTATTTTTATTTCTATCTTTTATTTTTGTATGATCTCTCCTCTCTCTCTCTCAATAAAAGGTGAAACCAGCAAAAAAAAAAAGTTTTTTTTCAGGATCTTTAATTTGTGCGAGTTCCCAGAAAACACCACTTCAACAGTCTCTTCAGGATTTAGGTGTGTTTAATAATTAAACAAAAGGTTTACAACTTAAATCTCTTCAACTCAAAAGTAACTTAATCTTATTTGTTCCACAGAGGTACGTCTCCTTTTCACAGCCACACACACAAATCAACAGTTTCTCACACCCACTATTAGAGCTTGCTGTTGGACTCATTAGCTGCAGCTGTACTCTCAGGCAGCCTGGGTTTTGTAGTCCTTAACAGACGGCCATCTTGCTCCAGCCATCTGAGGGCAATGTATCCATAGATATCATATATAAAGGCTAGATGTCTCGTGCGCACTGCTGGCCAATGGAGGTCGACGTCCGCACGTGGCGGCCATCTTGCCACAGTGTACTCGCTCACTACTTCAATGGTGCATGTACTTTTAAATAACCATAACTTGCTAATTTTTCTACCGATTTTCAAACGGTTTGGTTTGTTATAAACGTCAGAGATGTAGTTATGACACTGCATACATATGAAAAATTATAACATACATGTTCAAGCATTCGGAATTATAGCCACGTTAATAACGTTTGTAAGAAACCAAACCGTTTGTAAATCCGTCAAGATTTCAGCGAGATAAGAGGATTTGTGTGCGTGCTGATCATTCACCTTAATGCACAGAGCACTGTGACAAGATGGCCGAACGATGATGCCGGAAGTGACTGCGCCATAAGACATCTAGCGTTTATATATGATATCTATGAATGTATCTGCCCTGTAGATTAGAACACGCCCTCTCATGATGCCACAATATATATATATATATATATATATATATATATATATATATATATATATATATATATATATATATATATACATACACACACTTATGGTATATTGCTTGTATGTTTCAAAGACACTCGTAATGAATTTGTAATGTACTTGTAACACAAATAAAGTACACTTTAAAATCACTAATTAAGCATGTAATTAGTCCCTACAGCCATATACTTAAAGTATACTAAGTATACTTGAAATTGGTCCAATTTAGCACACAAAAGTACAGTAATACACTTAAAGTTATGCTTTACTACAATTTATTTACAACTAAAATATACTTAGTTAAAAAAAAATTCTTTCAAAATGGCACCCTGCAAGTTAACTAATCATTAACAGACAAAATGGCGCAAGTGTTCGAAAACTCCTCTCTATGGCGAAAAGTTATTTTACTGGACATGTAAGGAAAGTTGTGTGAAATGTTAACAATGGCACCATAAATACCAAATGCTAAACAACAGCACAGCACCTGGTGATCTAATCGCTCTGAACACAGATCTGGCTAGTGTAAATAAACAACAGCATCATGTAAAGAGATTTCCTCTTTAAAGGGATGGAGTTTTACTTAATTTATGTGGACAGAGTCGGTCGAGATGTGGGAAACACCTGATCATGAGCTGATCTGCGTGGAACAGATACTGACCCCTCATTAAACCTATTTAAGCCCACCGCAGTGCATAGTTGTCATTTTCCTTTTGTTAATATTTTTCTAGATGTTGTCCATGTTTTATTTCTCAATGACATGCAAGCAAACAACCAAATAAAGGATTTCAAGAAAGAAAAAAAAAGGTATTCACTTCCTCCCTGTCACATGAGGCTGTCAACTTCCTACCCCTACTTCCAGGAAGCATGGCGATGGCAAACCCTCCCAAAGAAAGGTCATTTTCATGTTACTAATAAGTATTTTTTTGTTGACATATATATATATATATATATATATATATATATATATACATAATCATGAAGGTCTCTAGAATCAGCCAAACAAAACAAATCTTACAAGAGATCTATAGTTTTTTGTATACTTAGTCAAAAGTCCAAGCGGCAACTATAGTTGCCGGTGGGCAAATGCCTTGTAAGTACATATATCATGGGAAAATGGGATATACTGTGTTAATAGGTTAATAAATCAAGGTTATTGTTCTTGTTTAGTGCATAAACATAACTTAAAATGACATCTCTATCATAAATTGTCTGTATGTATTGTTATTTTTGTTATTTGTAACTTTTAAAGTTACTTTTTTGTCAAAGGTTAGCAGTTTTTGTACTGAAAAAAAAATCAGTTTTTCAATAATGTTACATTATGATTAGAATCAAACCTATGGAAGCTTGTTTCCGCCACTGAATAATAAATAAATCATAATAATTGCGACTTTCCATCTCACAATTCTGACTTTTTTTTTCACAATTGCGATATATCAAGTCAGAATTGTGACTTTTCTTCTCAGAATTGCGAGATATGAAATCAGAATTGTGAGAAATAAAGTCGCAATTCTGAGAAATAAAGTCGCAATTGCGAGAGAGAAAGTCGCAATTCTGAGACATGAAGTCGCAATTGCGAGAGAGAAGGTCGCAATTGGGAGATATAAAGTCAGAATTGCATGATATAAAGTCGCAATTGCTTGTTATAAAGTCAGAATTGTGAGATATAAACTATTCTGAGGTAAACAAAATAAATAAAAAAAAGTTTTTTTTTTCCCTTAGAATTGGACTTTATATCTCACAATTCTGAGAAAAGATGTCAGAATTGCGAGATGTAAACTCGCAATTATGTGTTATAAAGTCAGAATTGCGTAATATAAAGTCGCAAGTGTGAGAAAAATATAACACGCAATTGCGTCGCAATTGTGAGATAAAAAGTCGCAATTATCTTTTAAAATGTTTTATTTTGTGGCGGAAACAAGCTTCCATTCAAACCTATGGAAGCTTGTTTCCGCCACTGAATAATAAATAAATAATAATTGTGACTTTTTATCTCACAATTCTGACTTTTTTTCTCACAATTGAGATATATCAAGTCAGAATTGTAACTTTTCTTCTCAGAATTGCGAGATATGAAATCAGAATTGTGAGAAATAAAGTCGCAATTCTGAGAAATAAAGTCGCAATTGCGAGAGAGAAAGTCGCAATTCTGAGATATGAAGTCGCAATTGCGATATATAATGTCGCAATTGCGAGAGAGAAGGTTGCAATTGGGAGATATAAAGTCAGAATTGCATGATATAAAGTCGCAATTGCTTGTTATAAAGTCAGAATTGTGAGATATAAACTATTCTGAGGTAAACAAAATAAATAAAAAAAAGCTTTTTTTCCCCTTAGAATTGGACTTTATATCTCACAATTCTGAGAAAAGATGTCAGAATTGCGAGATGTAAACTCGCAATTATGTGTTATAAAGTCAGAATTGCGTAATATAAAGTCGCAAGTGTGAGAAAAATATAACACGCAATTGCGACTTTATTTCTCGCAATTCTGAGATGTAAACTCGCAATTGTGAGATAAAAAGTCGCAATTATCTTTTAAAATGTTTTATTTTGTGGCGGAAACAAGCTTCCATTCAAACCTATGGAAGCTTGTTTCCGCCACTGAATAATAAATAAATAATAATTGTGACTTTTTATCTCACAATTCTGACTTTTTTTCTCACAAATGAGATATATCAAGTCAGAATTGTAACTTTTCTTCTCAGAATTGCGAGATATGAAATCAGAATTGTGAGAAATAAAGTCGCAATTCTGAGAAATAAAGTCGCAATTGCGAGAGAGAAAGTCGCAATTCTGAGATATGAAGTCGCAATTGCGATATATAATGTCGCAATTGCGAGAGAGAAGGTCGCAATTGGGAGATATAAAGTCAGAATTGCATGATATAAAGTCGCAATTGCTTGTTATAAAGTCAGAATTGTGAGATATAAACTATTCTGAGGTAAACAAAATAAATAAAAAAAAGCTTTTTTTCCCCTTAGAATTGGACTTTATATCTCACAATTCTGAGAAAAGATGTCAGAATTGCGAGATGTAAACTCGCAATTATGTGTTATAAAGTCAGAATTGCGTAATATAAAGTCGCAAGTGTGAGAAAAATATAACACGCAATTGCGACTTTATTTCTCGCAATTCTGAGATGTAAACTCGCAATTGTGAGATAAAAAGTCGCAATTATCTTTTAAAATGTTTTATTTTGTGGCGGAAACAAGCTTCCATTCAAACCTATGGAAGCTTGTTTCCGCCACTGAATAATAAATAAATAATAATTGTGACTTTTTATCTCACAATTCTGACTTTTTTTCTCACAAATGAGATATATCAAGTCAGAATTGTAACTTTTCTTCTCAGAATTGCGAGATATGAAATCAGAATTGTGAGAAATAAAGTCGCAATTCTGAGAAATAAAGTCGCAATTGCGAGAGAGAAAGTCGCAATTCTGAGATATGAAGTCGCAATTGCGATATATAATGTCGCAATTGCGAGAGAGAAGGTCGCAATTGGGAGATATAAAGTCAGAATTGCATGATATAAAGTCGCAATTGCTTGTTATAAAGTCAGAATTGTGAGATATAAACTATTCTGAGGTAAACAAAATAAATAAAAAAAAGCTTTTTTTCCCCTTAGAATTGGACTTTATATCTCACAATTCTGAGAAAAGATGTCAGAATTGCGAGATGTAAACTCGCAATTATGTGTTATAAAGTCAGAATTGCGTAATATAAAGTCGCAAGTGTGAGAAAAATATAACACGCAATTGCGACTTTATTTCTCGCAATTCTGAGATGTAAACTCGCAATTGTGAGATAAAAAGTCGCAATTATCTTTTAAAATGTTTTATTTTGTGGCGGAAACAAGCTTCCATACACACCTATGGAAGCTTGTTTCCGCCACTGAATAATAAATAAATAATAATTGTGACTTTTTATCTCACAATTCTGACTTTTTTTCTCACAATTGAGATATATCAAGTCAGAATTGTAACTTTTTCTCTCACAATTGCGAGATATGAAGTCAGAATTGTGAGAAATAAAGTCACAATTCTGAGAAATAAAGTCGCAATTGCGAGATATAAAATCTCACAATTCTGAGAAAAGATGTCAGAATTGCGAGATCAATTATGTGTTATAAAGTCAGAATTGCGCAATATAAAGTTGCAAGTGTGAGAAAAAGTCAGAATTCTGGATTTATAACACGCAATTGCGACTTTATTTCACCCAATTCTGACTTTATATCTAGCAATTCTGACTTTTTAACACGCAATTCTGACTTTATAACACACAATTCTGACTTTATAACACGCAATTGCGACTTTATTTCACGCAATTCTGACTTTATATCTTGCAATTCTGAGAAATTCTACAAATTGAAAGTGTGCCACTTCATTTCTGTCTCTGTGTGTTCTGTGTTGTTTCTGATTTTGAGGATGAATTTTGTCCATTGATAAAATTAATTTGATTCTACTAACATTACTGAAGAACAGATTTTTTTTTTCAGTACAAAAAGTGCCTAAACTTTGACAAAAAGTAACCTTTATTATTATAATTGCGATTTCATAATATGTAGATACAACTGGAAAAACTTGTGAAAAGATGTCTTTGTTAGTCAAATAGCAAATAGTTCTGCAGCCATCTACTGAAAACCCTAATAAGTTGATTGAACTCAATTGATTTGAGTAAACTCGTTCCCTCAATTTAATTGAGTAATGGGGTCTCCCAAAACGTGCATATTTAAGTTTTCTTGGTGCTTATGTAGACTTGACTTAAATTGTTTAGTTCACCAGACTTGACGATTATTTAATGTACTTAAACAATAAAGTTCACTTAACTTAGTGTTAATTTCAAGTGTACTTGTATATTTAAGTAAACTCAACATGGAAATTTAACTGAAATTAGAATTTAATTCTAAATTTTAAAGTTATTATTTTTGACTGTAAGCTTTGTGCACACTGCACTTACATAAAACAATGAACAACATATTGATCCTTTGAGTCTTTATTGACCAAAATGTCAAATGGAAATGAGTCACACCCTGTACATAACTCTAAAGGTGGCAACAATGTCCAACATTAAGTAGTGAACTACATCAATTGTACAACTCTGATCACTTAAACATTATACTTAAGTCTCACATTTGTAAAATGTAGAACATTCTCACAGTGGTGTTTAAGTCTCACAGTGACGCTTTTTTAAACAAAAAGCTGGTTTGCCAGAGACTGCAATTTAGTCTTGAGAGAATTCTGTCCCATTGACATTAGCACACGCTGGATGAAATCAAATGTGTTGGCAAGTGATTTTGGGTAATTCAGGTCTAGTGCGTAGATCAGACCGAAGAGGAGACACATAGCCTTTGGGAGGTCCTGCATTTTTTCCATCACCACTTGACCCCCAAGTGTTATTCCAATCGTAGAAGTTAAATGCAAGGAATTGTGGGGCTGGAGTTCAGTGTCCTCAAATAAGATGCCCCCTGGCACATCAAGGATGGAGTTGCGATGATCAGACACCTAGTGAAAAAACAGGCATAAATAGAGTATTGCGATCAGGAATCAAATGTTTATCAATGCATGTTTATCAGAACATGCACTAGATTTATTAAAAACACAAATCACTAACCCTAATCCCAAATTATATGGACAAGTATGCATTTGACTTTATAAAAATGTACATGTGTTCAGCAAAGACAATATATTTTTTTAAGTATGCAGTATAAATGACGTTTATTAATTTGAAGACTTGGCCACATTTGTATTTTAAAGGAATAGTTCACCCAAACATGAAAATAAAATCACTCTCAGACCATTCAATATATAGAGGATTTTTTTTTTTTTTCGTCTGAAAAGATTTGGAGAACTGTAGCATCACATCACTTGCTCCCAAATTTATCCTCTGTAGTGAACAGGTGTTGTAAGTAAGAGTCCAAAGAGCCAACATGTGGATTAATTGTGGATTATTGTGATGTTTTTATCAGCTGTTTGAACGAGTTTGAGCACCTGTTCGCTATAGAGGATCAATTTGTGAGCAAGTGATGTAATGCTAAAGTTCTCCAAATCTTTTCAGATGAAGAAACAAACTCATCTTCATCTTGAATAGTCTGAAGGTGAGAACATTTCCTGCAAATTTCCATTTTTGGGTAAACTATTGCTTTAAAATCAACATGATTTTCAAATGCTTGACAAATGCTTAGACTAATGGGAGCACAGGTGGTTATTTTAATGTAAACAGGTTAAGAACAGATGCACTTACTAAACATGAAGACTTGAAGAAAGAGGAGTCATCATCTCCAAGCATGATAGGTAATCCTCGGATTACAAGGGTTCGGACCTCCGTTGGCTGGGCTGACTTTAGAGGAAAACACAAAATTCCATTAATGCCAGAACAACTAACAACTAATCAATATATCTGAAGCTCTTTTATGAGAATATACGATTAAATGCTGACAAAATGAAATGCTTTTAAAGGGATTGTTCCCCCAAAATGAAAATTCTGTCATCATTTAGTCACCCTCAACATGTATAAATTTAATAAAATCTGCTTCAGTGCAGGGCTCAGAAAATTCACAATGCTGACAAGTAAATGTAAGTGGTGCTATTTCCCGATCATGTTCCAAGTGTGTTTTTGCATGAATTTTTGACAGATGAACTTTTAAACTACTTATGGAGTTGAATGTACTAAGACAGTCATTGTGTAGGCATAGCAAAGGTACAGTTTTTGTATGACCACCATGTTTAAAATGATAATGTTTGAGAAGTTCCTCTCTTTTTGCAGTTAAAAATGCAACACTTACATTTCCACATGTTCTTGTCTCATATCACCTGTAACAAAACAACAGTTGAAAATATTAAGTTTTACAAATCAAACAAAGAAAATGACATTATAATTAAAATGGTAATCTTACAGTGTTACTCAAAATACACCTAAACCAGCAAATAAAGGTCTCTGATAAAAAAAAAAAAGGCAATCATCCTGGAAAGTGGCCTAGATCAGATGATATGACTAAATCACTTGGTAGCCACACTGTAAAAAATTTCTAACCCTCCCAAATCAAAAATTTCAAGTGACCGATAACCTCTAAATTTTTCAATTGGCCCAAGTGAAATTCTTGTTGCAATAGTCTGTTAACATTGGCTCAATGAGAAATAATACGTCAGACTAATTGAAAAATTTAGATGTTATCGGTCACTTGAAATTTTTGACTTGGGGATGTAATTTTTTTTTACAGTGCAATTGACCGTTCGCAAAACCCCGCCCTCGAACGGTTCTCGTCCAATCCTAGCTCAGCAACTGTAACTAAGGAGAAGGACCCCCGTCAAACATTGCGATTTCAGCAAGATGGTGAAACAATGCGCCTATGGCACCTGCAAGTCTGACACCAGGTACCATTTTGAATCCATTCGAATGTCCAAAGCGGATAGGACGCAAGCGAGCAAGTGCAGTATGAAATGTTTAAAGACACGTAGAACATATGCGATGATGAAAGGTTAAACTTGAGAGGTGGGGAAACTAGGCTAACTTTACTTGTTTAGGCTGGTCCGGTCGTCATCCTTAGCTTAGCTAGCATAGCTAACCTGTCATACCTCTGATAGAACAGGTAGAAACTAAATCTTTGTAACCTAAACTAGATTGCAGCCCTTTCTGTCGTGCCCTGGAGGATATGTCTGCTGCATTACTCCAAAACCAATCACTTATACCAATAGGTATGGAGCTCAACCCAGCCATGGCTATGTGTCTGGTTCTCAATTGTTTGACAGGCGTAGTAACAATAACTAGGGGGCGTGGCTTTTGCGAACGGTCAATTATTGGTGACAAGCATGACGTTAATTTTACCATCTACGAAACATCACTCGTAGCTATAGTAACAATGTTCTTATAACTAGATACTTTACTAAATACTACGTTTTACGAGTCAAAATATCAAATAAGTAGATTTCTCAGTCAATCAGAAATGTATCATGAAAATATTGTCAATTACTGGTGAAACTGACAAAGTTTGCCCGGGAAAAATAACCCACATGGTCTAAGCAGTATAGCTGCCATGTTCTTTCTTGCACAGAAAAAAAGATCATCAAATATGTATCTCACAGGTAAAATAAGAAATAAGCTGTTGACATTTCAATAATCATACCATCACAAAATCATGAAGAAAATATCGTTAATTAATGTCGAGGTTGTCAAAGTTTGACCAGAAAAAAAAAAAAATCACTAACGTTACGTTAACTAGTCTCAAGTAAGTTAGCTGCCAAGCTGCAGACTCGGAGCCTGCACCTACAGTCCCGCACCCAGAGTCCCGCATTCTCAGACCCCTCGTTTTTCGAGACAGCGCCTCCTATCAAATTGGATCGGATAAACACATACTGTCTATGGATAAACATGTGAAGAACTTAAGCCGAAATGTGAGTATCGTCAATTTTATTTAGCGAATCATACTCATTCGATTTCTTTTTTAATCAAACTAGGCTACTTTATAGCTCATGGATAGACCAAAATATGAATAGACCATTTAATATTTGTAAAGATAGTTTGTAACAAAACTTGAGCCGTTAATGTATGTTTTTTCGCCTTTTTTCCCCGAAAATATTTTGATAGCTAACGTTAGCGTTTAACCTTGGACTTTTTGTAGACAATTAAGCCATTGTAAAAATTTTATTAAAATTAGTTGACATTAAAGTAGACCAATTAAATACATTAAGTGTGTTAATATCAAAGAATGTCATCATTAATTATTTAATCAGATTTACCATTTGACCTTTTTTTAATTACCGGACCTTTTCTCCTAAAACTATAAATTGAATTAATTAATGCCTGAGTAATTATTTTATTTTAGTAATATAATTTATGTAGACTACTTAAATGAGTTCTTATAAAACGGAAGTATTAAAATGAATCAATATTAATTTATGAAGTTGTTGCCAGCCATTTACAACTCATAGCCTACAATTGCCTAATAATCAAATTTACTATGCCTTCACTATGTATTAACCAGTCTATGGTATTAACATGTGAGGCTGAGGAGGTGTTCCTCCGTGGCCCTACTTATCACCCTAGGTATGCTTGTAATTTGCATTTGCAAAAAAAAATATTATTTATTATTACACAATATTTTTGACAATGGCATTCATCTTTTATTTTAGTGAAGTCGAGGAAATTGACAGCGATTGCAAAAAGAATGAAAAAAGAAGGAACATTCGCCTTCCAGAAAGTAATTATTTTACCTTATGCATACATTACATTTTACATTTATTCATTTAGCAGACGCATTTATCCAAAGCGACTTATAAATGAGGAGTTTTTTTAATGCAATTGAAGACGAAAAGTAAAGTCACTAACACAATTCTTTCTTCCTTTTTTCTTTGCTTTGTCCTGTTTACAGCAAGATGATGTTTAGGTGATCGTTAAATAAAGTACAGAATTGTTTATTATCTGTGTTTTGTCTATTCTTATTTGAGTTTTGCTTTGCATTCAAAATATAAAAAAACAGGTTTTGTAATGTTAGCATGGTATAATGTTAATTAGACCTTTATAGGTGAACTGAAAGAAAAATTGGAATTTGAATAAAAAAAAAACATTGTAGCAATATAATATCACACAATATTTTTCAGAAGATAGTTCTATCTGTAATTGTATCCCTTCCATCAGTAATTTTCTTTCAATTACACCCACGCTCAAAAAATAACTAGCCCTACTGGGTAATTTGTTAGTCAGAGAACACAATGAGTTTTTTTTTGCCACATGCATTAAGCAGGGAAGGCAAATATTTATTTGGATAACTTGCATCCTATTGTTTTCAATGGCATTTGGATAAGGGTGTTATACGATCTTCCGAACAGTATGAGGCGCTGTCTCGAAAAACGAGGGGTCTGAGAATGCGGGACTCTGGGTGCGGGACTGTAGGTGCAGGCTCCAGCCGTTTCTCAATATGCGTTCTTGTCTGTACTTGTGGACTTGTGAAACGTCATCAGTTGCTGCCCTAGTACTGTTCCAATTCAAAGTTCACATCCAGCCAAGTCCAGTTTAAATCCCCGGATGTGTTCTTGATCCGCCCCCTTTACCGAGGATGCATCTAGAGGTGACTTGTGCCAGAGAATGTCTAATAGGAAGAGAATTGGCACTCTCTGCTTACTTCCAGTTTCTGGACTGGCTGCAGTAACACGTCTCTGTCCATGCGGGGGCGCTCGCAGGCGAGTGCAGAATGAATGGAGGTCTATGGCGAAAAACCCTCAAAATCCACTTTTCTCAGGATATAATTTTTTGTCTAGTAATTTGAATGTTGTATTCGAAAGGAGATGCAAAGAAATTACACATTGCTGGGTGTTAGATTTTTTAGAGTCTCTTATTTGGTTTAAAAAGTCTTTTAAAATGTCAGAATGCTGACGTCATTAGCAGAATGCTAGCGTGTTATGGGCAACAACAACTCAACCTGTAAGAAATCGAAAGGACATAAGTACTCGTTCATTCAACTTTCGACCTATAACCTATGTTGAACTTGCAAAACCTACAATAAAATCTGAGATTTCTCAACGGCAATCGGGTGAAAAAGACACATTTAGCCGTCTAGCCCCATTGACTCCCATTCATTCTGCACTCGCCCGCGATCACCTCCAGTGGAATTCTAATGGAACTGCAACCAAGATCGATACAATGGGGCTAATAGAAAGTGCCAAGGCTCTCCGTAGACGGGCTCTGCTTGTGCGAACTTGAGACAGCCAGGTATCCCAGAATGCATCTCACACCAACCAGCAAGTGTCAATAGCAGAGGAGAAACCCCGCGTAATTTAAAAATACTGCTGTAATTGTGTCACGAAATGTAGTTTTAAGAGTATTTCAGGCGAGAATGTAGTTGTTTAAAGCTCAAATCTTTGGTTTATTTCTAAAGCTAGCGCCTATTTGAAAATTTTATCGGACGTTTTCGGAGTTGTGAGAACCAGGCAATCGGACGCTCGGCGCTCGTACCCCGCCGAGAACAGCCTTTCCTCGGCTACTGCTGCTGACTTGCCGCTGGCTCGGATGTCTCTAGTCTAGTGGTTTAACATTCGTCTTGTGTATATCCAACGGGCGATTTATTTATTTTATTTGTCTCATTAATGTATAATTTGTTCCCTGGCAAAACGTTAGCTGAGGGCAAAGTGAAGTTTCATAGCTTTATTTAACGTTAGTCTATTTAATAACGTTGTAGCCTAGAGAGCTGACTTATGTTTGACTGAATCGTTGGCTTTATTATTGTATAGCTTCTTATACCTTTTAGGCCACTTATACTTTTACAATGGCTATTATTGATCATTAAAAGTGACATTTAACAAAAAAGGTTATGTCATTTTATTTTATATATTTAAAACATATAAAATATTTTATTATAGCCTAATGTTGCCTAAATTCTCTTCACTGTATATACATATATGACACAACCCTGTCTCTTTTTGCTAAATGTTCGTTTTAATGATCAATATTATAATGTTTTTTATTCATCATATTTTTTAAATGAAAACAAAAAGAGTCAGGGTTGTGCTTTATATTTCGTGTTGTTGTAAATATGCAGTGAAGAAAATCAGTTGCGTTGCCTGAACCACATTTGTGTGGCCATTATGTTAAAGATTTTTTTTTTATGAAAATGAAAAAAGGCAAAGTGGTGGTTTATAACATATGTTATATATATATTTCGTTTTATTTGTAGCCTATAAAGAGATAACCGGAGAAGCCAGAGCGAGCTGAGTGACACTATCAAGTACACCGCTGTTCCATTTCAGAATTATCGGACTTGTGTCCTCCCGTCCTCCTGAGTCGAACTTGTCAGTCCGAACTACCAAGGACTCAAGTCCGAACTTTGCGTACTTGGTATTGAGAAACGGCTTCCGAGTCTGCAGCTTCATAATGTTGGAAAATTACACCATTACACAATGATTAAGTTTATATTTTACTAATTATTATTACTAATAAAATAAAGAATCGTTTGATATCGCAGTTTTTATATCATCACAAAACCATCAATAAAATAACGTTAATTAGTGGCTAACGTTATGTTGGAAAAGTTTGACCAGGAAATATTGTAATTAACGTTATGGCTGCGTTCTCTTTTATTATAGAACCGTGCAAGGATTTAAATAAACATATTTCAGTTTTAAAAAGTCACACAAAATAACTTTATATCTTAATAATTGTACTTACCGAGAATGGTACACAAAGAAAAACTCCCGTGGCCGTGACGTCTTGAAATTTGCACTGGTTTCAGCAACAGACGATGCGAAAATCACCAATTTTGTAATCCACCAATCAGTGCATTAGTTCTCTTGTTGCCAGGCAGAACTGCTTGCGTGGCCAATCGCATCAAAGGAAGACCAGAGAGAGCCATTTTAATTAAACCGATTTGAAATGAATTTGATTTAACGTTAAACATAATGTGTCTTCGCTGTATTTCTGTTATTTTGTATATTTTTTAATGAGACTTGGGAGGTGGCTGTGAGGAACTCTTTCATGCATTTTGGCACATGGCATATATGTTCATGTGCCTGTTTATACAAATGTATGAGCTTTTATTAAAAAGGCTACTGAAAACTGTGCAACCCCCAGTATTACAAAAATACTTGTATATGGGTATTAAAGTTTATTTATCAAGTTTAAAGTATCAGTTTTTTTTTTTTTTTTTTTTTAATAAAAATCAGTTTATTTCCATTACGATCAATAATTGTAATATAATGAAAGCCATTTGTTTTCTGGTAAAATAAGAATGACACCTTGCACTTGAAAAAAACATGTATGAATGTATTATCATTTCACAGTCAAGAAAACAACATTTGTGAAAATGACCTTTTGTAAGGATTAATCGTGATTTTGAGCTCACAGCACTTGAAATCTTAAGTTTATGTATTTTAAAGGTAAATAAGTTACTTGAACTTATATTTTTGAGCGACAGGGCCAAAATGCTAAATTTAAAGTAATGTTTAGTCAAGTACACTTGATTGTTTAAGTAAAGACAACATTAGGGTTTACACAGCATTTTCCAAAAGATGGGCAAAAATCTTACACTAAACCATGTCAAATTATCCATGTTATCCCCATGAATGAAAGTTAGAAATGTGGGTCAAAAAGACCCTGAACAGCGCACAATGGTTAAGGCAAATGGATTTGTTGTTTGTTGTGTTATCATATTCAAGAGATTATAAGCTAGATGCAGTTTTTTTGGGTTTGCATCAAATGTTCTTCGACTTTTATACATAATAAATTTGTTTATGAATAAAGATTGATCTGTTGAAAGCAGTTATTTTGAGATAAATGCCAAATGTTCTCCTCCTATTCATATATTTTACATTGAGGGGGTGTATACAACATATTTGCCCACCGGCAACTATAGTTGCCGCACATTCAAATATGATTTTCAAGAAAAAAAAAAAAAGAAAAAAAAAACCTGGGGAAAATAAATGCAGAACATGTTCACATAGGAGACTATTAACACTATTATATGCATGAAACCATTCAGAAAAATTTGGGCACAAATGGGTTAAAACACAAAATGCCTATTTGCACTTTCGATTTCAGTTCGTTTTACATAACAGAGCAATGGCATAAAACATAATGTAAGAGACATGTTATGTTGTTATGAGAAATCTAAAATATTTCCAGTATATTAATGATGATAAATATATTAAATAAGCAAACTCGAAAGGTTTAGTTTAAACATTTGTAGATAACCGCGTCTCTGCTGCGGATCAGAAGAAAAACAAATTAACTTATTACCTTGAAGCGCATCACTCAGACTAGAGAGAGAAATAAACCAGACTATCGCTACCTCTATAAATAACATGTTTTTAAACGAGAGCGCGTGAAACATGTTTGCCATTCAAATCCAGCGCGCGCTCTATTGTGTTTCACTGATGAAATCTGAAAGTGTCTCTGAATGTTAGCGGTTTATTCTGCAGAAAGATCTTTATTGGTCGTGAAATTTGGTCATAAGGCGGAGTGTAACACTATTGGCCAACAGATTGAAGGCTTTGTAACTTAGGCTAGTCCTGATATAAAAAATACTACATTTGAACTTCATTTAATTAGTTCTCTTAATTTAATTACTTTTTATTGTCTTTTACCATTGCATTGATAACAAAAACGTGTTAAGCAGTAGCTTATACAGCTTGATTTAGGCTAAAATTGTGTTTTCCTCTACTTTCACTAAAAGTGCATGTAAACTAAAAACATCAAAGTTGTGCCTGATAAGGACAAATTGATACGGTTGATCATAAAATATTTACCAAATCTGATTGCTTCCGAGAAAATTGTAAACTTTCCCAAGGTTAAAATCAATGTGAAATAAATTCGCTGAAGTGTAGACGAACTTGAAGCAGGAGAAGCGAGTGTAGAAAAGAGAGCAGAGTGAAGCCCTGTATTTGTTCAATCTTATGTTCATCTGAACATCTCAACTGGGAAGTCAAGGCACTGAACATGCTTTATGTTTGACCCAAAGCAATGATTTGGTACTGGCACTGATATTATGGGCAGTGCCAGCCTACATTACGTCAACATTTTAGCAGTGGAGCTTTAATTAAAATACTTGAAGGAAGAGCCAGTGCTCTCCAGTGCAGATTGCAGGGTCCATATGTCAAAGCAACTAAACAGGTTAATTGCAATATTCAACATTTAATATTATTCTATGCATTAATACTAGCAAGTGATTTCCTATAACTTTGATATTTTTGTGTCTCTTGTATGCTCTTTTTCTTCTTGCGTTATGAAGTTATTTCAACTCATAGCAACATTTAAGTTTATTTATTTATGTCCATTTATGCTTCATGTCTGGGATCAAATGTTGGAATTTGTTTTCCAATAATGATGGGCTGTTTATTGTACATTATCCCAGACAGACTGTTTTATATACCGTTTCCCTGGAATAACCAAGAGTTCTTTCCTTCACATAATGATATGTGATCATTTAAGGCCAAAAGAACTCCGTTAAGTTCAGAACAGAGTTCAGTGCAAGTGCACTTAAGTCAAATGAAAGGTTTTATTTTAAAGTACATTGTACAGTAAACACAATGTTTTAATAATCTTTTGTTGAGCTTTAAAGAAGTCAAGTCAAGTCAAGTCACCTTTATTTATATAGCGCTTTTTACAATACAGATTGTATCAAACAGCTTCACATTGAAAAAATGAAAATAATACAACATAGTTTGTTTCTAGAAGAAAATTGCATCATTGTCCACCCTAATTAGGCAGATCAATAATATCGTTGAATATTAAATGTCCCCAACTAAGCAAGCCAAAAACCAAGGCAACAGTGGCAAGGAACCAAAACTCCATCAGGTGACAGAATGGAGAAAAGTATACTTTTTTTGATGTGTTGACCAATTTACTAAAGCACATGTAAAGTATTTGAATTCAGTTTTAACTCAGTGTTATTTGATATTGTTTTTAAAGTTAATATTTACATAATACATTAATAATATGAGTTAAATGAAAATAATTCCAACTTTTTAAATGTGTAATTACAAATATATTACAAATATTACATTTTAATAGAAATTACCTTAGTTCACCATAAGTGCTTGACAGTATCAGTAACTGTTTTAAAGACAATATGACTAATATTAACAATATGCATATTAATAGGTACTTAAGTTCTACTTAAAGGTGGTATCAGTGATTTCAGGCCCAAAAATATATATATTTTTTTTCCTAACGATCCGCTAGCTGCCCGCCCCATAAGCATGCCGTCAAAAAAATGCGTCTCTGTAGGCAGCTTAGGCTCTGAGATCTGCACACAAAAACAATTGGTTTCACCAACCAAAACCAAAACAAATAGTGTTCCAACCAATCACCGACAGGGGGAGGGTGTTGTGTTTTTTGACAGCATGCTTTAGGGGCGGGCAGCTAGCGGAATCGTTAGGAAAGATTAGATGAATGTGATAAAAATATTTTTGGGCCTGAAATCACAGATACCACCTTTAAGTTCTATACTTAAAGCTGCAGTGGGCAAGTCTGGCAGATTGAGTGGACTTAGCCAACATTTTGAATGTTTACAACTCTCATGCCTCTCCCCCACTACCAACGAGCACCCGCCCATCGTCAGTGCGTGTGCACCAGATTTTCTGTGAACGCGTCCGTCTCTTCAGCATGGATCAACACCATGGACTCGGAGGTAGGCTGCCCTGGCTAATCTATCCATAGATAGCAATAACCGAGGAATTGGAAGCTTGTTAGTAGATTTTATCTCCGCCATCACGCTTCGTATAATCTTCAGGCGAACTTCAGGCATGTCGTGTGCATGTGATATTGTAACGCGTCTGCGCGAGGGAGAGGGGATCTGTGGCGTGTGCACGACCTGTGATTGACAGTCAGATCTCACACCCCCCTGCGCTGATTGGACCCGATGAGCCGGGAGCGGTGGATTTTTGCAAAACAAATAACACGCTCCAGGTGGAGTTAGAAGCTCTGTTTTTTTTCTAAAACCACCTTATTTATGTTGTTCTGTCGGATTATAGTGTCAATTTCACTGAATTTGATTAAAAAAAAATTGCCGACGGCAGCTTTAAGCTAACGAGCAAAGTGTCGTGACACCTTGAAAATTGACCCTTTTCAACAGGGTGATGATGATGCGTTTTAATGGTCATCAGCATAAATCCTGGAAAGTTTTTTATATTTTCAATTTTTTAAAATATGTATTTACATGTATAACTCTATACTTTATATTATAATACCTTTTTATAAAATGACAAACTAGTTAATGCTGCTGTGAGGGTTTCTAATACAGCGTCTATGGGAGTGATGACAAATTGACATATATTTCTCTCTTCTGAGTTCTAACTGCCTTTATCCATCTCTCGCAATTTTTTTCCTCTTTTTGAAAGGTGTGAAAAAACTATAGAGGAGGTTTTCTTTTGCTATTTGAGCAAATGGGAACAAAAAAAATATATTTAATATTCTCTAATTCACCACTATATTTTTTGGCAAATTTATTTATTTATTTATTTTTTACCACGAGGGCCGGGGGTCTACAAAATTTCCCGGTCGATTTTTGGTCCCACTCCGCCCCTGCCCACAAAAGTTGTGATCATACCAAGGCTTGAGTTGACAGCTGTGGTGATCTCTTCAGCGGTCAGTAGCATGTTAAAGGAGGAGCTGGAGCTCAAAATTAATCAAGAATGTTTCTGGACAGACTCAAATGTAGCCTTAGGCTACATTAACAATGAAGCACGTAGGTTTCACGTGTTTGTGGCAAATCGAGTTCAAAGAATTCGTGAAACAACTGACCCTGCACAGTGGCATTACATAAACTCGGATCAAAAACCAGCGGATCATGCCTCCAGGGGCCTCAAGGTGTCAGATCTGATTCACTCAAATTGGCTAACGGGACCCAAGTTTCTTTGGGAAAAGGATATTATCACACCAAAGACAACTCCAGAGCTGCTTGTTGGTGATCCTGAAATCAGAACGACACAAGTACTACAAACAAAGGTAGTAGAAGATGAGAATTTTTTGGAGAGGTTTAAGCGGTTTTCAAAATGGCACACAGCATTGAAAGTCCAGCAATTAGCAAGATACAAAACCGTTCAACCCATAAATGTTGAAGACATGAGAAAGGCTAGTATCGTGCTTGTAAGATTGGCACAAAAGGATGCCTTCAAAGATGAGGTGCAAAAACTGAGTCATGGCAAATTGTCAGATTGTCATCCATAGTTCCAACTTGACCCAGTACTGCATGATGGTGTTCTGAGGGTGGGAGGGCGATTGATGAAAGCTTCCTTACCTCTTGACTCGAAACACCCAGCAATCCTCCTGAGAGATAGTGTAGTCACACGTCTTATCTTGGATTACTGCCATGAAAAAACTCAGCACCAAGGCAGAGGACAGACCCTCAATGAATTGTGAGCGAACGTTTACTGGGTTGTTGGTGGCAGCAAAGTTGTGGCAAATCCCATTAAGCAATGTGTTACGTGCAGGCGAAACCGCAGGTCAACAGAGATGCAAAAATGGCGGATCTACCAGCTAGCCGTGTTGATACCTCTCCACCATTCTTTTATTGTGGGATGGATTGTTTCGGACCATTTCTCATCAAGCAAGGTCGTAAAGAGCATAAGAGATATGGTCTCATAATTACCTGTTTCTCCTCAAGAGCAATCCACATAGAGATGCTGAAAGATCTCACAACTGATGCCTTCATAAATGCCCTGTGCTGTTTTATAGCTACCCGAGGAGCTGTAAGAGAGATCAGATCGGATCAATGGGACAAATTTTGTTGGGGCGAAAAATGAGCTGACAAAAGCTTTGAAAGAATTGGACTAGGACAGATTGACTGCTTACCTATCCCAGGAACAATGCGACTTCATAATGAACGTACCTGATGCCAGTAACATGGGAGGGGTTTGGGAAAGGCAGATCAGAACAGTTAGGAGCGTTCTAAGCTGGGTTCTTTCGCAGAGCTCGGGAAGATTGATGATGCTTCCTTGAGAACTTTCTTCTATGAAGCCATGTCGATCATTAATAGCCGCCAACTCACCACAGATACAATCAATGATCCCAAGGGGCTATAGAGCCACTTACCCCAAACCATTTACTCACCATGAAAACCTCTGTTCCTGTGCGGAAGAAGGTGGCGCAGAGTACAATATCTGACAGAGCAATTTTGGAGTAGATGGAGGAAGGAATTTCTGACAAACATCACTCTCAGACAACGGTGGCATACTCCAAGACGCAATGTGAAGATTGGGGATATCGTCATCGTCAAGGAGGAAGGGGTTCCGCGCAGTGAATGGAAACTTGGAAGAGTGCTTGATGTTTGTGAAGATGAAGATGGCCTGGTGCAAAAAACCACAATACAAATAGGAAATAGAAAGTTAGAGAAAGAGGGTCAGCGACTTACTAATCCATCCATTCTTGAACGTCCCATTCACAAATTAGTGGTACTTGTAGAAAACAATTAAATCTTATGCAATGGAACTAATTTCTTTAAGTTGAGAGTCTGAAGTATTAAGAGTGTAAATATTAGACTTGATGCCAAGAGTCAGAGAACATTCTATTTGGTCCTGAAATTTGGTTTGTGAAATTACTAAATTTATTCAAATTTTTGCAAGGTTACAAGTTCATCATAAATGATAGTAATTTGGTGGGAGTGTGACTGCCAAAGGACATGTTTTTGTTGAGATGTGTATTTATGTTTTTGTTAAAAAATTTATGCCAATTTGAGATCATTCAATTTAAAACAATTGTGATATTTAGAAGCCGATATTTATAATGTATGCCCTTTGAGGTGTTTAAAGTTAGGGGCTGGGTCAATCTACAGAAACGTCCACTTCTGGTATGGCAAGATGTCTTAAAATGTATTTATTTTTCTAACATTTAAACTACACCACATTATTAGACTACTCTTTGACTTTATGAATATGCATAAATGACAGCTTAATGATTTTTAATATTTTTTGTACATATATTTATTTTTTCAGCACATGTAGACTGAGTTACCAAATAAATTATAATAATGCAACAAATAAGGAGATTATGTTTTATTTATTTTAAGCAGGTTTGTTAAAAGTGTGCTTGAATGATGTTGCCATGTATTTGCTATAACAATGAAAATATTTAATAAGTAATGATACAATCATTTAAATCTTAACTTTTGAGTGTAGCAGAATTAAATGGACATAAAATTATTATTATGTCACATGTGACATTGTATTTAATGTGACAGAAAAAAAAAAGACAGTAACACCAGTGACACAATGAATCTCCAATGACACACGTAAGACCAAAGATCATTATTCTTCAACCATAATTAAGTAGATGAGACTAAATTGTTACATTTGGCATATAATCTAAATGAATAGCTTTGAATAAAGTTTATCTATAAATGGGAGTCACTGGTGTTACCCATAAGAAAGGTGACACCAGTGACAGTAACACCAGTGACAATTTTCATGAAAAATTCATTTTACAAAATGTCTGCTGCAAGGTAACAAACCACATGTTGCCAATCATGGTCAATTGGCAACATGTGCAATCGGTTATTGCTAATATTCCGGTTTAACGTATAGTCAGTGTGATTTTTATTTCAAAATAAGAGATTTTTGTTTAACGGTAACACCAGTGACAACTCCAGGGGACCACTGCTTTCATTATAAATTTTATAATATTTATTTGCCATTTAAATATATATCATTTACATAATGTATTTGATAGTTATGTATACATTATTGTATTTTAAATGGTGTAAAAATCTGTCATTGACCTCAAAATAAAGCATTTGCCCTCTGTACATGACTGTGGGGACGAGCACTTCTGTGGTGCTTGGAATTCTATATAATAAAAATATTGCCACATTGATGGCTCAAGAAGGTGTAATTGTTCAAATAACATATTGTTTTATTTTAAAATGTAAAGAAATTGTAACCCTAAAGTGTTTTTTAAGTGTAATATTTCTGTAAAGGCTAGGGACAGGAAAATGGACATTTTCATAGAATGACCCGGTTCTTTAAGTAGCCTAAGATTTACAAAGAAAACGTGATGTGTCACATGACCCGGTTCAGTTTTGAGCTGGTCTGCGTCATTTTTGGGTCAGAACAAATATGGATGTAGAGAAACGACATGTAGGCCTAGTCTGAGAAGGAATTGCCTAATCTGCATGGTTTGAGAAGCACACACGGTAATTTGCCTTTTATATATTTCAGAATGTTTAGTGTTGTTTTATATTACTTAACATGTAATGTGATGTGCTATTCATGATGTTGATTGTATTTGTCGTATTTCTGTTGCAACATTCACGTGCATTTCATCGGACATTGGCTCGAGAGACTTGTGAAGGACTGAGAAATGCATATTTTGAGTATATGTTTTATTTCTTGTAGTTTTCACTGTGTCTAGGCTACTGTGTCTAGTGAAGAGAGAGAGGGATACAAAATAAACTACAAAGACGTCTGTATGACTATTTCATCAGACCAATGCAGCTATAGGCATACATTTTGAGGCAAAAGGGGCAGGGGCTTTGTGAAAGTGAAAGTACATTCCAGTGTGTTTTATCTACAAGCGCCATTTTACACCCGGGTTTAAGAATCTTTAAATAAGAACAACGGATCATCCAATCAAGTGATGTTTGTATTATGCAAGATTTATTTAACGTGCTGTTGATGGAAAACTCGAGTTTAATAACTTCATATTTAGAGTAGGCTCAGTGTTCCGGTGTGGCGCATGATGAAAATTAACTTAACGTTAGTGGCGGCTGGTGAAAAATATGTTAGGTGGGGCTGTGTCATATTCGGTTATTTTAAACAGCTTGGCCTTGGTAACCATGGGACACCAGGTCTTATAAACCAATTTTCAGTTGGTAAACTTTTTTTTTTTTTGTCTGAATATTACTCTTTAGCTCAGAATCTTTACATTTTACCTTATTATGAATGTTTATGTTACTTGCTTGAATCTTTAACCTAACTTTGTAACTGACCTCTGTATATTTATATCTGCCCTTGGTATGTCTATCTTTGATGTTGAGGTTTATTTAGTTCAATTCCTTAACCTAGGCCTATATTGTAAAGCGACCTTGTTGGAAAGGCTATATAAATAAAAAAATCCTATTATAATTAATAACCACCCAGGATACCAGTGCTCTGTGAAAAGTAATTAGGCTATTTAATGCCAATATTAAAAGGTTGAGGCATTTTTGCACAAAACCAAACATATTGCACAAACTTTCTATTTGCATTTGAAATTTAACTCAAACAAAATACTTAGTGATTAATTAGCTGATTAAATACAACTATTACCTGCAACAATTTTTTGTGATTTTAAACAAATGTTCCACAAAATGTACAGTAAATGACATAGTATTAAAGGGATAGTTCACCCACAAATGGTAAAACCATTTTTCTTTTTGAAAAAAGAATACCGGTAATAAAAAAGGAAATTTCTCTGGCATTTCTTTCTTTTTGCTGTATCGAAAATGTACCGAACCATTTTGGGGTGAACTATCCCTTTAAAGGGATACTCACCCTCATGTTGTTTCAAACCTTTATGAATTTCTTTCTTCTGCTGAACAGAAAGTAAGATATTTAGAAGAATGTCAGTAACCAGACAGTTTTAGATACCATTGACTTCCATAGAAAGAAAAATATATATACTATGGAAGTCAATGGTATCTAAAACTGTCTGGTTACTGACATTCTTCTAAATATCTTACTTTCTGTTTAGCAGAAGAAAGAAATTCATAAAGGATTGAAACAACTTGAGGGTGAGTATATGATGACAGAATTTTCATTTTTCAGTGGAGTATCCCTATAAGACAATTTATATTTATAAAATTACTATGTACAAAGAAACAGTGTGAGTGTGTGTGTGTGTGTGTGTGTGTGTGTGTGTGTGTGTGTGTGTGTGTGTGTGTGATCTCAATTGTACAGGAATTTTTCTCTTCTCTCTTTCTGAGTGGCAAACCTCTCAATGACCCTTTTGTTGAAGTCAGGAATGTCCCTGATAAGTTTCTTCTCCATGGAGAGCATCGCCAGAGCATTCAGGCGATCCTGCGTCATGGTGTTTCTCAGGAAAGTCTTGATCCTCTTTAAAGTAGAGAAGCACCTCTCAGACTCAGCTGTAGTCATGGGTGTGGTGATGAGGATCTTGAGAAGACTGACAGTCTCTGTGAAAGTGCTCTGAAGGTTGTTCTCCATGAAAAACTGGTACAGAGGTACTGCAACACTGCAAGCATTGAACTCGTCGTTCTCATAGATAAGGGACAGTTCTGTTTTGAGCTTGGCCTTGTTCAGCATAGGGTATGCCTCCACTGTTGTTTCAAGCGCTGTTTCAGGGAACTTCACACAGTGTTGTGGGAAGAGCTCTCCATGCAACAGTGTTGCGCTGATGAGGTGCTGGGTGAAGGAGAACCGCTCCTTGGCATGGGTCAGGATGGTATCACATACCTGTAAAAGATTCATCAGCATAAAATTTCCAATAAAGCCATTTTAATGAAAGTGATTCTGACTGAACGAGTCAAGTATGATTATTAAAGGGATAGTTCACCCAAAAATGAAAATTGTGTCATTTACTCACCCTCAAGTTGTTTCAAACCTGTATGAATTTCTTTCTTCTGCTGAACACAAAAAATATATATTTTGAAGAATGTCGTCAACCAGACAGTTGATGGACCCCATTGACTTCCATAGTATTTTTTTTTTTTTCAACTATGGAAGCCAATGGGGTCCATCAACAGTCCGATTACTGACATTCTTCAAAATATCTTTCTTTGTGTTCAGCCGAAGAAAGAAATTCATACAGGTTTGAAACAACTTGAAGGTGAATAAATGATGACACAATTTTCATTTTTGGGTGAACTATCCCTTTAAAGGTTTTAACACCATTATTTCTAATTGCACTTTACACTACGTTTACTTCTCCTCACTAGTTCCCTATTGGTTTCCATTACAAAACAAGGTTTAATTTAAATATATAAACCACTTTTTTTTTCTGTCACATGTGACAATTCTTTACACACTGAATTTCTTTTCAATGAAAACTGCTATTATTTTGCTGCTTGTGACTGCTTTGTCATAAACCAGAATCTACTGAACTAACAAGAATATAAATTCTAGACCACCTGGTCCATCAATCGATCAGTCAGATGTGGGAATATGCCATCCTAAGGTTTGTTTTATTTATTTTATTACATAGCTACATACCACCACAGACATAAAAATCTTTGTAGAGGAAACACTGACTGTTACATCTCAACTTACCTCTGTAGCCAGCCTCTGTTGTTCTCCTGTTCCCAGTATCCTTCCTCGCTTTATAGGCTGCTGCTGGTCCGATGCACCATCACCACACAAAGAGGGAATAGAGGCCCTGGTCCAAAAATAGAGTTTAAGTTGTTAACCTGTCATCACACTTCTTAACTCCCACAAGTGCACATCCACTGTCTCATATACACACACATAAGGACTATGCCTATCAGCTAGTCATCTGTGATGTACATAATATTACATTGTTATCATTGTTCTATTATATTTCTAAGCTGGATGCATTCTGATGTGTCCTGTGTAAATTATAGTCTCTAAATGACAAGAAGTTAATATTTAATAACAATCTTCTAGAATAAGCCTGTTGTTAGAAACTGTTTTTGATAACTACTTTACCTTCATTATTATCCAAATCTAATAGTCTCTTTGCTTTTAAAATACTGAAATGCATATAATTGTAATGGGCTTATGATAATCATCCAGTTGGATGACTAGGCACATTTAGACACAAATCTGGAAATAAGCAAATCACATTTCTAACAAAAGTTTTATCAGCCAATCGTAAATAAAGTTATTTACCTGATCGTTTGCACGCTGTCTGTAAACTTCTGGACAAGTGATTTGATGAAAACTGCGTCGATGTTCCTTTTCTGCAGCTGGTTGAACAGCATGTCCACATGTGGCATGATTTTGTGGAACAGTGCCAGAAAAAAACAGAAAGCCTCGTCTTCAAGCATCCTCACAAAGCCCCCAGCCTCTCTGACAGTTAGGGGATCAAAGTTTCCATTATCTCTGATGGTCTGAAAACACTTTAGGAGGTCATCTCTTTGTTCGTACACGGTGTTTACAGCGCGACTGTGGAAGTTCCAACGTGTTGTAGAGGCTCTGGGAAGTCTATGGGCAACCACTTGGTCAAGTACAGTGGTTCGCTTGGGTGACCTGGAGAAGAAAGCAGAAAATCCTGCAAGATCGGAAAAAAAAGTGCCGATTTTGGGGATGTGTGACGTTGCCTGCTGCATGATGAGATTTAACTGATGCGCGTAACAGTGGACGTAATGAGCGTTTACATGGACATCCATCACCTTGCGCTGCACTCCGCCGGTGGCTCCCCTCATTACATTAGCTCCGTCGTAAGCTTGGCCTATAAGTTTGGCTTTTTGTCCATCTGGGAGTATGACACTTAGCCTCTCCAGAAGCGCTGAAGCGATGGTGTCTGCCGTGGCATTCTGGATCGAAATAAACTCATAAAACCGCTCTTGTATGTTGTTTTTGCCGTCTAAATAACGTAGCACAAGCACCAGCTGACAGTGGGTGGAAATGTCAGTTGTCTCATCAGCTTGTATGGAGATGAATAGAATAGAATAGAATAGAATTCAACTTTATTGTCATTGCACGTCACAAGTACAAGCAACGAAATGCAGTTTGCATCCATCCAGAAGTGCTTTAGCAAGAATATAGATATATTACAAAAAATAGATATATTTTAGATATGTTACAATGTACACGGTATGAAGGAATGTTATGAGTGCTATAACTATAAGTATATACAGGCTATAACTGTAGTAAGTGTACAAGCTATGTACAGGCTATGAACAGGTTATACGTATGGATATAAATAAAAGACTATAACAGACTATAAATATACAATATGCAAGTATTAATAACAGCTGTAGAACTATAATTATTGTATTGTATTGTACAGCATGGTTGTCTATACAGTATTTACAGTAAGATATATATGAATAATTTATACAGTAGTAATATTAAAGTGCATGTGGCTGTAAGTGGTGGTCCAGCCACTGTGTATGAGTGTGTATGAGGATACTGGGGTTATTTGTCCATTGTGTGTATGTTCAGTTATGGGTTGTTGTCAGTGGTTGTGAGAGTGCGTGTATGTTCAGTCTATGAGTTTTAATGTGGGTGAGATGTCAGGAGGCAGAATTCCGGAGTCTGACAGCTGTAGGATAGAAGCTGTTCCGGTACCTGGTGGTCTTAGTCCGGAGGCTCCTGTAGCGCCTCCCAGAGGGCAGGAGGGTGAAGAGTCTGTGTGCTGGGTGACTGGGGTCTTTGATGATTTTCCCGGCCCTTCTCAGACACCGCTTCCTGTAGATGTCCTCTATGGAAGGAAGTGGTGCTCCAGCGATGCGCTGGGCGGCTTTCACCACCCTCTGCAACGCCTTCCGGTCCGAGGCAGAGCAGCTCCCGTACCAGACTGTTATACAGTTGGTCAGGATGCCCTCGATGGTGCAGCGGTGGAAGTTCACCAGGATGTCTGAGGACAGGTTGTTCTTCCTCAGAGTCCTCAAGAAGAAGAGGCGCTGGTGAGCCTTCTTGACCAGCTTGGAGCAGCTGGTCGTCCAGGTGAGATCCTCTGAGATGTGGACTCCCAGGAACTTGAAGCTGTTCACACGCTCCACAGCCGTCCCCTTGATGTGGATGGGTGGATGTGGGTCAGCATTCCTCCTGAAGTCCACGATGAGCTCTTTGGTCTTCTCGGTGTTGAGCAGCAGGTTGTTGGTGTCGCACCACTCAGCCAGACGATCCACCTCCTCCCTGTAGGCGGCCTCATTGCTGTCTTTAATGAGGCCGATCACCGTGGTGTCATCTGCAAACTTAATGATGGTGTTGGAACCATCGACAGGTCTGCAGTCATGGGTGAGGAGGGAGTAGAGGAAGGGACTCATCACACAGCCTTGTGGTACACCGGTGTTCATTGTGATGATGGATGAACAGTGGTTATCCAGCCGGACATGTTGGGGCCGGCAGGTCAGGAAGTCCAGTAACCAGTTGCACATGAGGGAACTGATGCCTAGGTCTGTGAGTTTCCTGATGAGTTGTGAGGGGATGATTGTGTTGAACGCTGAACTGAAGTCTATAAACAGCATTCTGGCGTAGGTGTTTTTATTGTCCAGGTGTGAGAGGACAGTGTGCAGCGCTATGGAGACGGCATCCTCTGTGCTCCTGTTCTGACGGAATGCAAATTGGTGGGGGTCCAGGGTGGGGGGGAGACAGGATTTGAGGTGTGCTAGGACCAGCCGCTCTAAGCACTTTGTGATGATTGGGGTGAGGGCTACCGGGCGGTAGTCGTTGAGGCTTGATGGGTTGGAGTTTTTGGGTATCGGAACGATGGAGGTGGATTTGAAGCAGGCCGGTACCACAGCATGGGCCAAGGACAGATTGAATATGTCCGTCAGCACTCCTGCCAGCTCCACTGAACACGCTCTGAGAACACGGCCAGGGATGCCATCAGGACCTGCAGCCTTGTGGACATTAATCCTGCTCAGCACCGCTCCTACATCAGTGGGGGAGAGAGTCAGTGGTTGGTGGTCTGGAGTCACCTCTGCCTTAGTTGCAGTTGTTGTGTTCCCCCGCTCAAAACGAGCATAGAAGTTGTTGAGCTCGTTGAGGAAGGGGACATCAGAGGATGCGGGGGAGGGTTTGATGGTCCTGTAGTCTGTGATGATCTGGAGACCTTGCCACATACGTCGGGGGTTGGAGTTGGAGAAGTGTTCTTCTACCTTCCCTTTGTAGTGGTGTTTAGCATTTTTGATGCCCCTCTTCAGTTTGGCCCTGGCTGCACTGTAAGCCTGTGCATCCCCTGACCTGAAGGCGGTATTGCGGGCCTTCAGGAGGAGACGAACATCTCGGTTCATCCAAGGCTTCTGGTTGGGGTACATGGTGATCTGTTTCTGGGTGGTGACACTATGTGTAGTCAAGGAGATGTGGTCCAGTACAGATGTGGCGTACTGGTCCAAGTCTGTGTGGATGAACATATTCCAGTCTGTGTTTTTGAACCGGTCCTGGAGCACAGCATCTGTCCCCTCTGGCCACACTTTTACTGTCCTCACAGTGGGTTTCACACGTTGGATGAGTGGTGAGTACCGAGGTGTGAGGAACAGGGAGAGATGGTCTGATTGTCCAATGTGGGGGAGGGGTGTTGCTTTGTAGGCTCCAGACATGTTGGAATAAACATGGTCCAAAGTTTTGTCTCCTCTGGTGTGACAGGAGACATGTTGGTGGAATCTGGGAAGGACTGTCTTTAAATTGGAGTGGTTGAAGTCACCAGCAACAATAAAAGCAGCCTCAGGGTGTTTAGTTTGGTGTTTGCTAATGGCTGTGTAAAGTTCTTTCATAGCCAACTTAGCATTAGCATCCGGGGGGATATACACTGCAGTGAGTATGATGGAAGTGAGCTCTCTGGGGAGATAATAAGGTCTGCATTTGACCATTAAAAACTCCACATTGGGTGAGCAGTGACTCTCGGTAGTGGCAGAGTTTATGCACCAAGCATTGTTGATATAAATGCACAAACCTCCACCTCTGGTCTTGCCGGAGTCGTCTGCTATCCTGTCGGCTCGGTGTGTGTGGCGTCCTGCTAACTCAATAGCATTGTCCGGGCAGCTGTTGTTTAGCCATGTTTCGGTGAAAATCATGACATTTGAGTCCATAATCCGTCTGTTGTTAGTGATGGAGAGCCGTATTTCGTCCATTTTGTTTGCCAGAGAACGGACATTGGCGAGGAAAATGCTGGGTAAAGGGAGCCGGTGTGGTGTTAGCTTTAGCTTAGCTCGTAGCCCTCTGCGCCTACCCCGCCTTTGTTTACGTTCTCGGCGCCGTCTGCGTGCACTTCCGCCCGGCCGGGAAGAGTGAGCAGCCTCCGATGTTCTGGAGATCTCTGGGATGAGGCGGAGATCGGCGATAAAACTATTGGAGTTTTGAGTCCAAATGTTCATAAGCTCCTGTCTGTTGTAGATCAGCAACGAACAGCAATTCGGGATGAATAATCCAGTCAAAAGTAGATAAAAAAACGCTAAAAAACAAATTCTAGAGAGACGCTGAGCCTCGCGTTGTTCACGCGCCGCCATCTTTATTTATTGTGTAAAGATGAAATCTGCGCTCTTGACTTCCTCCAGAATGTAATCCTTCAGCACTGACAGCATGCAGTCTAATAACTCATTTTGAATCGTCTTTGACGTAGCTGCTACCTTTAAAAACGGTGGCTGTCTTGAGGTGCTCCTCCAGCACGCTGTCGAGTGAGGCAACGAAGTCCACCAGTCCCCTGAAAATGCCGGGATTGTTCGAGGTGTCAGTCTCGTCATGCCCACGCAAGGCCAGCTCAAAAGCCCCACAAAACTTCACACAGTCGATTATTTTTGATAAGATGTGCCAGTTTTTATCCACCTCCTCGTTGTGTTTCCTCACCACAACCCTGTGGCCTTCATCAAGCTGCGTCGCGATGTTAACCCTTCCCAGTACAGCTAGCTTGACGGAATTATCCATGTGTACCTTGGTGTTCTCGTGTTTCGTTACTTTCTCTGACAAGTGCTTCATATCCCTCATTCCGGTAACTGTCCATGCTGGATCTGTCCCCGTATTTTTGAAAAGTATGCACGGAAAGCAAAATAAGGCATTAACATGAGAACATCCAGCCAACCAAGCCTTTCTGGTATACCAGCTGCGTGAGAAGCCTCGCACGTTCTGCTTTCCTTTATCACTTGCCTGTTGTCTGATCGAAATATCTGGTTGATCTGGGCCCAGCTCTTTCACACGGAGTTTATTTACTAAGCTTCGTCTTTCAAACGGATATTGGACAAGAGATTGAATCGAGTTAGAGTCGTCTGGAGTCATTTTGTTCGCCGTTGTAATTTATCATACAGTAAAAATGGCGCCCTATAGAATGAAACTCGATACTTTAGTAGTGGCTCGCGCCCATTGCTCGCGCCTCGCGGCCGCGCGCAGTTTGGGGCGCTAGGCGAAGCGCCCATAGCTGACTAGATTTTAGCTCGCTGATTGGCTACAGTTTATGTCAAACATTTATATCTAAAATCAGCAATTGGCTAAGCTGCTCCAAAGACCCGCCTTTCTGGGGCGCTTTCTCCAGCGCCCCAGAGCTGATCACGTGTACAGATCTAGACGGGACGTGTAGAAAAAACAGACATTTTGAATTTCTATCATATTTTTCACATATACTAGGTGCATTTACTATCTCAAACACACAAATATTGATAATTTGTATATATGATTTATTTATGTATTTACATGTATTTGCCTACAGTCTATGGTATTTGCTCATGGGGGGCGGCGCCCTAGTGCCCTCTATTGGCCAGCCGCCCCTGCTTAACGTACATCCTCAATAACGTAAGTAACCATGAAATATTAAAGTAGGCTACATTACACATGAAATTCTTAATATGCATTTTTAATTTTTTTTTTACTTATCAATTATTGGACATAGACATATAGCCTAGACCCTATGTTAAAATACACTTTTACAATTTTTTATGTAGGCTAGGTCTAATTTTCGGTTCATTACTAAAAGCCAAAGTTTCTAGAAACCACAGTGTTGTAACATTTTTTTCTTTAACATCTGTAGAGTTTGTTTTAACCGTTTTTTTTTTCTTTTCTTTTTTTGTGTGCTGTGTTTCTTAAACTTTGATATCATTTTCTGTGTAAGTGAATGTCAATGACAAAGAGTGCTGTTGTTACAATCTCCCTTTATAAATAATGTCATTTTTATTGAACATTTAATTAAACTTAAACGAATAGGAAACATTTAATGTTTATATAGTTGTAAAAGATCTTGAACAAATATCTGTGTATGTTAGTCAGTTTCACAGATTTACATTTACATTTAGTCATTTAGCAGACGCTTTTATCCAAAGCGACTTACAAATCAGGACTAAATTAAGCGAGTCATCATGAAGAGGCAAAAGACAACAACAACGCAAGAAGTGTTCAGAATACGAAGTTCAGGCATTATTCAGAGTAGCATAAGCATGATAAGTGGGATTTTAAGGGAAAGGTTTTTTTTTTATTATTTTTTTTTTTTTTTTTTTTATGAGTTTAGGTGCTCATGGAAGAGATGGGTTTTCAGCTGTTTTTTGAATGTTGTCAGGGATTCAGCATTCCGGATGAGGGTGGGGAGAGTGTTCCACCAGCATGGAACTGTGAATGAGAATGATCTGGAAAGTGATTTTGTGGCTTTCTGTGATGGAACCACAAGACGTCGCTTGTTGATTTGATCGTAGGCGTCTGGTGGGGATGTAGGCTCGTAGGAGTGAGTGAAGGTAGGAGGGAGCTGAGCCTGTGATAGATCTGTAAGCAAGCGTCAATGCCTTGAACTTGATGCGAGCAGCGAGAGGTAGCCAGTGCAGAGAGATTAACAGAGGGGTGACGTGGGCCCTCTTGGGCTCGTTGAAGACAAGACGAGCTGCAGCATTCTGGATCATCTGAAGAGGTTTGGTAGCACATGCTGGAAGTCCGGCCAGAAGAGCATTGCAGTAGTCAAGCCTAGAAATGACCAGGGCCTGGACGAGGAGTTGTGTTGCGTGCTCAGTTAGGAAAGGCCTGATCTTCCTGATGTTGTGCAGCGCAAACCTGCATACAGATGTATTAAATGTGGGCTTACAGTAAACTGTCCCATTTGTACAATATTTGAGGCTTCAGTGGAAGAACATTAAACTAGTGTTACAAACTTCCCAGTCTGTTCAGCCAAGATATTTCTGTTTTAAACACACACAGATGAAATACTGGTGCAAACGTTACAGATCTGACTGAAGAAGAGAATCTGCTGATTCAGATGATACCAGTTCTGAACATTCATTAACATGATTGAAAATCACATTAAACCAGGAATGAAATGTTGATAATGTCTAATAATTAATGATTATAAATCATAAATCTGATTTATTTGGTCTCCATAAACACACTGAAGGAAATGACAAATGAAATGTATTGTATTTGAGTTTGTGTGAATGAGTGTTTTTGATCTCTTACTCGAGGAGCTCCATGAAGACTGAATGAATCATGGACGACACACACACATTCAGACATGGAGATTCTTCTCCAGGATTCAGGTACTTCAATCTTCATATGATCTTAATGTTATAGAAGACTCATTTTCTGCACATAACAGGGTGCTGTGTGTGTTTGCCAGGGTTTAAAGGCACACTAGGCAGCTTTCCGTTTTTGTCAAACAGCGACCCCTAGAGTCGCTGTGGAGTACTTGTATTTAACGTTACTGTCGTAAATAGCACTCGCGCAGAGCCGTCTCTGCACTCACGGCCTGATCCCTTCCGCCCTCTATACCGGTACCTGTTCAATAGGATGGAAGCTGTAATGAGTGGAAATAAGGTGTGGCCCCTTTAACTGTGCGTTCACACCGGACGCGAAAATGCGTCAAAATTCGCGCCTGCCGCGTCTAGTTATACGCTTGACCACGTTGTGTGCATTCGCGTGTCAAGAGCGAAATTGACGCGCGTAAAATCAAAAGTTTGAATCGAAATTTACGCGCGTCAGAGGCGAAAGTTTCGAAACCTGTTGGCGGCCATCTTTTTTTAGATGTTTATCGAGCATTAGCATTAGCATTAATCGAGAGAGTCACCGCTCGTATATGCTCTGGAGAGCAGAAACAGCAGCGTAGTGGACATCGTCGCTGTTTTCGGGTCCACCAAACCCTCCGGAGGGTTTCAGGGGTTTCACAATTTGCTCCAGGAGGTAGGTTTGGTGGACCTAACGGTGAGGACGCTGACGAGGAAAGCGTAGGCCGTATAAGCCTCGGCCTCGAGTGGTGGTCGCTGTCTGACGAGCTCGCGCTGTACAGCCCGGCGCGAGGTTCACCCTCGCCCGCACCTAATCTGTGATTTATTTTTGTTTTGATAATAAATGGAGCTGCAGCCTTCAAAAATGAAACCTGTCCTGTGATTTTTTTTTTTATACACTAAATTGTGTTTGTTGTCTTTACATTAGATTAATAATGTTTCATATAATCTAGAATAGATATGGAATAAATAGCATTCAATACAAAATGAGTATCTCTCATATATTGAAATCGAGTTTTATGTTTTTATTTGCTTTATTGTGCATTTTTAGTCATATTACAAAATAATTTATTGAGGCCAAACATAAAATAACATTATAAACTGTCACTTCACCACGTGACAGCAGCATGCAAGCAGGCTCCTGATTGGTTAACGTGGCGCGAATTGACGCAGAAGTTCAGATTTTTCAACTCGGGCGGCAGACGCGAATTCGCGTCAAACGCGTGAATGCACAAATAGCACTAATAAAATCATTCGCGCATAACGCGCGTAACGCGCTTAACGCGCCAGACGCTCAATTCGCGTCATTCGCGCGAACGAGGCGAATTCGCGTCTACCGCGCTGCGCTAAACGCCTCATTCGTGCCGCAGGAATTTTTTACGCGCGTAACGCGTCTTTGCATTGACTTAACATTGAAATCACTCGCGCCTGACGCGCTATTCGCGTTCGGTGTGAACGCACCATAAGAGCTGCGCGCGCCCTGTTGAACTGTCGTCGGCAGTCTGTGTTGTATCATGTGCACCTCGGACACCCGTATGCGGGTTATTTCAGTTTGATGCTCATTCTTATCCTACTTTTGTTTATCAAGTAAAGATGTGGATGGTAGAACGGGTGACAGACAGTTACACGAGTTCGACTGGGGATTAAAGTGCAAGTTGTGAGATGCCAATCGCCTCCGTGAGTCTGTCTGGCTCTCGGTAATAACTTCATCTGTGAGCTATCCCTATTTCTCCTCCTGACAGAACGCGTTACAAAGCGTCGGACATCGAACAGGCACAGATAACATCTGAAGATGTCTACTAGTCCATCAACATGAACGATATTTACTCGAGTCTGACTCCTTGCTCGGTCAGTCTGCCGTTTCCTTTCTTTCGTCCTCAGACAAAGCTTTCCTAGCTTTGTGTGCAGTGCCGTAAAGCAATTTGTTACATCGCGAGACCTGATATCACGCGATACTTCCTGACGCGATCCGCTGGCCCAAAGTTGCAAGGGTGGTTTTTCCGCTCACAGGCGCTCGGGGGATGCGCGACGACCACCATTCAACCCGAAACAAGTCATATAACTATTCCAATGACTCCGAAGCTGTTCGGTTAAGGTAAAAAAGTTACTTAGTGCACCTTTAAAGGGGTGGTATAATGCCCTTTTCACAAGATGTAAAATAAGTCTGATGTCCCCAGAGTGTGTTTGTGGAGTTTTAGCTCAAAATACCACACAGAGATTTTTATATAGCATGTTAAAGCATTATACTCCGCAAATGATGTATTATCTGACCAATCACAGCCCTTGTGGTCTGCGTCGCCTCGACTCGTAGTTAAAATTTTTTGGAGGTGCACGTCGAGCTACGGCGGAGGGGGCGGAGAGGTGTTCGCGTCGACGCAGAAGGGTCTGTGGGGGTACGCCGTCGATTCAACGCAGAAGCATAAAACAGGCTTTACACTGTCTGGGATTTGTCGTGTCGCGTCAGAGCATCCAGTGTAGGTAATGGGGTCTGTCTTTTGTTGGTTCGCGACGTTCGTGTCTGGCCCGGGGAAGAGACGGAATTCACTTCACCGAGAGAGAGAGATCAGCAAGCAAGGTAAAAAAACAAAAAAACATTCTGTGTGTGTTGACAGGATTGTGCCCAGTTTAACCTATGTTATAACGTTAACGTTAGCATAACGTTAACGTTAGCCTAACGTTACTCGTCGTCAACATGGCGGTAACGAACTTTACCATGGTAAACTAAGCTAACGTTTCATTTTACACACTTTGTTAGATTATTGAATTGTCGAGTTAAAATATGCCAACGAGCAACACGTTTACAATGTAAACTGCGTTGCTTTTACAAGCGTTGATTGTTTATTACTGCGTTGCAAATAGAGAATTTCTATTACCCTATAATATAATTTCTATTAAATACTCTGACAAATAAAATAATTTGTTAAACTCAAACTTCAGATTTACTGGGGCACAGCAGATTTATACTGGGGCACGTTCCCCAGTAAAAGGTGTCTAGCGACGCCCCTGGTTTACATTAACAATAAATGTGAATAAACTAATGTGAAATTCTGTTTATAGCCTAATAAGGCAAATTAAAATAGCCCCACATCATCACATAGCCTTCACCATACCTAGAGATTGGCAGGTTTTATTTCAGTTAGCCTAATAGCTAGTTTGATTTGCATTGAGAGATGATTTTATGGAAAGTACCCCATTTTAATTCCAAAGGCCAAGGGAACTTTATCAGGATGCATAGTATCCTAAATTTTTTTTTTTTAAATACTTAAAAATAAAAATCTGCCTGCCTCTATGGGAATTTAACATAGGGGTGTCCAAACTTATGCACCCTGTATTTTAAGGAAGAACATTTATTTATTTACGATGTATTATTCATTCACAAAGAAAACTGGTGTCCTTAAAGGTTGGATTTTTCCTATTTTTTTTTTAAATTAAGGCATTAAGTTCAGTTTCCAAAAGATGATTTTTTATTCCTCTTTTTAGTCAACTTTAGTATGGGTGTCTAAACTTATGCATAGCACTGTATATATATATATATATATATGAGCAGAAATTGCTAAACAAATGCTTATTTGATGTGGCAGTATATTCTACAGTACAAACTGTACCCAAATCTAGTCAACAAAATGTTGTCTTTCATATTTCGCCTGACTGTAACGTTGTTTTTATGAAATATTAGGGCATATAAATGTTAATTTGCAGTTTAATACGTTGCTTATACAAATAGCCTACATTTTATTTCAACATATTTCATTCGATTTTTACTCATCTCAGTATAGCAATACAGTTTGCTAAAACATCATCATTCATTCACACAGAAACGCAATTTAAATTTAAAACTGTCTTTTTGCGAGCTGTGGTAAACAGTGCGCATCTCTGCGGCTGCCGTTCATTCATTCACAGAAACGCGATTCACTTGAGAAGGAAAAAAAACTTACTACAGTATTCCTCAGCTCAGTCGGATCCATGCTCCTCGAAATACCCGCACTTCTGAGGTAGTTTTTCCATTATTATTATTCCTCACAGTGCTGCCAGATGGTGTAAACAAGTAGGCTACAATGATCTGATTAAACTTGTGTTTTCTCGAGCTGATATGGGGGGCGTTCACAGGTTTGCCTCAGACATTTGCGTTTGAATAGCACGTGCTCTCCGTGGGCGGGGTCACATTACATTTGAATGAGCTCTAATTAGCTCAGCTGGAATCGCTCTCTTTTAATACAGATTTCACAAGATGAGAATATTTGTTTTTTATATAAATTACTTCATTTAAAAGAAGAGAATTCAAGCTTCATGCCTGTGCGTCTGTATGCCTGTTTGACTGAGTATTCGCTGAGTTACAGTTCATTTTCGGATGCGTTTCAGAATGGACTACACTGACAGAGAAAAAGCAGAACTCACATCATGTTTATTTTTCTTTATTTGGCAAAAAGCACAACACTTTGTTTTTATTGTGAGTATACACAAAAATAATACACATTTAACAGAATCGATTGATGTATGAAACTTGTTTGTAATATCAAAGTCAACAGAGCAAAATTAATCTTGTTTGAACTGATAAAAAAAAAAGCGAGCCTATCGCGCCGACTCGATTGTCGACCCCAGGGGGTTAAAGTGTTAACAGGAGCGTTGAGGAGTTCATTGGCACCGCTCTATCTGGCTCTGTATGAACACTATATAAATTCTTGTCTCTGTTTTCTCGACTCTGTTGTATTGTCTCTGTTCTCTCCGTGTTTGTCTATAATTAGTGAACAGTCTACGGACACTCAAGGAACATTTAGGGGAAGACATATATCATCTAATCTGAGGTACAACATTTCTGTCTAGACATAAAGATATTTTACTATCACTTTTACTAATTTCTTCTTTTATTTCTTTCATTTCTTCTAATTATTCTTTCATTCATGATTCTCAACTGGTCCAAAGCACATTCAAATCAAACCTGCTGAAGAAGTTTCAGTGTCTGTGTGAAGGAACAGCAAAGCAGGGAAACCCAACACTCCTGAATGAGATCTTCACAGAGCTCTACATCACAGAGAGTGAAAGTGGAGAGATCAATAATGAGCATGAGGTGAGACAGATTGAGACACAATCCAGGAGAGCAGAAACAGAGGACACACCAATCAAATGCAATGACATCTTTAGACCTTTACCTGGACAAGACAAACCCATCAGAACTGTGCTGACAAAGGGAGTCGCTGGCATTGGAAAAACAGTCTCTGTGCAGAAGTTCATTGTGGACTGGGCTGAAGGGAAAGAGAATCAGGACGTCCAGCTCATATTTCCACTTCCTTTCAGAAAGATCAACTTGATGAAGGACAAAACACTCAGTCTTTCAGATCTTCTTCATGTCTTTTTCCCTGAAACAAAAGAAAGAGAAATATCCAGTGATAAATATAAAGTGTTGTTCATCTTTGATGGTCTGGATGAGTGTCGTCTGTCTCTGAACTTTAAGAGTGAAGTGAAACTGTGTGATATATCTGAACCAGCCTCAGTGGACAAGCTGCTGATGAACCTCATTGAGGGGAATCTGCTTCCCTCTGCTCTCATCTGGATCACCTCCAGACCAGCAGCAGCGGATCTCGTCCCCTCTGAGTGTGTCCATCGAGTGACAGAGGTACGAGGCTTCAGTGAGCCACAGAAGGAGGAATACTTCAGGAAGAGAATCAGTGATCAGAGTCTGGCCAATACAATCATCACACACCTGAAGTCCTCGAGGAGCCTCCACATCATGTGCCACATCCCAGTGTTCTGCTGGATCTCAGCCACTGTTCTAGAGGAGATGTTGAGTGAAGCAGAGAGAGGAGAGATTCCCAAGACTCTCACTCAGATGTACACACAATTCCTGATCATTCAGACCAACATCAAACATGAGAAGGACTATAAGAAGAGAGTGAAAGCTGAAGACATGATTCTCAAACTGGGGAAACTGGCTTTCCAGCAGCTTGTGAAAGGCAACCTGATCTTCTATGAGGAAGACCTGAGAGAGTGTGGCATTGATGTGACAGAAGCATCAGTGTACTCAGGATTGTGCACTCAGATCTTCAGAGAGGAGTTGGGCTTGTATCAGGGGAAAGTCTTCTGCTTTGTTCATCTGAGCATCCAGGAACATCTAGCAGCTCTATATGCACACATTTACTTTACAAATGAGAACAGAAATGTGTTTGACAAAACCAGACAACGTTTATTTTCTAAAATCTTAAACCAGAAGAAATATCACTCATTATCTAAGCTGCATCAGAGAGCTGTGGATGAGGCTTTACAGAGTAAGAATGGACATCTGGACCTTTTCCTGCGTTTCCTTCTGGGTCTCTCATTCGAGTCCAATCAGACTCTCTTACGAGAACTACTGACACAGACTGGAAGCTGCTTCTACAACAAAGAGGAAACAGTTCAGAAGATCAAACAGAAGATCAGGAAGAATCGCTCTCCAGAGAGATCCATCAATCTGTTCCACTGTCTGAATGAACTGGGTGATGATTCTCTGATGCAGGAGATTCAACGTTATCTGACATCTGGAGAAATAGGAAGAACCAAACTCTCCTCTTCACAGTGGTCAGCTCTGGTTTATGTGTTGCTGACATCAGAGCAGAAGATGGATGTTTTTTATCTAAATCAGTTTATTGGAGCACGAAATACAGCAGATGAAGCTCTTCAGAAGCTGATTCCTGTGGTTAAAGTATCCAGATCAGTTCAGTAAGTCACTCTGACAACAATCATTACACTGATAAAACATGATCATATTTATGAGTTTAGCACGTGTTTTTGTACCTAAGGAATACTGTAAAAGGAGAAATTCATATATATATCATATCATTTATATCAGTGTTTCCTGAACTGAGAGACTGAAGAGTGTCATTGTTCTCTACAGGTTGAGTGGTTGTGGTGTTAGATATAAAGGTTGTGCTGCTCTGACTTCAGCTCTGAGATCAAACCCCTCACACCTGAGAGAACTGAATCTGTCATGGAATAAAGTAGGAGATTCTGGAGTCAAGCAGCTTTCTGATCTACTGCAGGATCCTCGCTGTAAACTGGAGATGCTGAGGTAAGATTGTATAAATGTCTCATATGGTAAATAATGATTGTGTTAATGATCTGCCTGGCTCTCACTCCAGCCAATCACAGCGCACTCCCTCACCTGAGTTCTAATCACACACACCTGCACCTCATCATCACCCTCATCACTTCCACTATTTAGACACACACTTCACCACAGTTCATTGTCCAGTCTGGTTTGTATGAAGAGGACTACTTACCCTGCCTCAGTGACTACTACCTGATATCTCCAGCGATCCTTCTCCAGTCTCGTCTCCATTCTCCTCTGTGTCTCCAAGTCTAGTGTTGTTCAGAGTTCCAGCCTTCACTGCATCATCTACCAGTCATCACACCCGTCAGAAGAAACATACTATTCACTGCCAGCATCCCGCTCTCCAAAGTATCATTGCACTTTCCACTTTCCTGCTTTCAGTTCATCTGCTCAGTTGTTGTCTCAATAAACTCCCTATTAACTTCAGTCTCCTTCTCTTGAGTCTGCTTCCGTAACAGATTGCCATACAAAAAAATCTACTGTGAAATTACTAATGGGAATGTTGCTTTTATTTTCATTAGATTCTTTCCAATGTGTCTGACATCATTTTACAATATTAATGATTAAACATGACTGGATGATGTAAAGATGTGACAACCGTGTTCATATACAGATATGTTGATGATTTTGGGTATTGCATAAAAAATAATATTCGGTTACACTTTATTTTAAGGTGTCATTGTTACAGTGTAATTATATATTTAAGTACTGAGTAATATTAAGCAACTACATGTACTTAGTATAGGATAAGGGTAGGATTAGGATTTGGTTGAGGGATAGTTATGTGTAATTATGCATAATTTACCTGTTATTACTATGGTAAGTTCATGTAACATATCGTCACCTTCCTAAAATAATTGCCTAAGTCATTTTTTGACAAAAATGATTTTTTTGCATATTAGTCATCTCATCATGATGCTGGCCACCTCTGGTAAAATCCCCACATCCTCAGTTGAACAGATCATGCAGTTCTACCCCTGCAGTGTAATGGCCTATGTCAAGAGTGTGACTTAGGCCGTTTTATTTGGCCTAAGTCAAAAGATTTTACAAGCAATTTAAAAATTTTAAAAGGCAATTTTACAAGCTTTTCAAGATGGGATCTCTGAAGTTATTTTTCATTTTTTTGTGTGTTTTCTGAGAAACCTGAAAAATGACTTAGGCAATTATTTTAGGAAGGTGACGATATGTAACAAGGACACTGTTAAATAAAGTATTACCGAATATTCTTGCAATTTTTTTTATCAAATGGTGCCGTGGATTAAGTCTCTGATTGTGAAGTTCCTGCTTATCTGAGCTGTAGATCCTGAACTGAGAGACTGAAGAGTGTCATTGTTCTCTACAGGTTGAGGGATTGTGGTGTTACAGATGAAGGTCGTGCTGCTCTGACTTCAGCTCTGAGATCAAACCCCTCACACCTGAGAGGACTGGATCTGACATTGAATAAAGTAGGAGATTCTGGAGTCAAGCAGCTTTCTGATCTACTGCAGGATCCTCGCTGTAAACTGGAGAAACTGTGGTAAGATTTTATAAAATGTCTCATATGGTAAATAATGATTGTGTTACAGATCTGCCAGGCTCTCACTCCAGCCAATCACAGTGCACTCCCTCACCTGAGTTCTAATCACACACACCTGCACCTCATCATCACCCTCATCACTGCCACTATTTAGACACACACTTCACAGTTCATTGTCCGGTCTCGTTTGTATGAAGAGGACTACTTACCCTGCCTTAGCGACTACTAGTGATGGGCAGATCGAGGCATCCTGAAACACTGAAACAGTTGAAGCAAATGTGCCATATTGTGTCGAGGCTTTGAAACAATCCGACACCCATCTCAACGGTGACACCTAGTGGTCACTTGCAGGTGTTGATCTGAAACAACCTTGACAACAAGCCATTCAAAAATGTGGTGTTTTTTTTATTATTGTATTTTTTATTATGTGAAGCTTGTAACCTGTGGCTTCTCACTGTGCATAATGTTATTTTGGTCATGAAAAATTAATATTAATAAAAGAAATCAAGCCACAATGTCTTACTTTTTTATAGATTTTTATTGAAAAATATAAATTTCTCTGCTGTAGAAGGACTTAGCCCACTTTTTTTTACAGATAATTTCTCCAGCCTTAGAAAAAATCCTCTCACAAGGGACACTTGTTGCTGGCATGCAAATATATTTTTTTAGCAAGGACATACAAATGAAGAAAGATTACTGCTCTCTCTTTCCAGTAAGTTAGGGGATCATGAGTTCTGGGCAAAAATGCATCGTTGAGGTATTTTTTCACTTCCACTGTGGTATCAGCTGTAGCATTGTGTATCATCTGGGTTTCACGGATACGATTATCAAAAAATGTTCCCATAAACTGTCCTGTGTTGATGTTGATGATGGTGGGCCTGATGTTCAGACCTTCAGAATGTTCTGACTTAGTGTGCTATATCTTTTCTAACTGATTTGACTTACAGTTTTCCTAAAAATTTATATTAAACATCATAAAAATCCCATTGATCTATCTATCTATCTTATCTATCTATCTAGGCTACGTATATACTGTATCTATTAATCTATCTGTGTGTGTGTGTATATATATATATATATATATATATATATATATATATATATATATATATGTATATATATATATATATATGTATATATGTATACTCTGTCTGTCTCTAGCCTATCAGTCAATGTTTAAATTTAAATGTAAGCCTAAATATAACTAAACAAATCGCACTATAAATGTCACTATATCATCAAAAATCCGCTATCTCAAAATCAAACTCATCTCACAAAAACCCATGAGGTCAATATGCGTTGATTTCACTTTTATACAGATGTGCGATTGTGTGGTCTGTTCCAGACCGTGTCAATCAAATGCTGATTCGGCGGGCCACACCTGATGAAACACTTAGTGAAACACTTCGAGGCTTCGTTTGGCCATAGTCACGTGACATGGGTGTTTTGAATCCCGCTTCGGTTCAGTGTTTTGAAACATCTGCGCTTCGGGATCTCGCAAAGCTTCGGAACAACTGTTTCGTGTCAGCCATCCCTAGTGACTACTACCTGATATCTCCAGCGACCCTTCTCCAGTCTCCATTCTCCTCTGTGTCTCCAAGTCTAGTGTTGTTCAGAGTTCCAGCATTCACTGCATCATCTCCCAGTCATCACACCCGTCAGAAGAAACACACTATTCACTGCAAGCATCCCGCTCTCCAAAGTATCATTGCACTTTCCACTTTTCTGCTTTCAGTTCATCCACTCCCTATTAACTTCAATCTCCTTCTCTTGAGTCTGCTTCCGTAACAGATTGCCATACAAAAAATCTACTGTGAAATTACTAATGGGAATGTTGCTTTTATTTTCATTAGATTCTTTCCAATGTGTCTGACATCATTTTACAATATTAATGATTAAACATGACTGGATGATGTAAAGATGTGACAACCGTGTTCATTTACAGATATGTTGATGATTTTGGGTACTTGCATAAAAAAAATATATTTGGTTACACTTTATTTTAAGGTGTCATTGTTACAGTGTAATTATATATTTAAGTACTGAGTAATATTAAGCAACCACATGTACTTAGTATAGGATAAGGGTAAGATTAGGATTTGGTTGAGGGATAATTACGTGCAATTATGCATAATTTACCTGTTATTACTATGGTAAGTTCATGTAACATATTGTCACGGTGTGCTCCACAACGCCTCCTCCTGGTCCCTCTAGATCACTCTCCCCTGAGTTCTAGGTCCCATCACACTCATCACCTACCATCCCTGTTTGATCCTCATTATCACTGCCACCTGTTCTCACTCAGCTTCCTTTATCTAGACCAGGGGTGCCCAACCCTGCTCCTGCCGATCGACTGTCCTGCACAGTTTATCTCCAACCCTAATCAAACACACCTGAAGCAACCAATTAACATCTTCAGGATCGCTTGAAAATTAAAGGCAGGTGTGTTTGATTAGGGTTGGAGATGAACTGTGCAGGACAGTCGATCGGCAGGAGCTGGGTTGGGCACCCCTGATCTAGACCTTGCTTCTCTTTGTTCCCTGCGAAGTCTTGTTTCTGCCACGGAATACAACTCTGAGCAATCTCCTGGTTATTTCCTAGAATTCCTGGTTTCTCGATCCTAGCCCGTTTCCAAGGACACTTGTATGAACGTTTGCTGCCTGCCCCGAACCTTGCCTGGTAACAACCCTGAGTTCTGGACTTCCCCTGAGTATCTACTTTACCGTGTCTGTTTTGCTTTGTTTGCTTGTGTATTTCAATAAAGTATCAGCACATGGATCCAAATGCTCCTGACTCTGCATCACACATATGTAACAAGGACACTTGTTACGGCCCTTAATCTAATTTGGCTCTTTCAAAAACACACAAAAGACAAGGACCAAACATATCAAAAATCACAGACGATTGGGGAACGTTTCTGATGTCAACCACGCCATAATTTTTAATGAGAGGATATAAAGCACCTCAAGAGATGGACAAACAATAATCATAAATCAACAACACAGGTAGGGCAGCTACAAGGAACCCTTAGCTACACCTATTGTTCCAGGATTGATCTTACCTAGCTCCCGAAAAGAACTGAAACGGGTGAATCTTCCGGGCAACTGCTTACCTTCGCTGTACTAAATAAATAACAAAAAGTGTACTGAGAAAATAACACCAGTTATTTGGTGTTAAAGAATAAAATAGAATCAAAAACACAATCGTAAGGATCGCTCCAGCATGGCGAGGCGAAGCGAGAGTGAGCTCGCCGCAAGGCGAGAAACCCCCCGCTGGCAATCATGCGAAAGAGGCGGAGAGAGAGTGAGAGCCATCAACACCGTCACGGCTTAAATAGCAGGAACTCCCATGACGTCACTTCACTTCCGCGGTGCAGGGAAAATCCCTTCTCAAAACTTCACCTACGAACTCAAAGGAAATAAATAACACACACTAACGGTTCAATATTATATCCACACGTAACAACACTGTTAAATTAAGTGTTATTGAATATTCTTGCAATTTTTATCAAATGGAGATTAACCCACTCAAGTAGTTTGTAGAAGCGGGTCTGAACCTTACTGTGCGTTCACACCGGACGTGAATAGCGAGTCAAATTCGCGCCTGCCGCGTCTAGTTATACGCTTGACCACTTTGTGTTAATTAATCTAAAAAAGATGCCCGCCAGCGAGTTTCGAAACTTTTGCCTCTTGATGCGCGTGATGCGTAAACATTACGGGAAAAACAAATGTTTGAAGCGAAATTTACGCGCATCAAGAGGCAAAAGTTTCGAAACCCGTTGGCGGACATCTTTTTTAGATGTTTATCGAGCATTAGCATTAATCAAGAGAGTCACCGCTCATATATACTCTGGAGAGCAGGAACAGCTGTGTAGGGGACATCGTCGCTGTACTCGGGTCCACCAGACCCTCCGGAGGGTTTCAGGAGTTTCACAATTTGCTCCAGGAGCTAGGTTTGGTGGACCTAACGGTGAGGACGCTGACAGCGTAGGCCGTATAAGGCCTCGGCCTCGAGTGGTCGCTGCCTGACGAGCCCGCCCGCACCCACCTAATCTGTCATTTATTTTTGTTTTGTTAATAAATGGAGCCAGCCTCCAAAAGTGAAACCTGTCCTGTGATTTTTATTTGATTTTTATACACTAAATTGTGTTTGTGGTCTTTACATCAGATTATTAATGTTTCATAATCTAGAATAGATATGGAATAAATAGGAGTATCTCTCATATATTGAAATCGAGTTTTTATGTGAAAGATTTGCTTTGTTGTGCATTTTAGTCATATTACAAAATAATTTATTGAGGCCAAACATAAAATAACATTATAAACTGTCACTTCACCACGTGACCGAAGCAAGCAGGCTCCTGATTGGTTAACGCGGCGCGAATTAACGCAGAAGTTCAGATTTTTCAACTCGGGCGGCAGGCACGAATTCGCGTAAAACACGTGAATGCACAAAAAGAACTAATAAAATCATTCGCGCGTAACACGCTTAAAGCCCCACTATGTAGGATTTCCGTTTTGGTCAAACAACGACCCCTAGAGTCGCTGTGGACTACTTGTATTTAACGTTACTGTCGTAAATACCACTCACGCAGAGCAGTCTCTTCACTCACGGCCTAATTCCCTCCCCTCTGTATACCGGTCCCCGTTCAGTCGGATAGAAGCTGTAACGAGTGGAAATAAGGTGTGGCCCCTTTAAGAGCTGCGCGCGCCCTGTTTAACTTTCGGCAGTCTGTATTGTATGTGCGCCTCGAACAAGCGGGTTGTTTCTGTTTGACGCTCATTCTTGTCCTATTTTTGTCTATCAAGTAATGCTGTGGACGGTAGAACGTGTGACAGACAGTTACACGAGTTCGATTGGGGAATAAACACAACGCGTTACAAATCGTCGGACATCGAACAAGCACAGCTAGCCTCCGAAGATGTCTACTAATCCATCAACAAGAACGCCAGGTGCTTGTCCGAGTGATATACAATATAAGCAATATACTTGCAAGTCCAACAGCATGTGAGGACGTGTTGGGGGAAGTGAGGTAGCCTATGCCGTAAAGCAGTCGAATTTTGTAGTTCTTTTTGTGCGCGGGGGTTACTACCCGAACCCCGAAGTTTAAAAGTACGATTAAAAACTATACAAACCCCGTCAGGCTATGGCAGACGTGACATTCAACCTATTTTAAGTCGATGTACCATCACAAGGATTTTGGAAATATATTATGAAGGTTGAAAAGTTACTTAGTGTTACTTTAACACGCCAGACGCTCAATTCGCGCAAACTTGACATGCGAATGAGGCGTATTCGCGTCTACCCGCCGCGCTCTACACCTCATTCACGCCGCAGGGATTTTTTACGCGCGTAACGCGTCTTTGCATTGACTTAACATTGAAATTACTCGCGCCTGACACGCTATTCGCATCCGGTGTGAACGCACCATTAGACTGGACCTGTTAATGGTGCCGTGGATTAAGTCTCTGATTGTGAAGTTCCTGCTTATCTGAGCTGTAGATCCTGAACTGAGAGACTGAAGAGTGTCATTGTTCTCTACAGGTTGAGGAATTGTGGTGTTACAGATGAAGGTTGTGCTGCTCTGACTTCAGCTCTGAGATCAAACCCCTCACACCTGAGAGAACTGGATCTGTCTGATAATAAAGTCGGAGATTCTGGAGTCAAGCAGCTTTCAGATCTACTGCAGGATCCTCACTGTAAACTGGAGATACTCGAGTAAGATTTTATAAAAGTCTCAATGTCGTCTGGTTTTCTCCTGTGGTGAATAATCAATGGTTTACAAAAATAATATATACAAAAAAGTGTACTATCAATTAGCTGAAAATGATTCAGCTAATTGATAGTACCTTCAGTGGATTCTTTCCAAAGCTTCTGAGGTCATTTTACTTTTGATAGTTTTACAAGTCAAAAACATGATTGGATGTCGTGAAGAGGTGACAACTGCTTTCATATATAAATCTGTTGAGGAGAAATTCATATATATCATATCATTTATATCAGTGTTTCCTGAACTGAGACTGAAGAGTATCATTGTTCTCTACAGGTTGGAGTATTGTGGTGTTACAAATGAAGGTTGTGCTGCTCTGACTTCAGCTTTGAGATCAAACCCCTCACACCTGAGAATACTGGATCTGTCATGGAATAATCTAAGCGACTCAGATGTGAACCCGCTCTTTGATCTGAGGAAAGATCCACATTATAAACTGGAGACGTTGAGTAAGAAGTGATGATTACAACTGTTCATATTTTAATTGAAAGTTTTTATAATTGAAATTTTGTTTAGTTTCCTTGTGATGGTGAATTAGACACTATAAACATGTTTAATAAGAGTTTGATTAATTAATTTATCGTATAATAGTTTATAGCAACAATTAAATATCTTTAAGTTTCTTTTTATTTCAAACAATTCAATACTTTGCTTTTATCATTGTTTTTTTTGTCCCTAAATTATGTATTTTTAGAGACTATAAATTGCAATAAAAGATAATGGTAAATATTTATCACTATAGTTCCCCTTCAGGGACTACCGCTGCGTGTAATCGCAGTGGAAATGCCTCCAGAAAAATCAGTCCAATGACGAGACTGAGCGTCACAGCGAGTGACGTCATTGACCAGGAAACTATAAAGCACCCCTGAATACACAAGCAAAACAGCTTTTTGTTACTTCAGCAGCTCTCTGTGTGTGTTTGAATCAGCAAAGAAATATTGTGTGTTTGTCTGTTTCTAGTGTGACTAGGCTTTTCATATATAAAAAAAAAACAATATGAGCGAAGTTAAAATGACGAGCAAGCAACAATATAGGCAGTGTGTTCCCCCCTGTACTCGTTATATCACAGGTGGGGATTCACATCAACTGTGTGTTGCTTGTTTGGGAGTGCAACATGCCCAGTCAGTTCTTGAGGGGGTTGATTGTGAGCATTGCGAGCGCTTTCCATTAAGAACGCTGCGCTCGTGGCGATCGCTCTTTGAGGAGGGCGGTTCGCTGCGCGCTCCCCACGGCTCGGGTCCCACTTCTGTCGAGGCAGAGCGGCGGCGTCTGTCGTGGGGTTTGCAAATGGATCTCACCGCGGGGTTTGAGATGGGCCCCGCCCTATCTCAACCTTCACCGGTGAGACCCAGTGCCTCTATCCAGGCTCTGGAAGCACGCTCTGCGGTTACTTCCGACCCGGATAAGGCACGTGATGTTCAAGTCCTTCAGCTATCCAGTTCTGAGGAGCTGGATGTTGAAAGTCTTGCAACAGATGAGACTGGAGACTCGTCATTCCAGCAACCTGCTGAAGATGAGCTTATGAATGTTTTATCTCGTGCTGTTGAGAAGCTCAGTATTGATTGGCCAGTTGATAGGCAGGAGTCTAAACATAAAAGCAAACTTGATGAGAGATTTCTGCCGTCACATTCTCAGCCTTCTTGCCGGTGCTTACCGTTCTTCCCAGATCTTCACACTGAGGTGTCGAAGACCTGGGCTAGACCGGTTTCTAGTAGAATTTATACCTACCAATCTAACGCTTACGGTAATATTATGGGAGCTAAAGCATTAGGTTATGTGACGATGCCGAGGGCGGAGGAGATGCTTGCGAGCTATCTCTCTCCCGAATCGGCATCGTCGCTTAAAGCACCGGCCCTTCCCACCAGACCATTAAAAAATACGTCCGCGCTGGTGGGAAAGGCATACTCAGCGGCGGGTCAGGCGGCTGCGTGCTTGCATACGATAGCTATCATGCAGGCATATCAGGCCAATCTGCTCAAGGAAGTGAGTGAGGGGGGAGAAATTTCAGCTCAAACTATAAATGAGCTCAGACAGACAGCTGATTTAACTCTCCGGGCCACCAAGGAGACCGCTAAATCCATCGGCCGGTCTATGGCAGACCTGGTGGCCACAGAGAGGCATTTATGGTTTAATCAAACGTCTATGAAAGAGAAAGATAAATCTCTCCTTTTAAATGCCCCTGTGTCTCCTGCTGGCCTCTTCGGTGATGCGCTACATTCTGTCACTGAGAGGTTTCAGGAAGAAAAGAAGCAGGCAGCTGCATTTCATAAATTTATCCCCCTCAAAATAAAAGTTTCTGGGACTGCTGAGCGAGGGCAGTCCCAGCCGCCGAGTAGTTCATCAAAGCAGAGAGCGCAGCAGAAACAGAGCGTCGCGTCTCGTGGTACCCGTAGTAGATTTTCTAGTGGAGTGGAAAAATCTTCCCAATGTGTCTCAGTGGGTCCTGCACACAATCGAAAGAGGTTACGCTATACAATTCAGGTCTCGTCCGCCTCGGTTCAGAGGGGTTCTTCCCACTGTGGTGGGCCCCGAGCAGGCTCTGGTAATGGAACAGGAGGTTATGACTCTTCTTCAAAAAGGAGCTATAGAACGGGTTCCTCCTCCCAGCAGGGGGTCAGGTTATTACAGCCGATACTTCATTGTTCCAAAGAAAGACGGGGGGTTGCGTCCGATTTTAGATCTGCGTCTTTTAAATCGCACTGTAGGAAAGCTCAAGTTCAAGATGCTCACTCTCAAACAGATCATGTCACAAATCAGGTCCAAGGACTGGTTTGTCGCGATAGATCTGAAGGACGTCTACTTCCATGTGTCTATTCTTCCTCAACATTGGAAGTTCCTGAGGTTCGCTTTCGGGGGCGAAGCGTACCAGTATCGGGTTCTTCCGTTCGGCCTAGCACTGTCATCCCGAACGTTCACGAAATGTATGGATCCGGCTCTAGCTCCTCTGTGTTTACAAGGCATCCGCATTCTGAATTACATCGACGATTGGTTGATTTTAGCTCAATCACAGTCTCAGGCGGTTCGGCATCGAGATGTCGTTCTCGCTTACATCAAGAAATTGTGGTTTAGGCTCAATGCCAAGAAGAGTGTGCTTTCTCCAGTACAGAGATCCATTTTTCTCGGTGTGGTGTGGGATTCGAAGACGATGCAGGCACAACTTTCCCCTGCTCGTATTGCTTCGATTCTCGTTGCAGTAAGTCAGATCAAGCTAGGCCAGTTACTCACTGTGAAACAGTTCCAGAGACTGTTAGGTCTCATTGCAGCAGCGTCCAACGTTATTCCTTTTGGCCTATTGCACATGAGACCGCTTCAGTGGTGGCTCAGAACAAAGGGATTCTCCCTGAGGGGAAATCCCCTCCGCACGATCATGAGTTCGCGAAGGTGTCTTCGCGCCCTGGTTATGTGGAAAGATCCTCGGTTCTTGTCCCAAGGTCCCGTGCTGGGAGCTCCTTGTCGTCGCGTAATGCTAACGACGGATGCCTCCCTCACAGGCTGGGGGGCGATCATGAGTGGTCGCCCAGCTCAGGGTCTGTGGCAGGACCATCAGTTCTCGTGGCACATAAACTGTCTAGAAATGTTGGCGGTGTTTCGGGCTCTGAAACATTTCCTCCCAGACCTGAGGGGCCACCATGTGCTTGTCCGCTCAGACAACACATTGGTGGTCTCCTACATAAACCATCAGGGGGGTCTGCAGTCGCGCCCATTATTCAAGCTAGCTTGTCAGATCCTTCTATTGTCCCAGGGGAAACTTTTGTCTTTGACAGCGATTTATCTCCCGGGGTATCTGAATCGGGGGGCAGACATCTTGTCGAGGCAGGGGCCGAGGCCCGGGGAATGGAGACTTCACCCCGATGTGGTGGAGCTCCTTTGGGAACATTTAGGTCGTGCCGAGGTAGACCTATTTGCTTCCTGAGAGACATCACACTGTCCTCTGTGGTTCTCTCTCAGCCGTCCAGCCCGCTGGGGTTGGACGCTATGGTACAGGCGTGGCCGAGGTTACGCCTGTATGCTTTTCCCCCGATCGCTCTGCTCCCAGGAGTTCTGGAAAGGGTTCGCCAGGACGGAGTCAGCCTACACCTGATAGCCCCGTTCTGGCCGGCCCGAGTATGGTTTTCGGACCTTGTGTCCCTCCTCGACAGCTCTCCTCTGGAGATTCCGATCAGGAGGGACCTATTATCTCAGGCGAGTGTCGATCCTTCACCCCCGCCCAGAGTTATGGAGACTGTGGGCTTGGCCTCTGAGGGGGCTCAGCTCATAGAATCCGGTCTCTCGACTGAGGGCTCCCGCTACGAGGAAGTTATATGCCGCGAGGTGGAAACTTTTCACCTCTTGGTGTGGAGAGCGCCAACAGGACCCAGTTAACTGCCCGGTTGGTACAGTGCTGGAGTTCCTGCAGGACCGTCTCTCCACGGGGTTATCCCACTCCACACTAAAGGTGTACGTGGCGGCCCTGGCTGCTTACCACGCTCCTTCGAGTGGAGTTTCTCTTGGGAGACACCCAATTATATCTCGCTTCCTTCGTGGCACTTTGAGGCTGAAGCCAGCAGTACGCACGAGGGTGCCATCATGGGACTTGGCCATCGTCCTAGAGGGTCTCTCCCTTGCTCCTTTCGAGCCCCTTGAAGAGGTTTCCGAGAAGTTCCTTACTCTCAAAACTATCTTTCTGTTTGCTATTTCGTCTCTCAAAAGGATTGGAGACATTCAAGCACTCTCGGTTGCTCCCTCGTGCCTGGAATTCTCACCTGGCATGGCTAAGGTTTTCCTCTATCCTAGGCCAGGTTATGTTCCAAAGGTTCCAACTACTGTAGTTAGACCTGTCATACTGCAGGCTTTTTGTCCTCCTCCGTTTCTGACGTCGGACCAGGAGAAACTTAATTTGCTCTGCCCAGTGTGGGCTCTAGATGCTTATGTCCACAGAGCTGCCCTGTGGAGGAAATCTGAACAGCTGTTCGTTTGTTTTGGGCCGCCCAACAAGGGGTGCCCGGCATCTAAGCAAAGGATGAGCAAGTGGGTGGTCGAGGCCATCTCGCTTGCTTATGAGTCAGCCGGTCAGCCTTCACCTTTGGCTGTACGGGCTCACTCCACTAGGAGTATGACTGCTTCTAAAGCTCTCCTTTCAAGAGCTTCTCTTCAGGACGTTTGTGATGCGGCAGGCTGGTCCTCACCGCACACATTTGTCAGATTTTATAGTCTTGATTTTAGCTCCACTCCTGGGGCGCAAGTTCTTTCGTCAGCCTGTGCGCTTTGATTACACACGACGGAGACTTGCTCGCATGGGGACGTGGGTATTGCGTTCCCACTGCGATTACACGCAGCGGTAGTCCCTGAAGGGGAACGTCCCGGGTTACGTATGTAACCCTAGTTCCCTGAAGGGACGGACGCTGCGTGTCCTGCCATGCTCCCGGCATCCCCTTGGATCGCCTGCTTCAGTAACATTAGAAGCTGTTTTGCTTGTGTATTCAGAAGTGCTTTATAGTTTCCTGGTCGATGACGTCACTCGCTGTGACGCTCAGTCTCGTCATTGGACTGATTTCATTCATGCTTCAGACGCACTCCGCTGGAGGCGTTCCCACTGCGATTACACGCAGCGTCCGTCCCTTCGGGGAACTAGGGTTACATACATAACCCGGGACGTTTCTTTATCATAAATAAACCTGACCCAGTGACACAGAAAGAGGACAGTCTACAGGATTATAGATAAGGGTCAACGGTCATCATTCATGGTGACTTAGAAGCAATATCTGAATGTTTAAAAACAGCTTTAACAATCGTGTATCTCAGTATTATATTATAATCTCTCACTTAATCATCTAAGTAGTTTCTTTTAGTTGTTCTAAAGTGGATAATGCAATAATGTCGCACACATTTGATTGTCTGTGTTTTAGTTGCAGATTCTAGATGTTTGTGTCACCTTCTCTGGATCAGCTGATGGAGAATAAAGAGCCTCTACAGACACAATCACATTCAACAGAATCAACAGACACAAACCCACAGTGATCATCACACACACACATGTGTTTGTGTAACTTTACTGAATGATCCAATCCTTCATCTAAAGTCAAACCAGGAAATCTTTGACCAGATGAACTGGATACATATTCTGAATGTTCAGATCCAATCTGACCTCTGACATGTAATGCCTGAATCAAACACTGTAAAACATTTTTTTTACTGCTATTTACTTTTAACTGTTTTATATATTTTTACTTTTAACTATTAACTGGTAACAATATTACACATAATGTTTTTGATTAAAGGCTTGATTTCTTTCATGGGATCTACCTGAATAAATCATGTAAAATCCCCTATTTTATTTAGTCTATGACATGATGAATTTAATATTTTTAGTGAAATATGCTTTTTTATTTTTAAGTATTTTTTACTCTCAAAATTGTGTTAATTCAAGTGAATGGAAATTACCTGTTTATATTTGACTTTTGAGGGATATTGTATTATTAAAAGACTGTATGCTGCTATAGCACAGCACAGAAACAAACTTGTCACTGCACTAGCAGAGATATTACTCAATGAACAAAACAACATTCTTCAAATTATTGCTAAATGTATGGAAGTAATATAATGTCAAATGTTTTTGAAACAAAAAGCCTGTTGAATTGCACTACTTGAAAAAAAATAGGCGTTGCATTAACCATGCTTGCATTTTAATGCATTGTATTTTTAGGGCTTGCATTTTTATGGGCTGAAATTCAACATGGTTGAATATTTAAGCTGCGAATATTAAAAACATTTCAAACACATTTTCATTATTAAAAATTTAATAATCCACATTCACCTTTCATATTTCATATTTCACTTCCAAAATATTCAAACTGTTTAAAAATACAACCTATAATATTCAACAGGCAATTTTCGGTCCATTTTATTTCGCTTTGCAAATTCGCTGAAATGAGTAAATACTATAATCTCTGGATCCAAAATAGTCTTATTTTTGCAAAATTAATATTCATGAGATTAAAAATCTCATCAAGCCCTCAAATTATTACTGATCTAAAGGTGAGGTCTCTCTCTCTCTCTCTCTCTCTCTCTCTCTCTCTCTCTCTCTCTCTCTCTCCTCTTTTTTCCTCTTCAAACTGGTTTAGTAACTTTTGCCTCCAGAACTGAAAGTATTTTCAGAGTTTTACCGTGGCTATTTTACAACAGGATGGAATAAAATTCTTTACCACAGAAAAGCCAAGCATCAATGTGTTAATAGTAATATTTCTAATTGCCTCTACAGGAATTGACGTTGTGGGGAAACCGATGATGAGAAACCATGAACATGTCGGGAACCAGTAACCCAACAGTTTAATCCAGGTGAGTGAACATTAGTCAGGTGAGCTGCTTTACTTCCTCATTCACTTCACAAACCATGCAGGAGATACTTTCTTTAAGTATTTAACTTTAACATGAAGAACTTCAAGAAACATACATTTCTTAATCTTATCAAAGTTTTGGGTGGAGTTGGACATAAAGGTCAATAATTAAAAATTTACATTAATTATCAGATTGGTGAATCATCACAACTTTCGACAAGCCACAACTAAAAAATAAGGTAACTGACAAATGATGGGTAGTTTACATATTTGAATTGCAAAAAAAATTTACTTTACCGTTGGTAATGTTTATGTCTCAAACTTTGTTATATGTTATACAATTTCTGAGTAAATAAATGTGAGCTTGAAATTGTGAAGTATAAAGAGTGCTGTTGTTAAACCTCCTTCACTCACATGAACATCAGACGCTGTGGGTCGAAAAAATAGTTATTGAAAATAAGGGACATCAGTTAAAAATTTAAAGGACATGTCTTTATTTTGTTCATCAAATTAACTGAAAACTGAAATATATACTTTAACAAACTCACCGGATTTCTTATCTATTCATTTAATTATATGCATTTTGATTTGAAAATTTTTTTTTTTTAAACAGCATTTAGGTAATGTAAGTTTTATTACTAAACAAAGGAAACATTTTATTTTAAAACAATTGGAAAAAATCTTGAACAAATATCTATGTTAGTCAGTTTCACAGATGTATTAAATGTGGGTTTAAAGTAAACTGACCCATTTGTACAATATTTGAGGCTTTCAGTGGAAGAACATTAAACTCTAGTGTTACAAACTTCCCAGTCTGTTCAGCCGAGATACTTCTGTTTTAAACACACACAGATGAAATACTGGTGCAAACGTGACATATCTGACTGAAGAAAAGAATCTGCTGATTCTGATGATACCAGTTCTGAACATTCATTAACGTGATTGAAAATCACATTAAACCAGGAATGAAATGTTGATAATGTCTAATAATTAATTGTTAGAAATCATAAATCTGATTTGTTTTGTCTCCATAAACACACTGAAGAAAGTGTCAAATGTAATGTATTGTATTTGAGTGTGTGTGAATGAGTGTTTCTGATCTCTTACCCGAGCAGCTCCATGAAGACTGAATGAATCATGGACGACACACACACATTCAGACATGGAGATTCTTCTCCAGGATTCAGGTACTTCAATCTTCATATGATCTTAATGTTATAGAAGACTCATTTTCTGCACATAACAGGGTGTTGTGTGTGTTTGCCAGGGTTTGTGTAGTGATCTGTTGTCTCTATCATATTCTGGTGCCGGGATATACAGTAGTTGGAGCCACTCAGGGTCTTTAAACACTGTCCAAAGACACACAGATACAGTAGACAGCTAGATGATATTTGACATTATCCTTGGACAGTTTCATCACACTATCTTAAAGGGACTTTTGCCTGTGAAATCTCAGCTCAAACTACCCCATAGGTCATTTATTATAGCTTGTCCAATTTGCCCCTATTTGGGTGTGAGCAAAAACACCAAGTTTTCGTGTATGTGTCTTTAAATGCAAATGAGCTTCTGCTCCACGCCCCCTTTCCAGAAGAGGGCGTGGCCTTTACAGCTCATGCCGATCCTACGGCAATCACAAATCAGGAGAAGCGATATAACTGATAATGTAAATACACATTGTAGCAATGTTCAATGTTATGGGAAGAAGGAGGCGGGAACTGGCAAACATTTAACACAAAACTTTAATAATAAAATAAACAAACATAAAACAAAAGTAAAACAGCAGCAGCAAATTTTGTGCAAATGGTCAAAAACGCTGGCAGTGGCTGGCAACTTTTTAAAAAAATGCCAGCGGGGAAAGAGTTAAAAGACAACGTTCTCATGTGGAATTTGTTTTCATGTAAAATCAACCATATTGGTTCTGGTAGAGAACAACTCTGTTATTTCTATTCTGTTGTTCAATTAAAGTCAATGTGAGGGTGAAAGCTCAATCTCACCGGAGTCCAGCTGTGTGTCCATGAAGAGTGACGCGTCTATGATGGCACCAATGAGATTTGAGGGAAAACACACATCAACTGATCTGAGGTACAACATTTTTGTTTAGACAGACAGAGAGACCACAGACACACACAAATAATGCATGTATGGCATCTTTTGGCAAATATCCACTTATTATCAAAATACAGAAATAGGAGATGATATTATGTGAGCATGTATAACTCAGTGACTCACACTATTATAAAGCGCTGCAATAGCAGGAGCCGAGCACAGGATCAGGTCTCCTCTCACAGCTGATCCAGAGCTTCAGTCCTGATGTTTCACTAACATCTACTGACCCACAAAACACTGATAATCTGGACCAGAACAATACTGACAAACTCAACCAAACTAAACACAACTATATCACTTATTGGGAAACACAAACACAACAACAGATTAAAAAGCAAAAATTGTAAAAGATAGATGGATGGATTGATTCTCTGTGTGAGGTTTATCTTCATGCACTGTAATATAATTAAGAATTCTTATCTCTGTTTTTTCGTTTCTATTCTATTGAAGTCAAAACCACAGGGAGAAATCAAACTCACCGGAGTCCAGCTGTGTGTCCATGAAGAGTGGAGCATCTATGACAGAGCTAATGAAATTTGAGGGAAAACACACATCAACTGATCTGAGGTACAACATTTCATAGGTAGATAGATCTTCTTGAGTTACATGCATGCAAACTTTGGCATATAGTGCAACAAACATAGGTGTAATTTGCGAGTTGGACATTTGGGACATGTGCCCACCAGTCTTTGTCAGGGTCGATATTAGGGCTGTAGCTATCGATTATTTTAGTAGTATTTCAAGTATTCTACTGATTATTCCATCGATTAATTGAGTAATCGGATAACATTTTTTTTATAAAAAGTGAACAACAGCCTTTTAAATTACTTAAAATACAGATAGGTAACACTTTACAATATGGTTCATTAGTTAACTACCTTAGTTAACATACTAAGAATGAACAATACTTCTACAGCATTATTAATCTCAGTTAATATTAATTTCAACATTTACTAATACATCATTTAAATCAAATCAAATGTTATATTTGTTAACATTACTGTGAACTAACATGAACAAACAATGAAACTAACATTAACAAAGATGAATAAATACAGTTACAAATGTATTGTTCATTGTTAGCTCATGTTGGTTACATTAACTAATGCTAATGAACCGTATTGTAAAGTATTACCTAAATACATAATAACAAGCAATAAACATTTGTTCAAATAAAGTATCAAAGTAATCATATGGGCTTTATTGAACAACGCTGTTAAAGTACACCATGTAAAATAAATTATATAAACTAATATAAACATAACTTAGGCTATGTACATTACGGAAAAAAACAAATGCATGCAGAGAGCGCCAATGGCTTGGTTAGACTAAGGGATGATCAGATCCTTGTTTATTGGCCAAACAAAATTTAATTCAAATGTCAACTTAATCTTTAATATTTGGTCTCTTCTGTATGGTAGAGATGCAACAGCTGCTGTATTTATTTTTTAACAATAGCTTGTGCATTGCAAAACATGCAAACTCAGTGCAAGGGTTAAAATTTTATTTTGAAATCGCGATGAACAACAATTCGCATTTCAGAAAGAAGTTTATGTATTTTTCTCCAGTGTTGGCGTTTTACAAATGAGTTGCGTTACGAATCTTGTGAAACGCGCGAACTGCGTGCAGATGAATGTTATAAGCCACAAAATCTCACAGCACACAGAGATGGAGTTTGAGAAACCCGAGACACTGAAGCGCATATAAACGATGACAGTGATATGAAACGCGTCCGAGGTTTTGCATTCCCAAATGTAGCCTACATTATCGGAAACCTAAACAAATAGCACATGAGGAGACTGGGTATGTGTGGAGCAGCGTTACTATGAACGGAGCTGAGGTACTTTAACAATCTGCACACATATAAATAATTAAAGCGTCATGCTTCTCTGTAAAAAAACTAAAAACAGTGCATATATTTTTTGCGCATATCACAGCATTTGCGATTTCATGATAGCACTCTGCTATTTTATGTTGTAAATTGTTTTAAATAGATCATGTAGCCTTAGGAAATGGTGTAATATTGCGGTTCATGCATTCACGTCTGTATATGCACCACTTATGGTATTTTGACGGTTACTCGACACGGGTAAATTGCAATCGTGGATTTTTTTAAATCGAGTACTCGACTTTATTCGAGGAATCGTTACAGACTTAGTTGATTGTCACCACCACTTTTTTAAACATCTCACAGCACAGATGTTCCTAATACACAAGAAACATCGCCAGTTGACTATACCAGAGTATTAATTTCATTAGTTTTGTGTTCATTGGTGCTGGAATGCTGTGTTTTGAACTCATGCGTTGAACTCATGAGTGTTCGTTGCCACTGTTTTCAGTGTCAGAACGATCTATTTTGTGTCTTCACAATGATTAAACATTAAATACAGACAGGGCCCTTTCTGACCATTTTATTAATTCCCCTTTACAACTTAAACACTCAACCTAAATGTTTCTGACCATCGTCTTTGTAACGGTCACCAGCTGGAGTGCCGTTTAGAGCCACCAGAGGGCACTCCACACCAGACTATCAAGTTTCACTCACAAACTACATTTCCTAGAACTCACTGCCGGACTCATCATCACTGATTGCATTCACCTGTATCTCATTACCTTGTTAGTTTCAGCCTATTTATTCCATGTTCACTCACTGCGAAGTTTTGTTTTAGTGTCACATTGCTACTTTGAGCATTTTCCCTGGTTTCCTGTTTCTTGGTTTTTGGATTTTTTGCCTGTTTGGATTATTCTCTCGCCTCTGACTCCTGCCTGTTTTGTTTGTTTGTTTGTGTGGACTGCCTACCTGTGTTTTGACCCATTGCCTGTACTTTGGATTACGCCTTTGGACCCCACTCCGGCCCTGCCCCTCACTGGACTAGCTCAATATATTGACCTTGCCCTTTTGCTGAGTGGCTCATTTACTATGGGCTTTACGGATGAGGAGCCTTGCAAGCCCACGGTATCCTCTAAGCCTGAGCCACTTCACGTCATGCCCACTCTAGTGTTGACAAATCCAGTGCTAACACCGCTCACCAGCGCAGTCACATCAGAGCCTCATCCCACCATGGCCGCTGCCGAGCCTAAGCTTCACATCAGCCCTGCCGAGCCTGAGTCTCTTCATGTCAGCCCTGCCGAGCCAGAGCTTCACGTCAGTCCTGACAAGCCAGAGACTGTTCACGTCAAGTCCGCCGATCCAGAGACTGTTCACATCACATCCGCCGAACCAGTGTCTCCAGACAAAATGGCTGCCGCCATGCCTGAACCTGAGCCCTCAGCAGAGATGGCCGCTGACATGCCTGAACCTGAGCCCTCAGCAGAGATGGCCGCCGCCACGCCTGAACCTGAGCCCTCAGCAGAGATGGCCGCTGACATGCCTGAACCTGAGCCCTCAGCAGAGATGGCCGCCGCCACGCCTGAACCTGAGCCCTCAGCAGAGATGGCCGCCGCCACGCCTGAACCTGAGCCCTCAGCAGAGATGGCCGCCGCCACGCCTGAAACTGAGCCCTCAGCAGATATGGCCGTCGACATGCTTGAAACTGAGCCCTCAGCAGAGATGGCCGCCGACACGTCTGTTCCTGTTCCTGAGCCAGTGTCTGTTCCTGAGCCGGTGTCTGTTTTTAGAGCGTCTGGAAGCCGCTCCTTTGAGGGGGGGCTATGTAACGGCCACCAGCTGGAGTGCCCTTGAGAGCCACCAGAGAGCACTCCACACCAGACTATCAAGTACCACTCACAAACTACATTTCCTAGAACTCACTGCCCAGACTCATCATCACTGATTGCATTCACCTGTGTCTCATTACCTTGTTAGTTTCAGCCTATTTATTCCATGTTCACTCATTCACTCACTGCAAAGTTTTGTTTTAGTGTCACACTGCATCTCTGAGCTTTTTCCCGGGTTTCCTGTTTCTTGGTTTTTGGATTTTTTTGCCTGTTCCGTGGATTACTCTCTTGCCTCTGACCCCTGCCTGTTTTGTTTGTTTGGACTGCCTTCCTGTGTTTTGACCCATTGCCTGTACTTTGGATTACGCCTTTGGATTGCCCATAATAAAGCTGCGTTTGGATCTTAACTTTCATGTCTCGGAGCAGTTTGTGACAGTCTTTCTAATAACATTTTAAAAGTTATTTATTTTTTATACTAATATTCAGCTGCAAAATGTACTTGTGCTAAAATACAGAGTTATCTTAAAGTGTTAACAGGAGCATTGAGGCTCTATATAAATAATACATGAATTCTTGTCCCTGTTTTCTCGACTCTGTTGTATTTTCTCTGTTCTCTCTGTGTTTGTCCATAATTAGTAAACAGTCTATGGACACTCGAGGAACATTTAGGGGAAGACACATGTCATCTAATCTGAGGTACAACATTTCTGTCTAGACATAAAGATATTTTACTATCACTTTTACTAATTTATTGTAATCTAATAATTTATTCTTTCATGATTCTCAACTGGTCCAAAGCAAATTCAAATCAAACCTGCAGAAGAAGTTTCAGTGTCTGTACGAGGGAACAGCAAAGCAGGGAAATCCAACACTCCTGAATGAGATCTACACAGAGCTCTACATCACAGAGAGTGAAAGTGGAGAGATCAATAATGAGCATGAGGTGAGACAGATTGAGACACAATCCAGGAGAGCAGCAACAGAGGGCACACCAATCAAATGCAATGACATCTTTAGACCTTTACTTGGACAAGACAAACCCATCAGAACTGTGCTGACAAAGGGAGTCGCTGGCATTGGAAAAACAGTCTCTGTGCAGAAGTTCATTGTGGACTGGGCTGAAGGGAAGGAGAATCAGGACGTCCAGCTCATATTTCCACTTCCTTTCAGAGAGCTCAACTTGATGAAGGACAAAACACTCAGTCTTTCAGATCTTCTTCATGTCTTTTTCCCTGAAACAAAAGAAATGGAAATATCCAGTGATGAATATAAAGTGTTGTTCATCTTTGATGGTCTGGATGAGTGTCGTCTGACTCTGAACTTTAAGAGTGAAGTGAAACTGTGTAATATATCTGAATCAGCCTCAGTGGACGAGCTGCTGATGAACCTCATTGAGGGGAATCTGCTTCCCTCTGCTCTCATTTGGATCACCTCCAGACCAGCAGCAGCGGATCTCGTCCCCTCTGAGTTTGTCCATCGAGTGACAGAGGTACGAGGCTTCAATGACCCACAGAAGGAGGAATACTTCAGGAAGATAATCAGTGATCAGGGTCTGGCCAATACAGTCATCACACACCTGAAGTCCTCGAGGAGCCTCCACATCATGTGCCACATCCCAGTCTTCTGCTGGATCTCAGCCACTGTTCTAGAGGAGATGTTGAGTGAAGCAGAGAGAGGAGAGATTCCCAAGACTCTCACTCAGATGTACACACACTTCCTGATCATTCAGACCAACATCAAACATGAGAAGGACTATGAGAAGAGAGTAAAAAATGAAGACATGATTCTCAAACTGGGGAAACTGGCTTTCCAGCAGCTTGTGAAAGGCAACCTGATCTTCTATGAGGAAGACCTGAGAGAGTGTGGCATTGATGTGACAGAAGCATCAGTGTACTCAGGATTGTGCACTCAGATATTCAGAGAGGAGTTGGGCTTGTATCAGGGGAAAGTCTTCTGCTTTGTTCATCTGAGCATCCAGGAACATCTAGCAGCTCTATATGCACACATTCACTTTACAAATGAGAACAGAAATGTGTTTGACAAAACCAAACAAAGTTTCTTTTCCAAAATCCAGAAGAAATATAATTCATTATCTAAGCTGCATCAGAGAGCTGTGGATGAGGCTTTACAGAGTAAGAATGGACATCTGGACCTTTTTCTGCGTTTCCTTCTGGGTTTCTCATTGAAGTCCAATCAAACTCTCTTACGAGAACTACTGACACAGACTAGAAGCTGCTCCTACAACAAAGAGAGAACAGTTCAGTACATCAAACAGAAGATCATGGAGAATCGCTCTTCAGAGAGATCCATCAATCTGTTCCACTGTCTGAATGAACTGGGTGATGATTCTCTGATGCAGGAGATCCAAGATTATCTGAAATCTGGAAAAATAGGAGGAACCAAACTCTCCTCTTCACAGTGGTCAGCTCTGGTTTATGTGTTGCTGACATCAGAGCAGAAGATGGATGTTTTTAATCTAAAACTGTTTATTGGAGCACAAAATACAGCAGATGAAGTTCTTCAGAAGCTGATGCCTGTGGTTAAAGAATCCAGATCAGTTCAGTAAGTCACTCTGACAACAATCATTACATTGATAAAACATGATCATATTTATGAGTTTCAATTTATGAGAATACTGTGAAAGGATAAATTCATATATATAATATAATTTATATCAGTGTTTCCTGAACTGAGAGACTGAAGTGTGTCATTGTTCTCTACAGGTTGTGGGATTGTGGTGTTACAGATGAAGGTTGTGCTGCTCTGACTTTAGCTCTGAGATCAAACCCCTCACACTTGAGAAAACTGAGTCTGACTGGAAATAAAGTAGGAGATTCTGGAGTTAAGCAGATTTCTGATCTACTGCAGGATCCTCACTGTAAACTGGAGAAACTCGAGTAAGATTTTATAAAAGTCTCAATGTCATCTGTTTCTCTCCTGTGGTGAATAATCAATGATATACAAAAATAATATATACAAAAAAGTTTACCATCAAGTAACTGAAAAGGATGTTTAATCTTCAATGGATTCTTTCCAAAGCTTCTGAGGTCATTTTACTTTTGATAGTTTTACAAGTCAAAAACATGATTAGATGTTGTGAAGAGGTGACAACTTCTTTCATATATAAATCTGTTGAGGAGAAATCCATATATTATATAATTTATATCAGTGTTTCCTGAACTGAGAGACGGAAGAGTGTCATTGTTCTCTACAGGTTGTATGATTGTGGTGTTACAGATGAAGGTTGTGCTGCTCTGACTTCAGCTCTAAGATCAAACCCCTCACAGCTGAGAGAACTGGATCTGTCATTTAATAAAGTTGGAGATTCTGGAGTTAAGCAGCTTTCTGATCTACTGCAGGATCCTTACTGTAAACTGGAGATACTGAGGTAAGATTGTATAAAATGTCTCATATGGTTGTGGCCGCGAAAATGTGTTCACTATACAAAACTCAAAGAAAATTAAACATCTAAAAAAAGGATTCTTTATTTCCAACCGCTTATGAGAAAGACGCGGGGTTAATGTCTGGGGTCTCCGTTTGTGGGCAGGTATATAAACAAAATTTATACAGCGAGTAACAACAAGAAAAGAACAAAAGGGAACACTTTCAAATATAGTTTGCCCCATACGGTGTGAATCACAATGTACAAAGAAACTAACCAAAATAAAAGATAATAGTCACACTTCAGTATCTTCCCCTCACTTAGTTCTCTTTCACAATACTCAGTTTGAGTTAATTTTCCCTTTTCAGCTTTATGCAAATAATTGTAACGTTCCCAGAAATAAAACAGAATACATCAGTTGTGTGTATACTGTTTAGGAGCGCAGCACGCACAGGCAGCTCTCGAGGGGGCTGCCTGTGAACATTGTGAAAGTACTCCCGATTAGAGTGCTGCGCTCCCGTTTGGTTTCTGATAAAGGCCAGGCTCGCGATCCCCGCGGTTCGGGGCCCGCGTCCGTTGAGGCGGCGCGGCGGCTTAGATCGTGGGGATCGCAGAAGGATCTCGCGGATGAGAACGAGACTGCCGAGGCACTTTCTCGTTCATCATCCGCAGATTCTATAACGCTCGCTCACGACGCAGAAGCCCGCGATGTGGTTTCTTCTGCCCGTGACGAGTGTCCGATGCTCGAGCTATCTGCTTCTGAGGGAGTGGAGGTGCTCAGCATTGGGATCGAGGAACATGAGTCACACTCGCCGGTGTTGTTGTAACCCAAAAATAAAGAATTGTCCCACTGCATTGCAATACAGAATCTATATTAGATAAATAACAAGATTTTGTGTGGGTGCGAGGCATGCACATTCAGCTCCTGAGGGTGCTGGCTGCGTGTTCATTGAGAAATATCTCGACGCACACAAAATATCTCGACGCACACAGCCGTGCGTTTCGGGGGTTTTTCAGCCTCGCGCCCGTTGACTTTCTTCTCGAGAGATGAAAGCCAAATATATTGTGAACGACTCGAATCTCGCGTTTGCTTAGGCAGCGCGTAGATTACGAGTCTGCAATAAAAGGGATACACGCGATCTGTGAAATAATACTGTTTGGGTGCGAGGCATTCACAATCAGCTCCTGAGAGTGCTGGCAGTGTTTATTGAGAAATATCTCGGGCGCGCGTGCTAAATTCCGTGCACTTTTGGATGTTTCAACCTCGCACCTGATGACTTTCTTCTCGAGGGATGAAAGCCAAATATTATAACGGCTCGAATCTCGCGTTTGCCGAGGCAGCGTGTAGATTACGAGACCGTGTAAATAAATATAAAAACAGTATATTGTCTGGTGATTATGGCTGCATTTAATTCTATGAGTTAAAATTATGGAATTGAAATGATGGAATATATTATCTCACTTTAAGAAGTTAGATATTTTAATTCAGCCTACCATCTAGACTGTGTTTCACTTATCCAGTGTTTTTGGCTGCATTTAATTCTGAAGAAGATGAGCAGCGAACGTCGAAAATCGTTTTCTATTTTTTCCCTGCCGGTCCTCCGCATCAGGATATCGAAAACGAGACGAAGATGGCTGTCCCCCCCCCCCGTGGAGGGACGAGCGAGAATCGCTCCTCTGCGGAGCCCTCAGGAAATCGATGTTTGTATCCAGCGTCAACTGCGCTTCGGGACGCATCGGTTTTCAGCTAATGCACGCTGTAATGCCCGCCCAAAAAGGCTTGCGGCCAGGCAGTGTTCCTGTCCGCAGATCGGAAACTGTTTTCGATTATTCCCTGCCGGTCCTCCGCTTCAGGGTGTCGAGAACGAAACCGAAAGAGCCTCCCCCTCTGGGGGAGCCCTCAGGAAATCGATGTCTGTATCCTGCCATAAAGTGAGCTTCAGGCCACATCGCTTTCCAGCGAACGCACACTGTGGCGTTCGCCCCAAAAGCTTGGAACAGGGCACTGACTGTGGTCACAAAATCTTTCTCGACTTTTTCCTGTCGGTCTTCCGCTTCAGGAGGTCGAGAATAGTGCTCGAAATCACCCGAGGTCAGTCTCGAGGGGCTGGTTCCCTTAGTAGATGTTGTAGAAGAATGGCAAAGCCTTCCGAATATATCTATATAGGTTCTGAATATTATAAAATATGGGTACAGACTGCAGTTCAGTCACCGACCTCCCAAGTTTGCTGGGGTGGTACCGACTGCAGTGGTTCCAGAACAGGCTCGGGTTATGGAACAAGAGGTACAGACTATACTGGTCATAGGGGCCATAGAAATTGTTCCCCTACCAGACAGGGGGTCTGGGTTTTTATAGCCGGTACTTTATAGTTCCAAAGAAGGATGGCGGGCTGAGGCCGATTTTAGATTTGAGGCAGTTGAATCGTTCTCTGAGGAGATTCAGGTTCAAGATGCTCACTATTCCTATCATCGTGAATCAAATCAGATCCGAGGATTGGTTTGTCACGATAGATCTAAAAGACGCCTATTTTCATGTCTCCATCCTTCCATGTCACAGGAGGTTCCTGAGGTTCGCTTTATACGGCCGCTTTGCCAGGGGTCTGTGGCAGGACCATCATCATTCTTGGCATATAAATTGCCTAGTAATGTTGGCTGTGTTCAGGGCTCTGAGGAGCTTCCTCCCAGACATCAAAGGTTACCATGTCTTGATACGTTCGGACAATACATCAGTGGTAGTGTATCTGAACCGACAAGGGGGACTCAGATCGCGCCCTCTATCCAGATTGGCGCATCAAATTATTTTATGGTCCCAATGGAAAATATTATCTATAAGAGCAATATATGTCCCGGGGGTTCAGAATCAGGGAGCAGACATCCTGTCGAGGCAGGGGCTGAGGCCCGGGGAATGGAGACTCCATCCAGAGGTGGTGGAGCTTATATGGCAGAGGTTTGGACCAGTGGAAGTGGAGCTGTTTGCGTCTCGAGGGACGTCCCACTGTCCACTTTGGTTCTCCCTCACTCATCCAGCCCCGCTGGGGTTAGATGCCATGGTACAGGCCTGGCCGAGGCTTCACCTGTACGTTTTCCCCCCGATTGCTCTGCTCCCGGGAGTCCTGGAGAGGGTCCGTCAGGAGGGCATCAGTCGTCTTCTGGTAGCCCCGTTTTGGCCGGCCCGAGTATGGTTTTCGGACTTAATTTCACTCCTGATAGCTCCGCCATGGCAGATTCCTCTGAGGAGGGATCTGTTATCTCAGGCGGAGGGCACTATATTCCATCCTCGCCAGAACTGTGGAAATTGTGGGTCTGGCCTCTGAGGGGGCTCAGTACCTAGATGCTGTTCAATCATTCGGGGTGCATGGAACCATACTTATCTCTAGGGTTCCGTCTACTAGGAGATTATATGACCTTAAGTGCAAATGTTTTTCCGCTTGGTATAGAGAACATGAGTTAGGCTCAGTTAACTGCCCAGTGGCTTCAGTTCTGAGTTTCTCCAAGATCGTTCTCTACGAATCTCTCCCCGTCCACATGTATGGTGCGCATGGATGCCATTGCGGCGTTCCATGCACCACTGAATTTTGGGCCTTTTGGGGAGGCACCAACTGGTCATACTATTTCTCCTTGGTACATAGAGGATGAGACTGACAGTCAGGTCCAGGGTTCCTTCCTGGTATCTGGCGGTGGTTCTCGAAGGCCTATACCTGGCTCCCTTCGAATCCCTTCAGTTGGCTTTGCCTAGGACCTCACGTTCAAGATAGCCTTTCTCTTAGCATGTTACTGCAGTGTGTTTTGGATCACCTAATAGGGGCTCCCGGCTAAACAAACCATAAGTAGGCCTACAAGGTGCGCAATTTGCCTTCACCTTTGGCTGTAAGGGCTCATTCTACTAGAGGTGTCCTTTAGACCCCTCCTCTCGGGAGTGCCCCTCCAGGAGATCTATGAGGCAGCCGGTTGGGCTACCCCGCATATTTTATCAGGTTTTATAGTCTGCACCTCCCTAGTACGCCTGGCGCACGTATGCTCTAGTCCTAGCTGAGTGTCTGAGATCAGTTTCACTCTAGGGCAGGCCTTTTTCGGTGCGTGGCCTAGTGGGCATTCGTTCCCCAAAGAGTCGTTTTCAACGACGCAGTGCGAGTTCCCTCGAAAGGGAACGTCTCGGGTTATGACTATAACCCTTGTTCCCTGAGAAGGGAACGAGACACTGCGTCGTCCTGCCACGCCCCTCAATGCCTGAGAGCGGCTTGCTTCATCGCGAGGCTAATGTGTGTGTGTGCCAGCGTCACTTTTATGCATCCGGTTATGCCGTCACATGTTACGTCATGACGCAACACCAATCAGGATTGGATTAGTTTCATTCATACTTTAGAGGCGCACGCTAAGGGAGCGTCCCCAAAGAGTCGTTTTCAACGACGCAGTGTCTCGTTCCCTTCTCAGGGAACAAGGGTTATAGTCATAACCCGAGACGTTTTTTTCAATCGCTAACAAGCGCTTACCCATACTTCAGATACTTTTTCTAAACTCTTAACACAGACTCACACCTACAAAACACAATTGGCCAAATGGTTAATTGTCTTCTCAAAAACACATTTAGTTAAATATATACTAACTCTTCATTTCAAAACAGAACACGTTTCTCTGCACACACTAACTTTACCAAAACACTGGAAATCTGACTCAAAATGAATTTTTTCTGTAAAAGAATAACACTTGTTTTCACTTCACAAGGTACATGCACTCAATCAAAGTACACCAGGTTTCAAAATACTGGCTATTGTTGACATTACTAAAACTGCATAGACTTTTATGTTTCAGTTTTACAGGTATTTGCATGCAAAACGTGCAATCCACCGTTTTACACTAAATTCTTGGTTGGGAACTGTCCACATGTACAGTACTGTTCACATTCATAAGCATTCCAGTAAAAAGCAAATCAGTTTTTATTCCTTTACTGTTTACTACAGGAGGTACAGTAGAAACACGGTTTGATAGAACAGAAAAAGTTTTACAGTATTGCTTACAGTGAACAAAATATCCATGAAACACACAAGAGCATTGTGAACAAAAAAACAACAGCAAAAAAGGGGGGGGGACAAAACCCCCCACAAAATTACTGTCTCTAATCTCTGCGATCTTTAGGGTTAGGCCACATGTTTTCATCAAGATCACATCTGATATCATCCAAGGCGATGCACCTGGGATAAAACTGCTTGGTATGTCGGATCCACCCTTGGAGCCAGCATCTATGGCTTCAAGGAGGGACATCTGGTCATGTGGCTGATGGTCATAAACCTTCCACCTCCACTTTACATTTTGTCCAGGTTGACGCCTTTTGGCCAGATTGAATCCTGCCTCATCTATATGTATATGAATTCATGAGGGGCCTGGCTGGCCTCCAATTCCATAACTCTCAAAACAAAGTTTATGTAAATCATGTCATTACTGTATACTAGACTGTAACCTATTACTGTGTAGGTTACCTACTTGGAAAGTGCAAAGCTTTAAAAAACTATACCTGGACATATTGTCGTTGTAGCTCCTTGACTCTCTCACTGATATATTGTTTTTGAACTGATATCATTGCAGAAGCAGAGGTTTTTATAAACTTTCATATTGTGAAATATTAGTACAATTTGAAATAACTGATTTCTGTTTAAAAATATGTATGTCATGTAATAAATTGTGTAAAATGTAATTTATTCCTGTGATGAAAAGCTGAATTTTCAGCATCATTACTCCAGGAAGATGCATATGGACTCGAAAAGCTTGTTTCTTCATGACATTGTTCAAAAGCAACACATTTTGCTAGCAATCAAAATCACATTTTGCTAAAATCATGAAATTTACAAAAATGGTAAAAGTTAATGTAAATGGTAAATAAATAAATGCAGTCCATACTGTATCTATGGTTTGGAATATTGTTTTTGCTATTGTGGGATGTTGTGTGTTAACATTTGTAAATACTACAAAAACAATCCATAATTTTGTTGGGAGGTATAGCTTGTCTGTTAAGAAAATGTAAGCATTATGGAAATGTGTTCACTGACTGCATATTGTGTGAAAACGACAAGAAATGTGTGAATGGTATGGCCACAAAAGACCGATGCTGTGCTAATTGTGTTTAGAGATTTGAAAATGTGAACACTGATTGGACAAACGCTTGTTAGCGACTGAAAAAAACTGTAACACTCTTCAATTAACATTACTATATTCATTCCCATCTCTTACAACAGATCATCAATAAACTTGGATGAACATTGATATTACAAACAGTGCACAGCTAGCCAAAAACCTTCTTTGAGTGAATATAAGCATTGACAGTAAAAAAAATGAAATAAAATGACACTCACTCTGTACATGCTGCACCGCACTAGAAAGCTCATGCAGCGATCATCTCACGTGAACTCACGACTCTTCATTCTCCCCTCTGATATTATTTTATCACAGAGACAGAAGTATTGATTACATTCTCCTCAATAATAACATGAGCTTTAGTAATAAGTTCAAATTACATGTAGTGATTCCATTGAACAAACACTCACGTTCAATCACCGTCACTGTGGAATGTATGATCGTTCCACACAGAAATCTCTGGCACTCGGGAGAAATACGGAATCCGTGCGATCAATCATTGCTCCAACTGCTCAACAAACAAAACACCAAATTGGGGATTTCCCCTTTTTCTTTCGAACAAGTTGGTGTTAGTTTCCAACACGCTTCAGCTCACGTGTGCTCTGAAATGTCTATATATCGACTAAAAAACAACTTCTCCTTTTCTTTCCGTTACTGCACTACCCATGTCCACCAGGGTGGCCTGTAGAGACGGGTTGGCATGACTAGAGTATATTTTTGCACTGTTGGTAAATAATGATTGTGTCAGATCTGCCAGGCTCTCACACCAGCCAATCACAGCGCACTCCCTCACCTGAGTTCTAATCACACACAATTGCACCTCTTCATCACCCTCATCACTGCCATTATTCAGACACACACTTCGCCACAGTACATTGTCCGGTCTCGTTTGTATGAAGAGGACTACTTACCCTGACTTAGCGACTACTACCTGATATCTCCAGCGATCCTTCTCCAGTCTCGTCTCCATTCTCCTCCGTGTCTCCAAGTCTAGTGTTGTTCAGAGTTCCAGCCTTCACTGCATCTTCTACCAGTCATCACACCCATCAGAAGAAACATACTATTCACTGCCAGCATCCCGCTCTCCAAAGTATCATTGCACTTTCCACTTACCTGCTTTTAGTTCATCCGCTCAGTTGTTGTCTCAATAAACCCCCTATTACAGTTTTTCTCAAATGCTAAAACACATTTCACAAACGTTTCCTCCATGTTCCCCAATGTCTAAACACAACACCCTTTTCTAAAGCTACATAAACAAAACCACACCTTCTCACTTCAAAACTCAAACTCTCACACCAAAAGAGCAGCTCGAAGCTTTCAAAAATGATAACACTATACACATCATTACACACTACAGCAAAACAATTGAAAACCCAATGCTCAATTTGTGAGAAGGTTCTTTGTTTCATAACTGCCAATGCATATTTCTAGAAACTTTACAGTAATGGATCTTCTTAGATCTCTGCAGAGGATTAGGCATTTAGATTTGTGAGTTTCATATGAAGAGTATAAATCTATAGTAAATTCTGCATGTACACTACTGTAACACAACTCAATGCAAAAACAGAATCTATTGCACACAACAGTACTCTTGAAAACATGATCAGGATGTGAAGTTTTTTTATTTACTTTATTCACACCACAATCACTGTGCGGCATTATGCCGCTGAGCTGCATCGGGCCACATCACCTCATCCACGTCGCAGGCTATATTTTCTCTTGCCAGGCACCACGGGAAAAATGCCCTGGAATGGCGAATCCATCCTTGGAAGGCCTCCACTGGGATGTCAACACAGGCCAGCTCCATTGCCCTTAGGAGGTTCTCTCTAGTGTATGGTTGTCTGTCATAAACCTTCCATCTCCACGATGAGAAGAACTCCTCTATAGGGTTCAGGAAAGGGGAGTAGGGTGGCAGACAAATGTTTAAAAAGTGGTTACTGTTGGTGGTGAACCACTCTCTGATTTGGTTTGTTCTGTGGAAGCATACATTGTCCCAAATGATCACATAAATGTGATGTGCGGGCCCAGGATGGTGTTGTTGGCGGTCCAGGAGGATGTCTTTTAGCTCCTCTAGGAAGGTGAGGAGACGTTGGGTGTTGTAAGACCCAAGGACAGCATGCCGGTGGACAAGCCCCTCCGAACCCATGGCCGCACAAAGAGTAATATTACCCCCCCGTTGGCCAGGAACCTCAGTGATGGCTCTTTGGCCAATGATGTTACGGCCTCTTTGCCTTCGTTTCTGCAGGTTGAAGCCAGCCTCATCCAGGAAGAGGTACTCGTGAGGTCTGGCCATCGCGTCCAACTGTAATATCCTCTGTGAAAATGTCAATCAGGTAGCACAGTATTGTCCAGAAGTAATGTAGGCCACTGAGCAACACAGTATGTCCACTAACTGTACTGTGAACATGGATGTATACTTACTTGCACATACTCGTAACGTAGGTTTTTGTGTCGCGCAGAGTTGTGCTCAAAGGGAACACTATAGACCTGTTTCATCCGCATCTTTTGGCGCCGGAGAACTCGGTCTATTGTGGCCAAGCTGACATCATCAATGCTCTCAAAGTTGACATTATCGGCAATGACTTTGTCTCTGATCTCCCGGAGTCTGATGAGGTTGTTCGTACGAACCATATCCACAATGAGGGTTTCTTGTGCCGCTGTAAATATGGCGACCCTCCCACCTCTATGTGGCATTCATTTAACTCTAAAGAAAGAAACATGTGTTGTCAATTGACATGTTTTACAATACAGTAACAACTGATTTAAAACCAATAGACAACTTTCACAGGCTTGTAAAATTGTATTGTGACAAAGAAAGCAATAGAGTACAATACCTGTTGTGTTGTCTGAATGCCCTGATAATGGTGGCCACGGTGAACCTACTCAGGTTTGGACGGACTCTTAGTCCTGCTTCAGCCACTGTCATGCCATGGTCAATGACTGTTGCTCGCATCTTGTCCGTAATGATGGTGCGAGGTTGTCTTGCTCTCCCTCCTGGACCTTCTCCTCTCCCTTGTTGACCTCCTCCTCTTCCTCATTGGCCTGCTCCTCTTCCTCCTCTGATTTGAACTCCTCTTCCTCGTTGGCCTGCTCCTCTTCTTCCATGGCCAGCTCTTCTCCCTCCTCTGACTCGAATTCCTCTTCCCCTGACTCTGTCTTCATCCATTGTGTTTGTTTGGAATCTTCAGCAAACTGTGCACTCTGAACTTGCTTTTATACATGTGGTCACAGCATTAGCAACAAGTGTCTTCAATTTTGAGTCGTTGTGTGTAATGAATGACGCCAGGTGTGTTCATTGTGTTCAAATATTGCTGACTGTGGCAAGCATTTTGCATCACATGAGCTTTCATTTGAGAATATGAGCAGAGTTCTTTTGCAACTTGTGTTTTAGCAAGGAAAAATGTGTTAAGATTTATGAGAACGGAGGATTGTGTTTTGTGAATTGTGTCTTCATGTGAAATGTGTTTATGATATTGGAAAATGATGGCTAGATTTAGTAAATGTGTTTAGACAACTGGTCATTTGGTTTAGAGGATTGGCTTTTGTGTTTTAGCATTTGAGAAAAACTGTAACTTCAATCTCCTTCTCTTGAGTCTGCTTCCGTAACAGATTGCCATACAAAAAAATCTACTGTGAAATTACTAATGGGAATGTTGCTTTTATTTTCATTAGATTCTTTCCAATGTGTCTGACATCATTTTACAATTTTAATGATTAAACATGACTGGATGATGTAAAGATGTGACAACCATGTTCATACACAGATACGTTGATGATTTTGGGTACTTGCATAAAAAAAATAATATTCAATTACACTTTATTTTAAGGTGTCATTGTTACAGTGCAATTATATATTTAAGTACTGATTAATATTAAGCAACTACATGTACTCACTATAAGGTAAGGGTAGGATTAGGATTTGGTTGAGGGTTAGTTACGTGCAATTATGCATAATTTACCTGTTTTTACTATGGTAAGTTCATGTAACATATGTAACAAGGACACTGTTAAATAAAGTGTTATCAAATATTCTTGCAATTTTTATCAAATGGAGACTAACCCGCTCAAGCAGTTTGTAGAAGTGGGTCTGAACCTTAGTCTGGACCTGTTAATGGTGCCGTGGATTAAGTGACTGATTGTGAAGTTCCTGCTTATCTGAGCTGTAGATCCTGAACTGAGAGACTGAAGAGTGTCATTGTTCTGTACAGGTTGAGATTTTGTGGTGTTACAGATGAAGGTTGTGCTGCTCTGACTTCAGCTCTGAGATCAAACCCCTCACACCTGAGAGAACTGACTCTGACTGGAAATATAGTAGGAGATTCAGGAGTCAAGCAGCTTTCTGATCTACTGCAGGATCCTCACTGTAAACTAGAAATACTCAAGTAAGATTTTATATAAGTCTCAATGTTGTCTGTTTTTCTCCTGTGGTGAAAAATCAATGATATACAAAAAATAAAATATATAAAAAAAGTTTACCATCAAGTAACTGAAAATGATGTTTAATCTTCAGTGGATTCTTTCCAAAGCTTCTGAGTTCATTTTAACATTATATAACGTTATAGTCAAAAACATGATTGGATGTTGTGAAGAGGTGACAACTTCTTTCATATATAAATCTGTTGAGGAGAAATTCATATATATATTTTATCATTTATATCAGTGTTTCTTAAACTGAGAGACTGAAGAGTGTCATTGTTCTCTACAGGTTGTATGATTGTGGTGTTACAGATGAAGGTTGTGCTGCTCTGACTTCAGCTCTGAGATCAAACCCTTCACACCTGAGAATACTGGATCTGACATGGAATAAACTAGGAGACTCAGATGTGAAGCTGCTCTCTGATCTGAAGGAGGATCCACATTATAAACTGGAGACGCTTCTGTGAGTAATGATGATTAAAACTGTTCATATTTTAACTGAAAGTGAATTTAGTTTCTTCTTAGTTTACTTTCCTTGTGATGGTGAATTACACACTATAAACATGTTTAATAAGAGTTTGATTCATTTATTTAATTTTATAATAGTTTATAGCAACAATTAAATATCTTCAAGTTTCTTTTTATTTTAAACAATTCAATATTTTGCTTTTATTATTGTTTTTTTATCCCTAAATTATGTATTTTGAGAGAATGTCAATTGCAATAAAATATAATTGTAAATATTCATCACTATAGTTCTTTATCATAAATAAACCTGACCCAGTGATACAGAAAGAGGACAGTCATACAGGGTTATAGATAAGGGTCAAGGGTCATCATTCATGGTGACTTAGAAGCAAAATCAGAATGTTTAAAAACAGCTTTAACAATTTAACGTGTTCGCAGTATTATATTAAAATCTTTCAATTAATCATCAAAGTATTTTTTTTAGTATTTTTAGTTGTTCTAAAGTGGATAATGCAATAATGTCGCACACATTTGACTGTCTGTGTTTTACTTACAGGTGTTAGATGTTAGTCTGACCTTCTCTGGATCAGCTGATGGAGAATAAAGAGCCTTTACAGACACAATCACATTCAACAGAATCAACAGAAACAAACCCACAGTGATCATCACACACATATGTGTTTGTGTAACTTTACTGAGTGATTCAATCCTTCATCCAAAGTCAAACCAGCAAACCTTCAACCAGATGAACTGGATAAATATTCTGAATGTTCAGATCCAATCTGACCTCTGACCTGTAATGCCTGAATCATACACTGTATTTTGTATTATTTTTTACTGTTATTTACTTTAAAAAATGATGGTAACAATATTACACATAATATTTTTGAGTAAAGGCTTGATTTCTATCATGGAATCTACCTGAATAAATCATGTAAAATCACCAAAGTTATTTAGCTCTATGACATGATGAATTTAATATTTTTAGTGAAATATGCTTTTTTATTTTAAGTATTTTTTACTCTCAAAATTGTGTGAATACAAGTGAATGGAAATTACCTGTTTATATTTGACTGGAGTTATATTGTATTATTAAAAGACTGTATGCTGCTATAGCACAGCACAGAAACAAACTTGTTACTTCATTATCATTAGCAGAGTTATTGCTCAATGAACAAAACAACATGCTTCAGAGTTTTAATCAATGCAGATATTCACAACCTAACATAAGCCCTACTCTTCTTCACAATGTTAATGATCAAAACTTTAACATAATAGAAACTCTTTCAAATGTCAAACATAACTGAACATTAAACATTAACAGATGTTTCCCTTTACTCAAAAACACATGAAATAACACTTAATTTCAATATTTACTCTCCATTTCCAGCCATGTGCAAAGCATGCTGGGAACAAACAATGGTGTCTCTAAATAAAACCACATAATTGAGCTAATTCTCCTAAAATAAATAGGTAGACCTTTTTCCTTAAATTTATCAGGCTTATCAGTTCCTCAATTCAAGCCTCAAAATGGTGTATGTTTCATTAACTAGTTTCCTTAAAGGGTAACTAAACCCTAAACCAACTTTTTTTAGTTAATGATCTGTAAGAATGGGGCTTTATTAGTGCTGTTCATTGATTCGAGTAACTTTTTTGACATTTGGGTATAAAGTGTTTTAATTTTACAATATATGGTGTAAAAACGTCTGAGTGCTGCCCTCTTAAGGTTGAACGGTGGCTACTGCAGTTGAATTTTCCTATTGGATGTTGCGGTGGCAAGTGACGTAAGCGGTGGCAGGTGACGTAAGCAGGTTCCAGCTCACCACGCCCCTGGTACGAGCTCACCACGCCCTTGGTACGAGCTAGCGTAAATTTATCTGTATTGTATAGTGGGCAGGAGGGTACTTAGGTGTAGTGTTGCTGGTTGCAACAGGACTGCTGGACTGCATAGCTTTCCAGCAGACTTGGAAATTAGGCGCCAGTGTTTGCATGCACTTGGGCTGGAAGACCGTGAGTGTGAAACCTGCATTTCACGCGGGATTGCTTCTCCAACGCAATAGAGGTGGAAATGGGCTTCTCCACACAGCTCGCGCTGAAAAGCGACGCAGTGCAAAACGCTGCTACTCCTGCATGGACTCCACCACCGCAGCGGCACCTTGATGTGAGTGATCATATATATTTTAATCACAATTTATGGTTAGGCTAAAGTTAATCCTCTGGGGTCGACAAACGCGTCGGTGCATTTTTCTGGATTTTTTCACATAGCGGCAAAATATGAAAATGCCTAGAGAGCGCGCGCTATTGACATCAACTCGATAAAACTCATCAGATGCATGTACTTTACGTCGTCTTGCGACCCTGTGAGCAAACTCTCCATTTTAGAGAGTCTGACAGCAGGCCTCAGGTGCACGCCCCCCCGCTCACGGTTCGTCCACTCTATCTCCGCTGGGGTCTGCCCACTTTTCTAGCATTTTTCAAATATTGCCAGTGGGTGGAGTCAGGCTCTGACCAGGGGTTTAGTTACCCTTTAAGTATACATGAGATTAAATAATGATCTGAGATGTCATCGCTCTGCTGCAGAATTTCAACATTGATTCCATGTGAAAATATTAGATCTAGAGTATGATTACTATAGTTAGTAGGTCCTGATACGTGTTGTCTAACTCCAATAGAGTTTAGAATGTCTGTAAATGCTAATCCCAATGCGTCTTTTTCATTATCTACATGGATATTAAAATCAACAACAATTAGGACTTTATCTGCAGCCAGTACTAACTCTGATAGAAAATCAGCAAATTCTTTGATAAAATCTGTATGGTGTCCTGGTGTCCAGTATACAGTAGCCAGCACAAATGTTAAACGGGATTTATCACTTACAGAAAGCACCATCACTTCAAAAGAATTATATATGAAACTAGACTTCTGAGTAATACTGAAGATATTGCTATAACTTGAATATTTTATTTATTTTTATTTAACCCTTATTTAACCAGGGAAATCCTTTGAGAACAAGTCTCTTTTGTGAAGGAGCCCTGGCCAAGAAGGCCGCCATAAAAGTTCCACATAGAATACAAAATATAATAAATACAATGAACATACAAGACATAATACATTAACAGTACAATGATTCGACCAACGTTAGAGAACAAAGAAATATCATCATGACATCACCCCATTGTCACCATAGACTTATCCTAATTTGGGAAGCAGGGACAGGTGCCAATTGTGCCTGCTTCCCGGTAATATAATATAAATCATCCAAGTGAGGATGCTGCACACTGGTGGTGGTTGAGGAGAGATCCCCTGATATGATTGTAAAGTGCTTTAGGTGTACAGTAGTACTAGTACATATGAAAGCGTTATATAAATCCCTCATACATTCAAATGCCTCATTTATTCACTGATGATGCACTTTGTTGACAAATTCCAGAATTAAAGTCAAACTGGTTAGTAATAAGTGAAGCTGGTAATGCTGTTTGTGGAGTTGTTTAATCCTCTTCTGCTGAGATCTGGAGAGATTTAATGTCTTCTTTTCTCTTCAGTTGATTTCATCTAAAGCTGTGACTGAAAGTGTCAGATGTGGGCATAATGGGCCGACTGGGCTTTTGCTATATAACACTTTTCATTAGAACAGTAACTATATAATCGCTTTTCAAAGCAAAACTTAAACCCTATGTCTCTCTGGGAAGGTTTATGACTCCTGCGTCTAAATGGAGCTGATGTAAGCATCTAAATACGTGCTTTTTCTTGTATGGCGGATGTACAGCATGCTGTTGAATGTTTATCTGTTTTGGTCTTTTATCAGAACCTTTTATTTAATGTTGTTCAGCACAATGGTGGACAAGGATATATCCTTCCATATCCAGATCTAGTTATATAATCAAATCTTTTTTTTTGCATAAAAGTGCTTTAATAACAGAATAACAAAGAAAGAAACAAACAGAAGAGCATCTTCTGAATAATTTGTGAAAACTGCAAATCATTCCTATTGTCTGCAAATCTTTTTGAAAGTTTTCTCTGACTATTGAACACATGCTGTATTCATATGAGCTGAGAGAAATCTTCAAACCTAAACATCATGTTGCAGAGTCCAATTAACACACACACTCACACTCAAGACTCAGTTATTACTTATATTGTACATTTAACAACTCATTATCCAAAGGCACATTTATGCATGCAGGGCCTGAATTTCATTTTGGAAAATGGGGGGAAAATCCCCCCTTAGGTGATTCTTATGGGGGGGGGGTATTATTGTATTATTATTGTATTATCGCCGCCTGCAGCGCCCTTAACGATTGCCTTGTGCAACCCATTTTGAGAGACGAGAGATAAGACGCAGCACCGCTGAATCACTCATGCTGTTTGTGAAATTGCGTCTCGCAGGCAGTTTTAAAATGACTGATTTAATTTTATAATCTGTGTGGATTCATTTACTAATACAGCCTACATGCTAAAGTGAATCAATGTTTGCGGGAATTTCCCGCATTATGCAGACCTGCGGGAATGATTAAAATTATGCGCAATACCCGCAAACCCGCGCCGAAATTCGAGCCCTTGTGCATGTATCAGACACTTTAATCACAAAGACTTACATTGCATTCAATCTATACATTTGATCCCTGGGAATCAAATCCATGACTTTGGGTTTTCTCACACCATGATGATGATTATCCAGGTTACAGGATACTTGTATCATTACAGTGTTCCTGTAGCTCAGCTAATCATGATGCAGTATAATGAAGTAAATGTTACGAGTAGGCCTACTAAAAAAAAAACACACACAAAAAAAAAAGTGTAACACTGTGACTTTGATCTTTTAGGCCCTATTTGCAGCTGCTAGTAACATGCATTTCAAATGAGTCTCCTAAGAAACACTTTTGTTCAGACCACTGATGCGATCTTGATGCTTTGAAATGTTTATAAAACTCACTCGCTGAACTTGGGATCTGTAAACCTGCTCAATCACTCCAACTTCACTCCATTAGCACCATTTCTCTTCTGACCTAGGAAAGATACAGCAGAATATACACTATAAAAATTCATCTCAAGTACATAAATATGTTCTTGTAAATGTTTATGCCAAGCTTGTCAGGGTTGTGTGTGATGGAAGAAGTGAGGACTCAATCACAGGAATGAAGAGCTTTTATTAATAATAAAAAATAAAACAGTACAAACAAAAACTACCCCGAGGGGGGTCACTTCACTTCACTCAGGAGGAACATACAAGGGAAAAACGAAGATAACAAACAATGACGTACCAGCACAGGACTGCAAACACAAGGAGAATAAACAGGGAGCAAACAAAGAAGGTGATGAGGGAGGACAGGTGGGGAAAATGAATCAATAATCAGGTAACAAGATGGGCAGGGCTAGACAAACAGGAGAGCACAAGGCACAAGGAAACATACGCGACAAGCAATATGCTCACACCAAACATGACTAAAACAAGCACATGGCCAATACAACAAATCATAAGCCACGTGTTCACACAAAACATGATATGAAAGCACGTGTCAGATGTAGGCTAAACACGAACCACGTGCTATACAAAACACAACAACACACACTGACAAAAGAGTGTTCTGTCCGAGCAAACTCGAAACCGCACGCTCACACGACAAGACAGAACGCATGAGAACAAGCGAAAGCTCATCCTGTGTTCACAACAGAAAACAAACACGCGGAGCATGAGTGTCCGAATCCCGAAAGAACCGAAACCAAACTAGACCGAAGTGCCGGGATCAAACCTCTCGCTCCGGACACGAAACAAGGTTTCAATGAGGTTTCAATGATGTCACATTTGTTTGATAAAAAGTATGGGAAAATGTTACCTTGTAGTCTGTTATCATATTAAAATGTGAAAATAATCAATCACCATAATAAACATCGCTTTCACATTGTTCACATTATTTCTGTTATACTATACTGTCAAACTGTTGTTGTTTTTTTATAATAAAAAGGATATTTTGTGAGCAAGAGATTTAAAACAAGAGATTTAAAGCAATGATCATGTTGAATAATTATAACTCACCATTTTTTTTGTAGATGAAGTACCAGAACACAGTGAGAGCTAGAAGAACTACAGCTGCTTCAATTCCTGCTATAGCAAGACATAGAGATTCTGTTTCACTGTCAAAATATCTTCCATCTGCAGAATGAAGAATAAAATAATGCTTCATAAATGCTTTTAAACTGTTGAACAGAGTTTAACCTTAATTGTCTGGGCAATTACACTACATTATTTTAAAGGTGCTCTAAGCGATGTCACACGTTTTTTAAGCTGAAACATTTTTTGTCACATACAGCAAACATCTCCTCACTATCCGCTAGCTGCCTGTCCCCTGAACACACTGTAAAAAATGCGGTCTCTGTTGACAGCCCAGGCTCCACAAACACGACAAAAACAAACTGGCCCAGCCTGGACCACGAAACATAACAAACAGTGTTCCAGCCAATAACCGACAAGAATGATTTGGGGGCGGGGGGTTAGTGCCCGTGCACATGAAGGGGGGTGTGGGGGGTTAGTGCCCGTGCACATGAAGGGGGGTGTGGGGGGTTAGTGCATGTGCACATGAAGGGGGGTGTGGGGGGTTAGTGCATGTGCACATGAAGGGGGGTGTGGGGGGTTAGTGCATGTGCACATAAGTGCATGTGCACATGAAGGGGGGAGTGGGGGGTTAGTGCATGTGCACATGAAGGGGGGAGTGGGGGGTTAGTGCATGTGCACATGAAGGGGGGTGGAGGGGGTCGAGGAGAGAGAAGCATGAAGAGGGAAGTTAGCTAGAGGAGAGATGTCCTAGACAACGACAACGACTGACGCTAGAATTTTATTCTCTTGAATTTTGATATGGCCGACACAAGACCAAAGAGACGACGTTCCGATGAACAAATAGCAAATAAGAGGGAAAAGAGAGGGAGGGTCAAGCTAGCCTCCGTTTTGTTTGACAATACTTCGAACGTCAACAAGAAGTGACGTCACCCAACATCGCTTAGAGAACCTTTAAGGGCTCATGAAATGGAAAAGCAAAATGTCCTTTATTAATTATTAATTATATTTAAACATAGAAGATGTTACTCTACAATAAAAAAGCTAACTGCCCAGTTTTCTATCCTTCTGAAACATCAGGATATCCTTCCAAAAGTTGGAAATATTTGCAAATATTTGGAATTTTTAATGCATGCTAACTTCATAAGCTAAACTCCAGAAACAATAATCTGAAAATACATTTTATGGCCCCTTACATTAAAAACATCAACACTACTCCTCTTCCCACAGATACTGATTTGTATTCAATCTTCATGTTATAAGCTAATTGTAGAAGCAGAATTAGTGCATAATGGATATTTAAATCATAATCACAACAAAATGTTGATATTTACTCCACACTGTTAAAACCGGTCGTGATTGAGTCAGACTGCTGTGAGTGACCAGACAGTCGTAAGATCCTTCATGGTTTCTGTCGATCTTCACACTGATTCTCATCTGAAAGGTTTCATCAGTATTTGGTCTGATTCCAGAAGATGTTTGATCCTCAACAATGTATTTGTTCCTTCTAATGTACATCTGAACATCTCTGGGGTAGAAACCAGTGGCCAGACAGCTCAGAACCAGTTCACTTTCATCAGCAGAAAGTTTCGGCACAAAAGCGTGAACATCTGGTGGAGCTGAAGCGGAAAATAATAATGCAATTAACAAACAAACATTTTCAACAAATTTTGTTTTCTCTCTCCTGTTTCTGAGCTGGGAAGAAATTATGGGTTTTGTTCCACAGAAGACGGCAAGTTATAAGGGTTTCGAAAGACATAATGAAGTCTTTTCAATTTTCTCTTTAATGAAATCTGCTAATTAGTTGGTGGATCTAATACTTTAGTAAGCTGACACAGTAATCCAATGTGAAAATCAAACTCCTGCAATCCAGAAGAACATGCATTGATTTGAGAGACACATCTATAACTGAACTCTGTTACGCCACACACTGGATCTGCACTAATAAACACGAAGCATCTGACTTTCTGATGCAAACACACAATTACATATATAAGTAGAGAAATCCCCTGCATGTATGAACACATTTTTTTTAACAGTTTAAGGGCCCTATCTTGCAACCAGCGCAATTGACTTTGTACACCGACGCATGTATCATTCCTATTTTGCACCCGCGCAAAGCGCGCTTTTCCCTCCACAGAAGCACGTCGGTTAACTAAGAAATACACTTGCGCTCCCCGGGGCGGTTCAGCGCAAAGAGGAGGCGTGTTCCAGCGCAAACGTTCCCTCCAATGGCGCCACCAGGGGGTGGCCAGGGGTGGCCGTGGCCACCCTTGGCCGACTCCTGGCCACCCCACTGGCCACCCCGCTGGCCAGTATAAATTTTAGTAGCATCAGTTATGTATTTCATCCCTAATGCACAGCCAGGCAGGCCGCTCTAGACCTTCGATCACACACAGTAGCCAGTACTCCCCCGGGACCCCCGCCCATAGACTGTAAAAAAATAGCCCCCGCCCCTCCGTCAATGCCACTGTTGCGCGCTCAGACAGCAACAGCTCAGTGCGTGCCCGTCAGTCAACAATTTCAAAAGAAGCTAAGAAGACGAAGAAGACTACCGCGTCAGTTTGGGTGACAAAGTCATCTGAAGTCATTCCATAGCTTAATGTGAGGGACTGAAGTCTATTTACATCATTTAAGTTTATGGAAACTCGTTTTCCCTCCTCTGTGGCGGTCAATCATTCTCCATTCAGTATTCAAACAGCGCGCGCGCCTCTGCCGGTTGGATGCACGGTAAAACTCTCTCCATTATGATATATTCACATTATAATGCATTATCTGTAGATAAAAGGTTGTGGATTTGCATAAAATGACTTTATTTTGTTGGGGTTTGTTGCTGTTTTTAAACGACTTACTACCGTGTGCTTGTTAGATCACACACATCACAAGGACTATGAATCGGCATCAAACGCACAATAACTGGAATTTAAAACTGTGAAACAAATGATCAATAAACTGTTGGATAGATAGACACTAGGATTTGTGTGCTCGACATTTCTTTGCTTTGTGCCGTGAACTTTTAAATGCTCACTTGTTCAGCGCAGCGCTGCACACTGTGACTCCATGTTGCTTTGAGCACATCATTCTGCACCCGCGATGCGCATACACGCTTTGTGCGCTCTGTTTTGAAGCATTTCATATTATCATGGTTTTGCGCACTGAAAGATTATTAAAAGCCTATATTTTATATACCTAGCCTGCTCAATACATTTAAAATAAGCATCATTTAATTGTATATTATTTCTTTGTAGTGTAGGCTATATAAATATATACACTTCTGAATTCTTGACATTAATATATAAATATAATATATTTGTATCTGCTTTTCCCCAGTAACTGTTTTGTTTGCAATAAATGTACACCTTATGCCAAATATAATTGCAAAATAAAACAGAATTGTTGTGTAACTCAAAATGTTAACTGTACTGTTATTAGTCTAAGCATATTATATCATTAGTAACATTACATATAACACAATAAACCATCATATAGTATATCAGTAGGAGTTTCCTTAAGTCTTTCTGATAGTTTTCTACAGGCAGGTTTACTACAACAGTAGAAAAAAATTCTGAAATTATGGTTTATAGTTTTGGTGTGCCACCCCAAGATTTTAAGTGGCCCCATCTGGCCACCCCTATGAAAAATTTCTGGAGGCGCCACTGGTTCCCTCATGCTATTTTGCAGGTTTAGAAAACAATTGCGCTACTAACCAGGAAAAATTTGTTTAAAGTCAGTGGCGCGTTGCGCATGTTATTCATATGCTATTTTAAGGGCGCATGCTTGGCCATAATAAATGTAGCGTGTGCACAACGCGAATGCACTTTGATTCTCTCATCTACATATAAGCAGCAGTTTTCATTTTTGCAAATCATACATTATTACGATAGATAGATAGATAGATAGATAGATAGATAGATAGATAGATAGATAGATAGATAGATAGATAGATAGATAGATAGATAGATAGATAGATAGATAGATAGATAGACAGTTTATTATAAAAGCATACATCTAGCTTACACATTTACCCAAATTATCATACGCCTTTTTAACCGAAGTTAATTTGGGTGTGTTTCTCCATCCCCAACGTCCCTGACGAGAACGCCGGTCTCCTTGGCTGTGAACCGCTCCTGGCGCGCGCCTGGCAAATCCGCCGTTACAATAGGAATCCGCTTTAGAACAAACGCGTCTGCTCTTAAAGGGAATGTGAGATGATGCTCTGATTGGTTTATTTCACGTTACGCCCAAACCACACCTATGAATAATGAAGCTACTTCAGACCAACCCATTTTAGATTTGCGCCTGGCGCAAGAGTCATTTATCCCGCCGGGAAAATAGCAACAGCGCCGAGACCCGCCCACAAAGTTACTTGCGCTTTGCGCTTTGACACTTGCGTTTCAGATCGTTAAAATAGGGCCCTAAATGTTCTTCTTAGTGGTATTTAGGACTATTTGCCACTAATGATAAATTGCCTCTGTATCGGGAAACAATTAGAAACAACTTCCTGGAGTTATTTATTCAAACACACATTTTGGTTTTTCATGTTTAATGGGGACTTTCCATAGCCATAATGATTTTTATACTATACAAACTGTATTTTCTCTCCCCTTACACTAAACCCTACCCATCACACACACACACACACACACACACACACACACACACACACACACACACTAACCCGACCCCTAAACCTTCCCATCAAACACACACACACACACACACACACACACTTACCTGACCCCTAAATCATACCCATCACACACACACACACAAACCTGACCCCTAAACCTACCCATCACACACACACTAACCCGACCCCTAAACCTACCCATCAAACACACACACACACACACACACACACACACACTAACCTGACCCCTAAACCATACCCATCACACACACACACACACACACACACACACACACACACACACACACACATACACACACACAAACCTGACCCCTAAACCTACCCATCACACACACACTAACCTGACCCCTAAACCTACCCATCACACATACACACGCTGTTTTCCTCATGGGGACCAACATTTTATATATATATATATGTGTGTGTGTGTGTGTGTAGGGAATAGCAGGTTCACATAGAGAGAGAGAGAGAGAGAGAGAGAGAGAGAGAGAGAGACTGGAGCTAATTAAAGATCTGATCTGAACTTGCTCTGTTTTGTGTTGTGAAACGCTGAGATCCAGTCAGTGCAGGTCTTGAGGAAATGCTTGAGGAACTGGTTTCGTTCTGTGTGACGATCCCATCTCTCTTTAGTTTCTTTGGCTTTGGGGTTTTTATCAATCCACTGCATAGTGGATAAATTAAAGACAATAAAGTCTTCTCCATCAAATCCATATTCATCAAAGACAGTCAGATTCACTGATCCATCAGGAAGTTTCTCCAGTTCACAGCCAATTATTCTCTGAAGAACATGATCTACATCACAGAACAACACTCATGAGAAACTCACAGTAAATATAATGTCTGATAATTACAGTTTTTTTGGATTGCTTAAGCACGATTTTCAAAACAGGGCCCGTGTTTTCAAAACACTACACACAGTTAGCACAACCACACACCCAATTAGCAAAACACTACATATCCTTTGCATAATTAAACACTCTTGTAAAAACTATACACTTCTGTTTAAAAACCACACTTTGTTACCATATGAAACACACACGTTTCACATTACTATACTCTGTTTGCACGAGTTTCACTCTGCTGTGATAAACCTAAAACACTTTTAGCACTTCTACTTCCCTATGATTAGATATACAAAAGAAATATATTTTCAGAGTATATTTTGGAATATATGCAAATATTTGAAATTGGCCCAATAAATATATTTCACACTTAACATCATATATTTTTGTTATATTTCAGAATATATTTCAATGTATTTGGAATATATGCCACATATATTTTTTTACTCTTTTGGGGACCCATACAGAAAAAAATACATTGAAAAATATTCTGAAATATAACAAAAAAGATATGATGTTACAGTAAGTGTGAAATATATTAATTGGGCCAATTTCAAATATTTGGATATATTCCAAAATATACTCTGAAAATATATTTTACAGTTTTTCTCAGTCGCTTTGGTGCGTTTTTCACATCATCCCTAACATGTGCAAAATAATAAGTGTATTTCTCAGAACAATTTGTACAAACTGCAATATAAAATAGATATGTTTCTAAAGCTAGTCAGTCACTAAAAATCCTTAGTACATCTCTCAAAAGTAAATATTCATGCCAATGATCATGTCAGTGTCATCAGAATGATAAGTCATTTAGTCATTGTTCATGAACAAGCTCGTCAAAATGTTTAGGCATGTTGTCAATGTAACTGTGTACTTTGACACTATTAACAGGTGTAAACTTAGGCTACAGTTTGGATGACAGTTACTGTATTGAAAATGCACAAGGCTGCACTACTATGGCATATATCAATTTCAAAAGTACTATTTACATATTACAGTTTTTCTCAGTCGCTTTGGTGCATTTCTCATAACACTATTTACATTTGCACAACAGTTAATGCAGTTCTCAAAACAATTAGTACAAACTGCAAAACCTAGTTGATAACCTGCAAAAGCGTGTCACTTGCTCAAAATGGATAGCTCATTCCTCAAAAGCAAGTATTTATGTCAATGAATGTGTCAGTGTCATTAAAAGGAAAAGTCCTGACACCATCGTTTATGAACAAGATAGTCAAATGGCTTTGTCATGTTTTCATTATGACAGTTTACTCAGTAAATGTTTTCCAATGATAAAAGTCAGATCTTGGTGACACAGTGACTACCTGAAAATGCTCAATACAGCACTAAATACTATTTGCACAGCCATTTGAAAAATACAGTAAAGTTACACATTACTGTATGTATGAGGTAACTGAGTACAAGACACTGAATATGTATGTTTCACATTTTTACTGCATATGCTCTTTGCAATTCTAATTTGTTCACAGCATTTTGCAAAAGAAAAAATACACCATTATTTACAACAAAAATAAACCCCCTTTGGGTAGAGCTGTGCACAACTGTAAACAATATTGCAGTAGGCCTATTACAGTTTTTCTCAGTCGCTTTGGTGCATTTCTCATAACACTATTTACATTTGCACAACAGTTAATGCAGTTTTCAAAACAATTAGTACAAACTGCAAAACCTAGTTGATAACCTGCAAAAGCGTGTCACTTGCTCAAAATGGAAAGCCCATTCCTCAAAAGCAAGTATTTATGTCAATGAAAGTGTCAGTGTCATCAAAATAAAAAGTCGTGACACCATCGTTTATGAACAAGATAGTCAAATGGCTTAGTCATGTTTTCGTTATGACAGTTTACTCTGTAAATGTTTTCCAATGATAAAAGTCAGATCTTGGTGACACTACCTGAAAATGCTCAAGACAGCACTATATACTATTTGCACAGCCATTTGAAAAAATACAGTAAAACTACACATTACTGTATTTATGAGGTAACTGAGTACAAGACAATATGTAAGGAATAATTGACGACAGGCCGTTGAATTATTAGAAAAATAATGCACACCCGAGGTGGTAATGCGGTCACGACGCGAAGCGGAGTGGCCGCTCATTATTTTTCTATTGTCTTGTACTCAGTTACCTCATAAATAGGTATTCGAATTCATTCTTTTTTTTTTCCTATTATTGACAGATGACAGACTAGCCAAATAAATGAAACACAAAGCCCTTTTAACAAGTAGGCCTATCAATAATTATTTATTTGTTATATTATCTGCAATAATAATCCGTGCTGCAGGATTATCCATTTATTTAGCCTATATTCAGTTTAATTTTCTATTGATTATAGATAGGAATATACTTTATTTGTTCAAATTAAACTGCATGTTTCCATTGATTGTGAAGCTAGACATTGAAAATTCCAGATCAAGCTCATGCGGCTAAATGTTTTTTTCTTGTTATGAATTGTATCCTATTTTCCGTTATTACCGTTAACTACGCGAAGTGATATGGAACTGTAATGCGGTCAAGACCTGCCTGGAACTACTTTAGCTGTGCGTTTCCCTGAAAATAATGCACACCTTAGAACGTTCGTCAACCAATCAGATTCAAGCATTCAACGGCCCTGTAGTATAAGAATATGTATGTTTCACATTTTTACTGCATATGCTCTTTGCAATTCTAATTTGTTCACAGCATTGTGCAAAAGAAAAAATACACCATTATTTACAACGAACATAAACTCCCTGTGCACAACTGTACACAATATTGCAGTAGGCCTATATACTGTATTGGAACTGAACATACATAGGACTGTAATCATTCATGCACATCCAGACGTTCCTCTCTGTCTGGTCACATAATTTCATCTACATCACAGCGAATATCATCTCTTGCTCAATTGCAAATTGTTCAATTTAGGAGACTTTTTTAGGATTTTTTTTTTTTTTTTTAATGACAGATTTTGACAACTAGTTCAACATTTTTGCATGTAATGACTCAAGCAATGAAATGAGGACTATTAGTTTTATATGGAATGACTATTCAGCATTCACAAGTATAGTTAATTTTGACTGACATGACATAAGTAAATGATAATGTTATAAAACAGCAGAGAGTTGTATGAAAGCAATTGATGCATGTCCAAAAGCATTTGCAATTTGTTGGAAGGAATGAGAAACTGCTACTATGATGTGCACAAATGACTAAATGTTGTGGAGGTTGAACTAACTGTTGTGCAAATGTAAATAGTGATGTGAGAAATGCACCAAAGCGACTGAGAAAAACTGTATGATTACAGTCCTATGTATGTTGTATGTTGAACATACAACATACATAGGACTGTAATCATTCATGCACATCCAGACGTTCCTCTCTGTCTGGTCACATAATTTAATCTACATCCCAGCGAATATCATCTCTTGCTCAATTGCAAATTGTTCAATTTAGGAGACTTTTTCAGCATTTTTTGTTGTTGTTTTATTTTTTAAATGACAGATTTTGACAACTAGTTCAACATTTTTGTATGTAATGACTCAAGCAATGAAATGAGGACTATTAGTTTTACATGGAATGACTATTCATCATTTACAAGTATAGTTAATTTTGACTGACATGACATAAGCAAATGATAATGTTATAAAACAGCAGAGAGTTGTATGAAAGCAATTGATGCATGTCCAAAAGCATTTGCAATTTGTTGGAAGGAATGAGAAACTGCTACTATGATGTGCACAAATGACTAAATGTTGTGGAGGTTGAACTAACTGTTGTGCAAATGTAAATAGTGATGTGAGAAATGCACCAAAGCGACTGAGAAAAACTGTAATGTATGTGGGTTATTGATTGAAAGAGACAAAAGAGATTTAGTTTTTCACAGCTTTTACTAGTTCTACTTTATGAAAGAAAACAACAAAATCATTTACAGTAAGAAAAAGACAAGGGGCACAAAGGAAAATAAAAACTAAATTAGAAAGAAACACAGGAAACCCCCCTAAGGCATAACTTTGCCCGCACCACTGTTCTAGTGCTGTTTCTGCAGAAGATGCACCTTTGAGCAATTTTGACAACTGGTTGATTGTTGGTTGAACTAACACTTTACATTCCTTGAGTGAGGGTCAATTTCACCTGCACGAGTCATCAAATCATCGTTTTTGTACAAAAGGTCTAATAGAAATGTGTAAAACTATGCTTGACAGTTTATGACAAATAGTTAAACAATTTTGCATGTAATGGCTTATGCAAGGAACTAATGCCTAGATATTTTGAGGGGTAAGACTATTCAACAGAGAACCATCTACTATATTTTGATCAACATGACATGAGCAATTGAAAATGTGGAAAAAAGCTGACACTTGTACATTATCAATTGCAATATGTACAAAAGCAATTGCAATTTGTTCAAAGGAATAAGAAATTGCTTTATTGATGTGCACAAGTGACTAGATGATTTGGAATTTGTACAAGTAGTATCAAGAATTGCACTTTTGATCTAAGAAATGCACCAAAGCAACTGAGAAAAACTGTAAATATATTTATTTTGTGTATGGGTACCATCAACAAAGTACAAATATAATGTAAATTCACCAAACACTACACAAGACCAATGTTGCAGACTGAAGAAACTCATTTATTTCTCAACACGCCCAAAATGTTGACCTGGAGATTCATAATACTGTAACAAAATGTCACTTTACGTATTGTACTTTAAGTTTACTGTAAAAAAAAAAAAAAAAAAAACCTAGACATTGTCTCTTCGCCTAGCTGGATCTGGCCAGAGAATTTCATCAACATTGCAGGCAATGCTGTCATTAGCAAGACACCTTGGAAAGAAACGTCTTGAATGACTGCTGCTTTTTATAGTGCTTATACACCTAATTGGTGTGTCTACAATTAAGCAAACAAGTGTTTGCACATCTGATGACTGTGTTGAACCAATTGGTTGGACGGTGCGGTAATTTGACAGTCAGTGCTTTGGTATTGCAAGGAAGTGACTTCATGACAGATTTTTGTGTGTAATGTTAAGTGTGCTTAGTTTTTTGCAAATCACTGTGTGTAGAGTTTTGCAACAAGTGTGAGGTTGACAATGTGCTTATAGTTGTGCAAATATGGGCTGATGTTTTGCTTCTTGAGTGTAAGGTTTTGCTAATAGTGTACTACTTTTAATTTTAGTGAGTAAGCAATCCAAAAAAACTGTAATAAGAGTAAAGCATGAATCTCACCAGAACACAGTGAGTCTGTGCAGTTTGACAGAGTCCTGATCTGATGTAGGAACCAGTCTCTAGAATCAGGAGGATCTTCAGGAGCTTCAGTCCAGTCTTTATCAGTCAGAATCCAGACTCGCTCTTCATTACTGAAGTGTTTGATCCGTCTGTCATCATAAACACACACAGCACTGAACTCTGGGAATGAGTCTGATTTGGTCAGGACTGTAAACTTGTAGTGGAGGAAGTGTTTCTCTGAGGAACATATGAAACACAAGCAACAATGGAAACATGAAGCAACTAAAATGTATTTGTTCAGAACAAAGACAGCAAAGCTGAGCAAAGTAGGATTACAACACAATAAAGGACAACACATTATGCAAAACGATATAGGTGAAATTATGTATGCTATAAAACACAACATCTTAAATTTAACCAGAAAACAAACTCAAATTGTTGATGTAACTGGTGTCTGTCGAACAGAAGGAAGTGCTGTATACGGACAGAAAAAAGCTTGTTTCTTACCTTGCTGTGCATCGCTTAGAAAAGAGCAAAACAATAAAAAACTAAATAAAATCATTCTTGTGTGTGTGTGTGTTCACTACTCGCTGCTCCTAATGTGTGTGCTCTAACTTGGATGTGTTAAACGCAGAGGACAAACTCTGGGTATGGCTTACTATACTTCACCTTCACATCATGTCACTTGTGTCTGTGTACAGATGTTTATATTCTGTGCGTTCAGGAAATGAGAAAATGAGGAAATGAGAAAACACTTGCTTGATGGAATCACAAAACGTGTCTGTCTGCATTCCTGAGCTCATGTCAAGTCAAGCTCCGTTTCAAAGCAGCTTCATAATATTAAACACAATCTCTTACACAGCTCTAATAAGACAATAGTGTCATCATTCACACAGTTCAGTTCAGCTCAATGACTGTCAACTTCAACGAGTGGCCAGAATGTGGAGAACAACATAAAGGCATGAGATGCAATAGGATCTTACTCAAGTACTGAAGAGCTACAGCATTTAGGGCCTTAGAAGAAATCAGCACCATTTTTTTTTTTTTTTCCAATGTTTAATAAGTAAATGCAGAATGGAGCAAATACCTCTGCTGCATTTCGGACCAGCTATTCATATGACTTGTGTGCTATATTCACACATATACAAGTCTTCTACAGTTATGACAGGTTAATGCGAGGAACAAACTGAAACTGAATTCAAACTGCACATATTCAAAGTTGGTACAAATTTGTTTGCCCCCCCACCCCACACACACACACACACACACACACACACACACTCCTTTTTCCCGTTCACAATAGAACCAGCAGGAACACGACTTAAAAAGGCAAACAGAGTCAGATTTGATTTCATGTTGATTTAAAGCAGTTTGAACAAGTGTGTTAACAACACTCAGCTTCTGTGTGGTCTATGAAAACACAATAACATTCATCTCACAAATAATCCATGATTTTATGACAGTTTTTAAACAAAGTTACTCAACAATTATACACTGTGTAAAAACCTGTTATAAACGTCACTTTCAGATTCCTGAACTTGGTTCCCTTTCAGTCGCTCACGTTCGACGTAACGTCGACGTGACGGCGTAATTGGGATCACTTCAGGGAGCCCTATCAACTTCGAGTGTCTACAGAACGAGCCAATGAACGTTGGCGTGCGTGAATCGCGTCACGCGCCCCGCCCCGCCGCGCGGGTATAAACAGGAAGCGGGCGCACGCACACATTGTCTTTCACTTCGGAGCCGAGTTTCTATGAGACTTTTTGTCTATCAGAATCAGCCTTTGAAGACTTCAAAAAGAGGATCATCTCTCTGTTCCTGTGTTGGTGTGACGGCGCGATCAGCGGTGGCCGCGAGCATTGCAGCTCTCAACTGCTGTTTCACAGCACTGTGTTTGTGTTTGTGTGTGTGTGTGTGTGTGTCGGTTCGGTGGGCGTTTCCTCTGTGTGTGCATTCACACTGCGGCTACCCCTGGGTGCCTCAACACAAAAGAGAGTTTTCTAAATCCTTTTTTATTTTTACTAAAAGAGCAACACAAGCGTGACCCTGCGTCTTTTTCAAGATGTCATTCCGCTTGTGCGTTTCTGGATGCCGTCGTTCCCTGGCGCCAGCAGATGGCCACAGCAGTTGCCTCTCGTGTTTGGGCATTCAACACGCTGAGGCAGCTTTTGTGGATAGTTCATGTTCCCATTGCGGGAATATGACTATCGCAGCGCTTAGATCGAGACTCGCTTACCTCAAGGGAGGTGCAGTCCCCTCGCCTATGCCCCGATCTAGTGTCTATTCTGCCCCGCAGAATAGACCTACTTCAGTGCATGACCAGGGTGATCTGAGGATTACCGTGAGGGCTTCCCCGTCGAGTCATCCTCCGCGGGCCCCTCACGCCTCACAAGCGCTGTCGCCATTGGGGCCCCTTAGTGAACGTCTTGGTCCTTCTCCGGAACGGCCAACCGTTTCCTTTGGGGCTCCAGCTGACGATCAGATGTCGATCGCAGCATCGGAGGGGGAGCTGTCCTCTGGAAATGACGACTCGGCTGCGTTGCCCCCCTCGGGGTGTGTAGCGTTGTCCGAGCCAGATCCAGAATGGACTGCTATGCTTTCCCGGGCCGCCGAGAAGGTTGGGCTTGCGTGGAATCCTCCACCACGTCCCGAACCTTCTCGGTTGGACGATTGGTTTCTCGGGGCGGGCCGTGCTGGTTCTCAGTGCGCCGCCCCGATACCTTTCTTTCCGGAAGTGCATGAGGAGCTTTCTAGGACGTGGAAGGCACCGTATAGTGCCCGAAGCCGTTCTAGTGGCTCCTCACCCCTCGCCACCCTCGACGGCTGGGCAGCTAAGGGGTATGTGGATATCCCCCCAGTGGAGCGGGCCGTCGCGATGCAGCTGTGTCCGGCGTCCGCTTCCTCTTGGCGGGGTAATCCACGCCTCCCGTCCAAGGCCTGTAAGTTTTCGTCCGGTCTAACGGCGAGGGCTTACAAGGCCTGTGGACAGGCTGCTTCCGCCCTCCATGCCATGGCGCTCTTGCAGGTCCACCAGGCCCAGGCGCTCATGGACATGAACGAGGGTGGTTCTGACCCAGAGCTCCTCCGGGAGCTCCGTGTGGCAACCGACCTCGCCCTCCGGGCGACGAAGGAAACCGCACGTTCAGTTGGTCAGGCGATGTCCACCTTGGTGGTCCAGGAGCGCCACCTTTGGCTCAACCTGGCGGATATGAGGGACACCGATAAATATCGGTTCCTGGATGCCCCTCTTTCCCAGGTTGGGTTGTTCGGCGACGCGGTCGAGAGCTTTGCCCAACAGTTCTCGGCCGCACAGAAGCAGACGGAGGCCATCCGGCACATCCTGCCCCGGCGGATCGCTGCTGCTCCCACCCGTCCGCCGGCCGCAGACCCTCCGTCTACTCGTCGCCGAGGTCGGCCTTCTGCGGCGTCCTCCGCTCCCGCTAAGCCCCAGCAGCAGCAGCAACCATCCAGGCCTCAGCGCGGAGCAAGCCGTAGGAAGCCGACCCCGCCCGTCCAGGCCGCTGCCAAACCAGGAGGCAAGCGACGGTGCAAACGACCCTGAGACGGGCGGCCCGGAGGTGGATCAAGTTGCTCTTCAGGAGATGGCGAAGGCGCCACTCCTTCCCCCGGTGGAGGGCCGGGCGGAGAATCTTTTGTTTCCTTTTCTTTTTGTTCCGCCACTGACTTCCTGGGCGCTGGCTCACGGCGCCTCGCTGACAGACATCTGTAGAGCTGCGGGCTGGGCGACACCTAACACTTTCGCTAGGTTTTATAGCTTACGTGTTGAGCCGGTTTCTTCCTGTGTGCTCGCTTCTACTAGCCGGTAACACCGAAGTTCCCGCTCTAGTGTCGGCTTGCTGCGCCACTCCCTTCCTAGGAACGGATACGTGCGCTTTTTACTCCAGTCGAGTTCCCCATTGGCGAACCCTGTGAGTTCCTCCGCACCCCTTCGGCAGTCGGACGTTGCGGAGCGTCCGACGCCAGGCCTAGTGCTCGTATGTTTGTGTAACTTGTGCTAGGCTGGGTTCCATATGTGGTGATCCCTGCGGCGATCCCATATGTGTATTCTTCCACGACCAGTTCCCTGCGGTGAGCCCGTGTCTTCCCTTGGCAGAGTCTGCTCTGCCGTCACTGTCCGGTGTGTCTCCCCCTTCGGGTGGAGCCACCCCAGTGACATTCCATATGTCGCACTGCCCCTTCGGCCAGTCCATATGTGTATTCTCCACATGTTACCTCCCTTCGGGCAGGATGTGGCTCCGCAGCGTTCTTTCCCCTGGAGAGGTACGCTTTCCCAGTGTTATCCAAGAGTTCCGCTGTGTGGGGTATAATGGAACAGCAGTTGAACTCCCTCTACGCAGATCTTCCGCCCCAGCAGTTGGGGGTCTGAGAGTCTTGCGTAGGGCGCTGGATGTGGCAGCAACCGTGGCGTTTTCCATGGGATCCCAATTACGTCGTCACGTCGACGTTACGTCGAACGTGAGCGACTGAAAGGGAACGTCTCGGTTACTGATGTAACCCTCGTTCCCTGAAGGAGGGAACGGGAGACGTAACGTCCCGTCGCCACCGTTGCTGACCATCGCTGCATGGCCGTCACAAATCTCGGCTCCTCAGCGAAAAACAATGTGTGCGTGCGCCCGCTTCCTGTTTATACCCGCGCGGCGGGGCGGGGCGCGTGACGCGATTCACGCACGCCAACGTTCATTGGCTCGTTCTGTAGACACTCGAAGTTGATAGGGGCTCCCTGAAGTGATCCCAATTACGTCGTCACGTCGACGTTACGTCTCCCGTTCCCTCCTTCAGGGAACGAGGGTTACATCAGTAACCGAGACGATATTTTTGGTGTGCTGAAGAATTAAACCCTCATTAACTGATATCAACATTCATCTAAATTAATCAGACTCTCTCCTAGGTTTCTGCTTAATGTGTGTAAAACGCTTTACCTGAGAGTGTCAAGTACAGCAGAATTAATATTTCATCTGATTAATGCAGATTATCTTTGGTTATTTCATATCCATGTTTTAACAAACGCTCTGCTGGATTTGATCAGAAACAGACACACATGAAGCTGATCATATATTACGAGCTCTGCACAGATTTAGTGTTTGATTAGTAAAAGATGCATCAAAGAAAAAACTCTCAAGACTTTTTTTTATTATTATTCTTGACAAAAAAACTGTAAAACTTCTTATTCTTGTATATTTTTTTGTTGTTGTTGAAAGAATATTTGATCTCCTTTGGCTATCGGACACATGCTGTATTCATATTAGCTGAGATAACTGCCAGATATCAGTCAAACCTAAACATCATGTTGTCTAATACATGAACACACACTCACAGTTACTCAAGACTAGCGCACACTGAATACAACACATTATGCATCAAAACAACTTGCACTGCATTCAAGCTCTCTACATTTGATTCCTGGCAATCAAACCACATGGATTGCCAACATATCAAATCTAGTGAGTTGCCTAGTTATTTTCTAACATGTGATGCTGTACATCTAGTCTCACAGTTAAAAGACTCATTTATTTATTAATATTGCATATTTAACACATGTTGTCCAAAGAGGCACATTTACAGTAGCATCTGTCAGACACTTCAGAGTCTTACACGCCATAAAGCATCTGGACATTTGATCAGCACATGTTCCCTGGGAATCAAACCCGTGACCTGATAATGATTAGTCCAATTACAGGAAAACTATGAGGAACGCCGGAAATATCTGTATCTCTATAGTGTTCCTGTAGCTCAGCCAATCATGACACAGCATAATGAAGTTAATATTACAAACACACACAAAGTCCCCTGACAGGATTTAAAACACATAATATTAATAAAGTAAATATTACAAACACACACAAAGTCCCCTGACAGGATTTAAAACACATAATATTAATAAAGTAAATATTACAAACACACACAAAGTCTCCTGACAGGATTTTAAACACATAATATTAATAAAGTAAATATTACAAACACACACAAAGTCTCCTGACAGGATTTATCTTTTGAAAGAAAGGATCTTGGTCATTACACAAATTCAGCCTGAAGAGTTTAACCATGGCCGCTGAAAGTTACATAATCACGATAATAACTCTTACAGTAAATGATGTATTACACTAGTAACCAGAGAAGAGAGACTGATCATAATAATTCAGGAAATGCCTGTAAAATAACAGTGTTTACGCTTTATTTAAATTAGGATATTTTACTTTAATTTCAAGGTTTTTGTCTGGCAGTCATTTGATAGGTTTATCATTTAACTGTTTTGTTACTGTTTAAACTTTTTTTTTTGTGTGTAAGTTTACGTTTGTTATTTAAGAAAACAGAAGAAATAGTGAATCAAAAGTACAGTAATTTTTCTGCATTAAAATGTAAATTACTGTAATTTCTCATTTGTCATAATTTGTTTGTAATTTTTACAGTTTTGAGTACAATTTAAAATAATTAAAAAATCAGTTATTTTCTGTAAAATTAGTTTTTTTACAGTGTAGGATTATGCCTTTCCAATCTCCTAGACCACTGTACAAACATTGCAAAATCAACCTTTTATGATTTATGCTATTTTTTTTAGAACAAAAACATTCTATACATAATATATACACTAACTACATATACACGATAATTGTAAGGAATTATATACAAAAAACATATATAAAAACAATCTAGGCGATCTGGGAATAGATCTGCGGAGTTCCTGATCACTCTTGGGCCGGTCAACCTCCTTCTTAGTTTCAACATTTCGTATCCGATTCCCCCTCCTGAAACAACAACAGAGAATCATGTTACATGTAACACATATAATATGTTCTCGATCCTTTGAAATATTCAAGAAACTGTCAAATGTAAAATATCTGATACCTATTTTAATCTAAACATAAAGGAACACAATAAAAAGTGACCGTCATGATTAAGTATTCGTACTAAAACTAAAAGTTGTCACCAATTAGAAATGGATGAATGAACAAAAATTAAAGCCTCTTGCCGAACATAAGAATACTGTATTTTCAGAATCAACCAAATTGAAAACCGTTTAATTTCTCTTGGTTTATTTTCTATCGGGGCGCGGATACAGTCAAACTATCCAGCTCAAAAAATATCTTTAAGAGAAGAATATTTACAAACAACAGATTTAAAACTGTAACAATCATGTTGAATATGTTGAACTCACCGTTTGACACTTTCTTTTTGTTGATCCACCAACAAATGAGAACTAGAAGTAGAAGAAGAAATGCTGCCGCTCCTCCTGTCATCTAAAGCCAGAAACGTTCTGTTTCACAGTCAAAACATCCTCCATCTGCAGAATGAAGAATATATACAGTATAATTATATATAACCAGAAACATTATGAATGCTTATCACCTGTTGAACTGAATCAAGGCACTTTAACTGTATTTGTTTGTGATCAGAAACATGAATCTATTTCAGCATCATCATGTTCTCCTGATACAATATGCCTGATGCAGAAGCACCATTACTGTATAGATATCATTCATATTCACTCAAGAGTGTATTTATGATCATATTTACCCCAGTTTACTGTAACTGGTTCTGTCAGACTGCTGTGAGTGAGCAGACAGTCGTAAGATCCTTCATGGTTTGTGTCGATCTTTACACTGATTCTCATCTGAAAGGTTTCATCTTCATTTGGTCTGATTCCAGAAGATGTTTGATCCTCAAGATTAATTCTGTTCAATCTAATGTTCATCTGAACATCTCTGGGGTAGAAACCAGTGGCCAGACAGACCAGAACCAGTTTACTTTCATCATCAGGAGATTTACTCACAGAGACATGAACATCTGTAGAACCTGGAGATGAAAGACAAATAAAATCATGATGAAACTGATTCTGTCTCGATGGTTTCTGTGTGGTGAAAAAATTAGCATTCTTAATTTTATCAATAAAATTCATCATTATAAATTCATCTTTTGTGTTCCACATAAGGGAAACAACAAGGGTAACAAAATGATGACAAGGTAAATTAGCCTTTTAACCAAAGGTTTGTCTTTATAATTCTGTTTAAGTCTTAACATTATCTGATAAACATCAACTCCTGTAGACCAGATGAACATGATCTGCAGCATTTCCTTAAGGATCTTCAACTCATATAGACAAACACACACACATACACACACACACACACACACACACACACACACACACAGTTAATTAAAGTGATCTGATCAGAACTTACTCTTATTTGTGTTGTGAAACGTTGAGATCCAGTCAGTGCAGGTCTTGAGGAAATACTGCAGGAACTGGTTTCGTCCTGTGTCACGATCCCATTTCTCTTTGATTTCTTTGGCTTTGGGGTTTTTATCAATCCACTGCATAGTGTCATAATTAAAGGATATAAAATCTTCTCCATCAAATCCATATTCATCAAAGACAGTCAGATTCACTGATCCATCAGGAAGTTTCTCCAGTTCACAGCCAATTATTCTCTGAAGAACATGATCTACAATCACAGAACAACACTCATGAGAAACTCACAGTAAATATAATGTCTGATAATTAATAAGAGTAAAGCATGAATCTCACCAGAACACTGTGAGTCTGTGCAGTTTGACAGAGTCCTGATCTGATGTAGGAACCAGTCTCTAGAATCAGGAGGATCTTCAGGAGCTTCAGTCCAGTCTTTATCAGTCAGAATCCAGACTCGTTCTTGTGTTTGATCCGTCTGTCATCATAAACACACACAGCACTGAACTCTGGGAATGTGCCTGATCTGGTCAGGACTGTAAACTTGTAGTGGAGGAAGTGTTTCTCTGAGGAACATACAGTATTAAAAAACAAGCTATGAAAACATTGACAAATGGTGGATAAAACTAATTTAAAACCTGAAAACATATTACACTATAAAGTATACTGTAAAACTGTATTTTATTTTACATTATATTTTATACTACTCACAGTATGTTTGCAAGCGACTGAAATTTGTAGGTCGCATCTAGTCAACTGAAACTAATGAGCTGTGTTCTTATCTTCCAGCCCATCGCTAAATAGAGAGAGAAACAATACAAAAATGAGCAAAAACATTCTTATGTCTACAGAACATTTAAAAAGTAGAGTCAATCAACCATTTCGTCCATTATATTTCAGACGAGCGTCTTGAACAGATTAAACTTTGAAGCGAATGTTTATCTCCTCTCTTGCGGGTTGTAAAAAAAAAAAAAAAAAAAAAAAAAAAAAACTTTCCCTTTAAAACCTCACTTATCGGGCTTATGCTACTCTGAATGCCTGAACTTTGTATTTTGAGCACTTCTTTTGTTGCTTTTGCCTCTTCTTGATGACTCGCTTAATTTAGTCCTAATTTGTAAGTCACTTTGGATAAAAGCGTCTGCTAAATGACTAAAAAAATGACTAAATGTTGTATTGAGCGTCAGGTGTATCAGCTCACTGTCGCCCCTCACTGGCTGCTGGAGGAACCACACTTTCGTTTTCATTCCTGACGTCACGTGTTGAAGTCCAGACGTAAAAATAATTTAAATTCGAAAAAAAATAAAAATAAAAAAATAATAATTTAAATTCGATGATCTTTTTAAGACTTAAAAGACATTTTTGTTATCTTAAAAGACAGTTTTCACACTATAGTTTCTGAGAGCATAAACTGTGAACATACATCAAAACATTCTGTCACGGCCAAACAGGACAATCAAATGAATGTAAATGAATATTAATCTTACTCCATAAAATAATCCCTATACCATTCTGTGCCATAAGGTTTTCTGCAGTCATTTGAAAAATGTAAGTGCAGACTGAAATTAAATTCAGTTATTACTAAAATATGCACAAATTGTAAAAAAAAAAAAAAAAAAAAAAAAAAAAAAAACAGGCATACGGAACTGGACACGCCTCTTCTCGAGTCTCATCCAATCAGTGTCGACTTCGTCAGACGGGCCTCCGTCATGTGACACAAATATAAATAAGTGATGCATTTGACTTCTGTTATTTTCACTTTTTGATTTAGTTTTATCATCACTATTGTGTGGATGGTGAAGTTTCTCTAAATATGCCATGTGATTGAAATATAATTAATTTAGGATCATAAATTAAGATTTAAAAAAAAGTTGAAAAATAGTCAAAATTGATTTCATGTTGATTTAAAGCACTTAGAAGCAGCGAGACAGATATTCAGCTTCAGTGTGTATATGGTCTATAAAATTACAAACACTTTCACCTCACAAATAATCAATACGTTTTATGAATTAACTATTAGTTTTTAAACAAATTTAAACAATTAAAAAATATATTTTTATTTAATAAATGTTGCTGATCGCTGAACTTGTATATATTGGTGTGCTGAAGAATCAGATCCTTCAACTCTTTAACAAAGTTAAATTGAATGAAATGTAAATGAATCCATATCAGTCTCTGATAAAGACACGTGTGTAAAAGTCATCAGACGGTATTTTTACAGTAGTTTATTAAACAGCTTCACCTGAGATTGTCAAATACAGCAGGATTAATATTTCATCTCCAGATAGTCAAAGATGCACAAACACTATTAAAGCTGTGACAGTTAAAAGCATGAAGTGAACACACTGAATTACATAGACAGCATTTCTGGGCATCATAGTCTCAAAACCTACAGTTAATACATATTATATATTCTATATTACATGATTTTCTACATGATCTGAGAGAAATGTCTTATGATATTCATAAGCATCATATTTCACCATATCCAGTACATAAACAAAACTCACACTCAAGACTCATTTATTTCTTAATATTGCACATTTAACATGTTGTCCAAAGAGGCTCATTTACAGTACGCATCTGACAGACACTTTTACAGCTTTACATTTGATCAACACATGTTGCCTGGGAATCAAACCTGTGATCTTGTGCTTGCTAATAATCATGATTAGCAAAATAACAGGAACACTATAAGGACATCTTAATCTAATTTAATCATGATGCAAAAAAATACAAATATGCTTTTCCACACTCATAACAACATGTTTTACACAGACTCAAAAACTAGAAAGAAAACGAGTGATCTGACAGTATTTAAAAACGTCATTTGAAAGGAAGGACTTTGATTCCAGCGGAGGATCATTACATAAAATCAGACTTTAACCGTAACTGCTAAACGTTTGTATAAAATTTCCCAGTGCTGAAAATATTATAACTCATGCACCGCATAATAATCTCACTTCCTTTTAGCCCGTCTCATTTGATCATCTTACATGGGTTTCTTGGTAGGATGAATGATAATATTTCCTGGTAACAGCTGAATGTAATGCCCAGAAATAGCATTTTAGTTTAGCATATTATCTAATTGCAATATGTAATACTAATTCTTGATTAGTTTTTCCCCACATTATGATTTACTACAAGGTAAAATAATGAAATAATAAATGACTTGGCTTTGCAATTTATAATACTTAGTTCTTAAAGGTGATGAGTTTGAGTTTTATGTTAAATCTGTTAATAATTCACTGTTAGTTTGGCTGACACTTGTCTGTGTTTAACTGGTTTGAACAAGCGTTTCAAATGTGTTTTCTGTTTCACTTTTGATCAGATCACAGAAAACAGAAGCTTTTAAACTTTCAGATGTTTCACTAAAACACCAATTCACAATTCACTGTCCATTTGACTGAAACTAAATTTCATGTAAAACATTATCATGTGATCTCGACCCTTTGAAATGTTTCAAGAGACTATTAAATGTGAATTGTGTCATAATTCTACTGAACATAAACAGGAACTGTCATATTGTTAATGAATCAGAGCTGACTCGGGTTAGAAAATGCTGATGGAAACAGAAAACAAACAGCCTTTTTGCAGAACTAAACTGGATAATGAGAATACAGTGTGTGCATTCAGAATGAACGAACATGAAAAACATTTCATTTATTGTCTGTAAACCTGTTCACGTCTCAGTGTCTGTGGATCCATCAGTATTGAGCTCATGATCGAATCTCATCAGCTGGACAGGCCATCTGTATCTGATCATCCACTGCGCCATAAGAGGAAGATTTTCTCACCTGACCTAAAGATACAGTATAATATAAATAACAATATTATAAATAACCTTACCTTGTAGTCTGTTGTCAAATGAAATCCAAATCATGAAAAAAATCACTGTTCACATATTTCTACTGTCATATACTTCAACTGTCCATATATTTCACAAAGTCTTTAAACAATGATATATAACCAAACCAAAGATTTAAAGCTTCAATGATCATGCAGAATATTTATAACTCACCATTTCTTCTTTTCCTCTTGAAGGAGAAGTAACTGATCGAAGTAAACGCAGTGAGAACTAGAAGTAGAACTGCAACTCCTGCTGTAACAATCCATATTTCACAGTCAATACAAGTTCTGTCTGCAGAGTGAACATAAAATAACAATAATTAGAAACAAACTAATATATTTTTAAATAAATGTTTTATATCAACATCACAAACTATTAGACTGAGTTGAGGCACTTTAATTGTTTGTGGCCGGCAACATTAATCCAAATCAGCATTATCATGTCCTCCTGTTACAACACTGTAACAAACTATTGTATTTTTTTTTTTTTTTAGTTTAAAAAGGTTTATTTGAACAATAAGACAAATTAAAAAACAACAATCAAACGATAAAAATTGATATGTACAACATAAAAAAAGAAGAAGAAAAAAAAGAAAAAAACTCACATGATAAAAGAAAAAATATGTCATTGTTCAAAAAGGAGTGGGAAGAAGCTAGCGCTTATTCAATCCCACCTCCTTGCCACACACAATTAACTACCTTGTATGATATTACAATATCTATGGATTAATAATTAATAGTAGTAATTAGTATAACAATAACAGTTACACCATTAATAGACTATCAATTTAATAATAATGTATTTAATAATAATGATATTAATAAACATCAATATCATAACAATTTCAATAACTAATCATTATCACTACCATTACCACAATAACTATAATTAGTATAATAACAATGATGACAACAATAATCAGTGAAAATCACAACCCCTCATTTTTGTATCTTTCAAAGACCATATTCTTATATGATGATTTAAAAGAATGTATATTAGGAGATTGCCTGTGTTCGTCCTTCATCCCATTCCACAGTTTTACCCCACATACAGACACACAAAAACTCTTCCTGGTGGTTCTGACCAGATGCATTTAAAAAATTTTGTCCCCCCGTAAATTATAACCCCCGTCTCTCTGGCTGAAAAGATTTTGGATGTTGAGTGGTAGTAAATTCTTGCTAACTTTAAACATGATCAGTACTGTGTAATATTGAACCAGGTCCTGAAGTTTAAATAATTTTGATTGTAAAAACAGAAAATTTGTACGATCCAAATACCCAGCTTTGTGTATGACACAGACAGCCCTTTTTTGCAATACTGACAGTGAGTATAGTGAATTTTTATAATTGTTTCCCCAGATCTCTATGCAATAGATGAAGTATGGAAGAACTAATGAGCAATACAAAATATGAAATGAATTGTAATCTAAAAATTGCTTTATTTTATTTATAATTCCAACGTTCTTGGCGACTTAGTTTTGTATGTGTCTGATATGGGGCTTCCAACTGAGTTTATTGTCTATTATCACACCCAATACCTTAATTTCCTTTACATTTTCAATTATTATATTATCAATTTTAATATATTCATTATCCTTATTTCTATAATTACCAAATGTTATTACCTTAGTTTTCTCTATATTCAGTGATAATTTATTACTATCCATCCATTTTTTAACTTTGTTTAATTCATTATTTATACAATTACTTTACTATACTCATTTCCAGAATAAAGTATATTAGTATCATCAGCAAATAATATTAACTTTAAATAATTTATTGTTAAATAATTTTGGACCCAAAATTGACCCCTGGGGGACCCCACAAGCAACCTCCATACACTCAGACTTATATTCACCCATTTCCACAAACTGTTTTCTCCCAGATAGATAACTGGTAATCCAGTCCAGTGCCACTCCCCTAACACCATACGGCTGCAGTTTATTAATTAGTATTGAATGATTTATTGTATCAAATGCTTTTTTTAAATCTATAAATACACCAACTGCATATTTTCCTTGATCTAATGCATTTATTATTTCCTCCTTTACTTCCATTAATGCGAGTGATGTTGTACTCTTTGCTCTCAATCCGTATTGACTTTTGATGTTTTGATGTTTATTGAGGGAGTTTTCCAGTCTGCTGTTAAAAAGTTTTTCCAGGATTTTTGAAAACTGTGAGAGGAGTGACACTGGTCTGTAGTTTGTATATAAGTGTTTGTTCCCTTGCTTGAATAATGGAATCACTTTTGCTGTTTTCATATTTTGTGGAAATGAGCTGGTTTGTAACGATAAATTACAAATATATGTTAATGGTTTTGAAATGCTGTCGATAACTCTTTTAACCAATGCCATATCAATATCATCACAGTCAGTAGAGAATTTATTATTACAATTTCTAACAATTGTCTTAACCTCCAACTCATCTACTGCCGAAAGAAAGATTGAGTGAGAGTTGTTCTTAATCAGTGTTCCAATCATGGTATCTCTTCCTTGATCTAAAATCCTTGCTGCCAACTCTGGTCCCACATTCACAAAAAAATGTATTCATTTAATTAACTACGTTGTTCATATCATAATTATTATCATGGTTATCAATAAAATATTCTGGATATATAATTTTCTTTGTTCCACCTTTACTTAGCTTGTTTAATATGTCTCAGATACCTCTTATACCATTCTTAATTTTAACGGTAAAAGACTGTAAAAATGCTAAAACAACCTGTTAATTGGTTAACAGAAAGTTTCCATTCTATATACGATGAATAACTGTGATAGATTTTACAGAAAAATACCGTTAAGTTTTTAACCATAGTTTTTTCTAATCAGTTGTGTACATTAGGGTTTTATGTTACATTTAATGTTGTTAAAATAATGTTTATTGCATGGAAAAGCTGCTTATGACGAGCTTTGATTCATCATGTGACTCATCTCCTCTGTGATTGGTGGTTGTCAGTGTATTACAATGATACAAAACAGATATTAGTACCTCAATAGGACGGTATTATATCAGATAATGAGATATGCTATTTTACTGTAAATTTAAGTTAAGTCTGTAAAACCTAAAATGTTGCTACCATGTTTTTTACAGTAAATTTCTGGCAACCACAGCTGCCGTTTTCCTTTACCATAAATTGACAGTGTGAGTGACTGAATTAATGGTGGATATTTACCCCAGTCTACTTCAATTGGTTCTGTCAGACTGCTGTGAGTGACCAGACAGTCGTAAGATCCTTCATGGTTTCTGTCGATCTTCACACTGATTCTCATCTGAAAGGTTTCATTAGTATTTGGTCTGATTCCAGAAGATGTTTGATTCTCAAGATTAATTCTGTACAATCTAATGTACATCTGAACATCTCTGGGGTAGAAACCAGTGGCCAGACAGCTCAGAACCAGTTTACTTTCATCATCTGGAGATTTCCACGCAGAGACAAAGACTTTTGGTTTACCTGAAGAAGGAAATAATAATGCATTAAATTCTCTTCCAATGACAGTAGTTATGTGGTGAACGCAGCATAAGCTCATTGTTTCGGTTCAGGAGGAACTGTAAAAGGTGTTTGTGGTGCTCAGTGACTGACATCTGTCTAATCATCTCATCCCTGTTTGGATTTCCATCCCTATTGAAGCCGGACGATGACATCAGAGTTTTTTCCATAGAGTATACAGTATATATACAGTATATACTATATATATATATATATATATATATATATATATATATATATATATATATATATATATATATATTAACTAAATTAATAACCTTTTTACAGCAAAAATGAAACATCACTGAACTTACTTGAGATGGACTGTGACGCTATTTTCTTCTAGAAACAAACTTTGTTGCATTATTTTCCTGTTATCTCTGTAAAGCAGCTTTGAAACTTTCTGTATTGTATAAAGCGCTTTATAAATAAATCTGACTTGACTGTGTTTTATGTTTGGATTATCTTCACTTGTACTTGACTTTTCACGACCCCCCCACCCTACCCAACACACACACACACACACACACACACACACACACACACACACACACACACACACACACACACACACAAAGTATATAATAAAGTGATCTGATCAGAACTTACTCTTATTTGGGTTGGTAAACTTTGAGATCAAGTCAGTGCAGTCCTTGAGGTGACGCTTCAGGACCTTGTTGCGTCCAGTTTGACTGTTCCATTCCTTTTTTATTTCTTTGGCTTTGGGGTTTTTATCAATCCACTGCATCGTGTCAGAATTAAAGGATATAAGATCTTCTCCATCAAATCCAAATTCATCAAACACAGTCAGATTCACTGATCCATCAGGAAGTTTCTCCAGTTCACAGCCAATTATTCTCTGAAGAACATGATCTACAATCACAGAACAACACTCATGAGAAACTCACAGTAAATATAATGTCTGATAATTAATAAGAGTAAAGCATGAATCTCACCAGGACACTGTGAGTCTGTGCAGTTTGACAGTTTGTACAACAGATATTTGTACCAGTCTCTAGAATCATCTGAATGTGGATCTGAAGACAAGTACTCAGTCAGAATATTTCTTATCCAGGCTTTAACTTCCTTACAGTAATGAGAGATCTTTCCATCATCACACAGACCCAGAGAACTGAAATTAAACGAGTGTCCTTTGGTCATGGACGTAATCATGTAGTGGAGATAGTGTCTCTCTGAGGAACATATAAAACACAAACAACAATAAAAACACTTTTTACTGGAGCAAAAATTCTTACCAATAGGGTGCCATAAATATATTGACTATACTGATTTAATTTAATTACAGCCTTTTGATAAGCTAAGTGTACTAAGCCATATAGCAATTTCAGTTCTAGTTCAATCAACAGATGCTTTGCCAAAGCAGTGTTGCAAAACACAATGGTAGAGACCTTTTATGTTATTATGAAAAGTTATTTTTCAGCACTGTGACATGACAGTTTTGGCCCAGTTCAGTCTCGGGAATCAATAATGTCAGACATCTAACAGATGATCCTGCACTCAGAATGAGCTCAGAGAGATTGTAGACATTAAAGAAGGCTCAAACATCTTTCTAGTTATGATATAGAGTCTCAGTCTACAATACATTATCACTGGTGTTTTAGGATGCCAAGCAATTATTAAAATAATATAATAATGATTTATATAATTATTCCTATGACTTAATATCCATATAGCCTATTGTAAAAGAAATGTAGCTTTCTATATAAATGAAAATGAACATTTTCAAGTATATTTTACATTACACTATAGAATAGGAAATTGACAATACGTTTGTCCTAATTTCTACACTTGCAAGAAATAAACTCTTGAGCTTTTATTGTGGAGAAAACACCAGATCATCATGCTGACAATGCCTATACGCTACTTAAAGTCTTGTGCTGTTTTATAAAGGCACAAAATCATATCACGGTTTTGATTTTAGTTTGTTGGCAAAATATAACGCTAGAGTAGAGGTCTTTATGTCAGGCTATAATAACAATATAATAATAATGACTTTATTCAGGACTCAAAATGGAAGGTCCATAGTACAAGTTTAAAAAAATGACAATAGTTACAACATAGCAATAAATATACAGTACATTGAAATAAATTAATAAAAGTTCAATAACTTTCACTTGTAATATACATAAAGGAGCGCCAATGTCTCCACAGTCTAGATGTATACCTGACAGAGCTAAAATCCTTATGGGCTAAAGCTTGTATAATTCTGTTTTCAGAGGCAGACATTCTACACATGAATTGAAAAATAAGATTTCTAATTAAGGCAGAACAGGTCGGCACACCAACATTAACAAACATTTGACTAGCACTACACCATTTTGGTTGTTTTAGAAGCAGTCTCATGCCATCATTATATGCTACATTCAGTCTCTGCATGTTCTTTTTGCTGTAAGACTGCCACAAGTGGGCAGTATAAAGTGGTGTACAGAATGCTTTGAATAAAGCTACCTTAAAGGTGAACTAAGTAACTTTTTTATCATAACCGAACAGCTTCGGAGTCATTGGAATGGTTATATGGCTGCTTTCGGGTTGAATGGTGGTCTTCTCGCACCCCTCGAGCGCCTGTGAGACGAAAAACCACCCTTGCAACTTTGGGCTTGCGGGCCGCCGCAGCATCAGGAAGTATCGCATGATATCAGGTCTCGCGATGTAACAAACTGCTTTACGGCACTGCACACATATACTAGCTGTCACGGATCGCACAAGGAAGAGGGCAAAGCGGATCCAAAGTGCAGTGATGAGTTTATTATATAGGGCAATCCAAAATCATAGTCAAAACAGGCAGGGTTGAAAGTCCAGACAGGCAATACAAAACAATAAACAGGCTACAGGCAAGAAACACGGGAACACAAGCGAGGTGACATAAAACAACGATCCACACAGAACATGAGACAAACAGGGCATTAAATACAAGAACAACGAGGGAACAACGAGAGACAGCTGGGTGATTAAAAATACCAACACCTGGGTGTAATCACGCAGACAGGGATAGTGGGACATGTAGTTCCTGTGAATGACACCGTGGGGAAAAGGAGGACATCTAGTGGATACCCGGGGAAACACAACCAGACACTGTGACATAACCCCCCCTCTACGGAGTGGCTCCCAGACACTCCAAGACAGGACACGGAACAAAACAAGAGTTCAGGAGGGAGGTGGCACGGTGGAGGATCAGGGGGAGGGACTGGGGGCCAGGTCCATGAAGGGAAACAGAAACAGGGGGTAACAGACTCAAAGGGGGCCAGGGTGACACAGACAGTCCAACGGCCGACCAGGGCGGAGACGACAGTTCATCGAGGGGCCTGGACAGAGGAGACGACCCCTCGGGCGGCCAGAGCGGAGACGACCCCTCGGGCGGCCAGGGCGGAGACGACCCCTCGGGCGGCCAGGGCGGAGACGACCCCTCGGGCGGCCAGGGCGGAGACGACCCCTCGGGCGGCCAGGGCGGAGACGACCCCTCGGGCGGCCAGGGCGGAGACGACCCCTCGGGCGGCCAGGGCGGAGACGACCCCTCAGGCGGTGTAACTGACACCAACGGCTCAGGCACTGGAACTGGCACCAGCGGCTCCGGCACTGGAACTGGCACCACCGACTCAGGCACTGGAACTGGCACCACCGACTCAGGCACTGGAACTGGCACCACCGACTCAGGCACTGGAACTGGCACCACCGACTCAGGCACTGGAACTGGCACCACCGGCTCAGGCACTGGAACTGGCACCACCGGCTCAGGCAATGGCACTGGCACCACTGGCTCAGGCAATGGCACTGGCACCACCGGCTCGGGCACTGGACCTGGCACCACCGGCTCGGGCACTGTAACTGGCACCACCGGCTCGGGAACTGGCACCACCGGTTCAGGAACTGGCACCACCGGCTCGGGCACTGGAACTAGCACCACCGGCTCGGGAACTGGCACCACCGGTTCAGGAACAGACACCACCGGTCCAAGTGTGTGTGTAGCCCACACACACCACATGGCTGTGGTCATAATGGCCAGTGTCGCGGTCACTGAGGGCTCAGAAACAGACACAGAAACAGACACAGGCTCAGGAACTGGAACAGACTCAGACACTGGCTCCGGCTCAGGAACTGGAACAGACACAGACACTGGCTCCGGTTCAGACACAGACACTGGCACCGGCTCAGGAACAGACACTGGCTCCGGCTCAGGAACAGACACTGGCTCCCGCTCAGGAACAGACACTGGCTCCCGCTCAGGAACAGACACTGGCTCCCGCTCAGGAACAGACACTGGCTCCCGCTCAGGAACAGACACTGGCTCCCGCTCAGGAACAGACACTGGCTCCCGCTCAGGAACAGACACTGGCTCCCGCTCAGGAACAGACACTGGCTCCGGCTCAGGAACAGACACTGGCTCCGGCTCAGGAACAGACACTGGCTCCGGCTCAGGAACAGACACTGGCTCCGGCTCAGGAACAGACACTGGCTCCGGCTCAGGAACAGACACTGGCTCCGGCTCAGGAACAGACACTGGCTCCGGCTCAGGAACAGACACTGGCTCCGGCTCAGGAACAGACACTGGCTCCGGCTCAGGAACAGACACTGGCTCCGGGGTGACAGCAGGCTGTACGGGCATGGTCTTGGACCCGTGGTCGAGGCCGAGAGGTTTCCTCCTCCTCCGCCGTCTCTGATGGCGAGTGGACGGCTCTGGACTGGGTGGAGCCCACGGCGGAGGGACCTCCGGATCAACGGGTGGCCAGAACGGGTGATGGGACTGAACTTCCTCCCGACCCCCTCCGCCTCCTCTGCGACCTCCACGAGTCCCGCGGAATTTAGCCAGTTTGGTCCCCTCGAAGGACTTGTCATGGCGGGGGGCGTGGTCCGACCCCTCGGGCGGCCAGGGCGGAGACGACCCCTCGGGCGGCCAGGGCGGAGACGACCCCTCGGGCGGCCAGGGCGGAGACGACCCCTCAGGCGGTGTAACTGACACCAACGGCTCAGGCACTGGAACTGGCACCAGCGGCTCCGGCACTGGAACTGGCACCACCGACTCAGGCACTGGAACTGGCACCACCGACTCAGGCACTGGAACTGGCACCACCGACTCAGGCACTGGAACTGGCACCACCGACTCAGGCACTGGAACTGGCACCACCGACTCAGGCACTGGAACTGGCACCACCGGCTCAGGCAATGGCACTGGCACCACTGGCTCAGGCAATGGCACTGGCACCACCGGCTCGGGCACTGGACCTGGCACCACCGGCTCGGGCACTGTAACTGGCACCACCGGCTCGGGAACTGGCACCACCGGTTCAGGAACTGGCACCACCGGCTCGGGCACTGGAACTAGCACCACCGGCTCGGGAACTGGCACCACCGGTTCAGGAACAGACACCACCGGTCCAAGTGTGTGTGTAGCCCACACACACCACATGGCTGTGGTCATAATGGCCAGTGTCGCGGTCACTGAGGGCTCAGAAACAGACACAGAAACAGACACAGGCTCAGGAACTGGAACAGACTCAGACACTGGCTCCGGCTCAGGAATTGGAACAGACACAGACACTGGCTCCGGCTCAGGAACTGGAACAGACACAGACACTGGCTCCGGTTCAGACACAGACACTGGCACCGGCTCAGGAACAGACACTGGCTCCGGCTCAGGAACAGACACTGGCTCCCGCTCAGGAACAGACACTGGCTCCCGCTCAGGAACAGACACTGGCTCCGGCTCAGGAACAGACACTGGCTCCGGCTCAGGAACAGACACTGGCTCCGGCTCAGGAACAGACACTGGCTCCGGCTCAGGAACAGACACTGGCTCCGGCTCAGGAACAGACACTGGCTCCGGCTCAGGAACAGACACTGGCTCCGGCTCAGGAACAGACACTGGCTCCGGCTCAGGAACAGACACTGGCTCCGGGGTGACAGCAGGCTGTACGGGCATGGTCTTGGACCCGTGGTCGAGGCCGAGAGGTTTCCTCCTCCTCCGCCGTCTCTGATGGCGAGTGGACGGCTCTGGACTGGGTGGAGCCCACGGCGGAGGGACCTCCGGATCAACGGGTGGCCAGAACGGGTGATGGGACTGAACTTCCTCCCGACCCCCTCCGCCTCCTCTGCGACCTCCACGAGTCCCGCGGAATTTAGCCAGTTTGGTCCCCTCGAAGGACTTGTCATGGCGGGGGGCGTGGTCCGACCCGAAGCTTGCTGTGGGCTGGGAATCAGGGGTTTTGATGAAAAATCTTACGTCCGTCCTCCGAGCCCACAGCGCAAAGCAGTCAAAAATGTTCATTCTGGGCTCTGGCTTACTGTCTGATGGTGCTGGCCATCTCCTCTCCTCTCCTCTGGCAGCGGGGAAATTGCGGCGGCCACTCATCCTGCTTGGATCCTAGTGGTGGTGGATCGTTCTGTCACGGATCGCACAAGGACGAGGGCAAAGCGGATCCAAAGTGCAGTGATGAGTTTATTATATAGGGCAATCCAAAATCATAGTCAAAACAGGCAGGGTTGAAAGTCCAGACAGGCAATACAAAACAATAAACAGGCTACAGGCAAGAAACACGGGAACACAAGCGAGGTGACATAAAACAACGATCCACACAGAACATGAGACAAACAGGGCATTAAATACAAGAACAACGAGGGAACAACGAGAGACAGCTGGGTGATTAAAAATACCAACACCTGGGTGTAATCACGCAGACAGGGATAGTGGGACATGTAGTTCCTGTGAATGACACCGTGGGGGAAAGGAGGACATCTAGTGGATACCCGGGGAAACACAACCAGACACTGTGACACTATCTAAAAATTTATATGCAAGCCTTCTGTGTATCATACATACCTCAGTGGACATGGCTCTGTGCATTTGCAGGGTTCTTTGAAAACAAATGCACATGACCAGCGGGAGAAGATGGGACGAGCCAACGAGTTTTAACGACAGTGTTGTCAAATATCTATTCCGAAGCTGTAGGGGGAGCTCTATAGAGAAACCCGCGAGCAAAAAGCGAGAAAACAGCGAAGAAGTCGGCAAAGCTGCATAATCAGGGGGGTAATTGAGCGCTTGATTTCCATACCACCTCCGGGAGCCGCCATTGGCTAACAAGCCTTCACCTGCTGTTAGCATCCCATTGACTCCCATTCATTTTGGCGTCACTTTGACAGCGAGTAACTTTACATCTGAGGCGTTTAAAGACTCCATTTGTCCATTGTTTATTTCTTAAGAAACACGACAATGTATGAAAGGCTCCATTACCTTGTATCTTACGTTATGGCTCCGTAGAAGCAGTTTTTGTAAAAGTAGGCTAACGATTGCGTCATAACCACGCGACTCTCTGGAAATTACTGTAGAAACAGGAAGAGAAGCTCGCAGTCAATCGGGGGGATGTGGAGGCATAATGTCCGATAAAGTCTAGGGAGAAGCCCAAAGAGAGTCATGACGTTGCGCCAGCACCTAGCTCATGGACAGCTCCTACTCACGCTCTCCGTCTCTGCAAGATTCGGAAGGGAATGGTTCAGATTTCGCTCGGCACAGCTACTAGAAAACTTACAACTGTCAGGCTGGCTGCTCACGTCACATCCACGTCGTCAAGCTCAGTTTTCAGTCTGCGTAGTACGCTCGGCAATCAGGAAATGAGGGCTTCTAATTTGCTTCACTTTTCTCCGTTGAAGTCTATGGGGTCGCTGTGTCCAGTTTATATACTGTCTATGTGCATAATGCAGCTTTAACATAAGCAGAACACAGGTCAAATTTATGTGCAAGCACATTAGCCTGTGCATCTTGCGACACTGTCTATTGATGTCCTTATCCGATAAATCATTTACAATATGATGGCCAAGATATTTAATCTCATCACACACTTTAAGGGCAGTACCAGATAAAAAGAAATCAGGGAATACTAATGTCCTGTCTTCTTTACTTCAAACAATTATGATATTGCTCTTACTTGCATTATATTTGATATCAAAATCTGCACCGTACTGAGAGCAAACCTTCAACAGTTGTTGATGATTACCAAATGATTACCAAATCATCTGCATACATAAGGTGATTAGTGAGAGTATTACCTATCATACATCCTGTATTACATTGATTTAATTGTTGTGACAAGTCATCCATATACACGTTAAAAAGAAAAGGTGACAAAATAGCACCCTGACGAACTCCGTTACCAACAGTAAATGGTTCTGATACAGAATCCCCCATTTCACCTGCATAGACTGGTGTGAGTACCAGAAGACTAGAATTCTTATATTTACTTTTGGTATTCCTATATGTTGCAATTTAAGAAACATTTTTTCATGGTTTACACGCTCAAATGCCTTAGAGGCATCTATAAAACACATAAAAGTTGTGGGAATTCTGGCTAAAATTTCCTTTAAGGCAAATATACACATACTGTATTTGTACCGTGTTGACGTTTAAAGCCAAATTGGTTGTCAGTCGTAAGAATATACTGTTCCAACCTGTTTGCATATTTTAGATGTTCAGCGGTTATTTTTATCGGTCCCACACACTTTACTGTCATCTAATCCCAATACTGCAGATTGTACAACACTATCTCACGACCAATTCGTACGAATTCGTACAAATGATAGAAAGGTGGCTAATTTGTACGAATTTGTACGACCTCACTCGTACAAATTTGTACAATTTTTCTAAACCCACGTGATGGGTAAGTTTAGGGGCGGGATCAGGGGTAGGTCATTCGTATGAATTCATACGAATTGGGCAATTTGTAAAATATGTACGATTTTGCAAAAATCTTACTAATTCGTACGAGTGAGGTCATATGAATTCGTACGAAATTATCCACCTCATAGAATTTGTACATTTCCCCTGAGATCAGGTTGGATTGTACCTCTTCTGAATTAATAACCACTTTTTCAGCATTGTCAATATTTTCCACCTCAAAAGTATTCCTCCCAATACAGTTAAACAGCTCATGATAATGTTGCCGCCACAAAATGTAAAGACATTTTAATACTGTTCATGGCTCTAACCTCTTTCCAAAAGTCATTATAACTTCTATTATGCATCTTACATGCCAAAGAGTCAGACCTCATCAAGTTCTCATTCTTTTTTATAAATCTTAGTGCATATTTAAAATTTGCATTTGCCCATTTCTTCTCTTCAAATAAAGGGCCCTGTCTTACCAGACTCTATATGTCTTTAAATGCACACTAAGCTTTGGCATGAAGATCTGCTACATGTTCGTCCCAACCAGGCTTGATGCTATATGCCATTCACTGAGGTCTATAAAAATGCCTACTGGCAATATTAAGTGTTACATCTCATGTGTTGGGAAAAGAGAGAAGAGCGAGTTCAGCAGAAGGCGGATTCGAACTCGGGTCGAACGCCTCAAAAGCTACTTTCCAGCACATCACGCCCTCTGACCTATGAACTTTTGCCAAAAAGACAGGCACTTATTGCAAATATATGCTACGTTATCAGAAATGTAAAAAAAATAAGGATTTTTTTTTTCCACTCACTTGGTCCAGAGCCCGTCTTACGGAGAGCCTTGGCACTTCCTATTAGCCCCATTGTATCGATCTTGGTTGCAGTTCCATTAGAATTCCACTGGAGGTGATCGTGGGCGAGTGCAGACTGAATGGGAGTCTATGGGGCTAGACGGCTAAATTTGTCTCTTTCACCCGATTGCCGTTGAGAAATCTCAGATTTTATTGTAGGTTTTGCAAGTTCAACATGGGTTATAGGTCGAAAGTTGAATGAACAAGTACTTATTTCTTTTCGATTTCTTACAGGTTGAGTTGTTGTTGCCCATAACACGCTAGCATTCTGCTATTGACGTCAGGATTCTGACGTCATTGACATTTTAAAAGACTTTTTAAACCAAATAAGTGACTCTAAAAAATCTAACACCCAGCAATGTGTAATTTCTTTGCATCTCCTTTCGAATACAACATTCAAATTACTAGACAAAAAATTATATCCTCAGAAAAGTGGATTTTGAGGGTTTTCCCTGAGGGTCATTCTGCACTCGCCTGCGAGCGCCCCCGCATGGACAGAGACGTGTGTTACTGCAGCCAGTCCAGAAACCGGAAGTAAGCAGAGAGTGCCAATTCTCTTCCTATTAGACATTCTCTGCTTGGGCCCAATAATGGCAATTGGATAATCCGGCCCTGGGTGCCCCCCTATTGGCTGATGCCCCAGGGAACTCGCCCAATACTGTCTATGGATAATCCAGCCCTGGCAACCAGCACAAAGAAAATACTTGACCTCTCACGAAACCCAAATGTGCTGAAAACACTTTCAGCGTGTCTCATTACAAATCTGTGAAAGCTTGTTTCCACCACAAAATAAAAAAATAAATAAAAAATGTTTATATCTCGCAATTCTGACTTTATATCACACAATTCTGACTTTATATCTCACAATTCTGACTATAACACAATTCTGAGATTTCTGACTTTATATCACGCAATTCTGACTTTATATCTCGCAATTCTGACTTTATAACACACAATTCTGACTTTATAACACACAATTGCGACTTTATATCTCGCAATTCTGACTTTATTTCTCGCAAATGCGATTTTATATCTCGTTATTCTGACTTTACAACATGCAATTGCAAATTTATATCTCGCATTTCTGACTTTATAAAACAAAATTACGACTTTATATCTCTCAATTCTGAGAAATAAAGGCAGAATTGCGAGATGTAAACTTGCAATTGAGAGATAAAAAGTTGCAATTATCTTTTAAAATGTTTTATTCTTTGGCGGAAACAAGCTTCCATACAATTGTGCTGTTGACATCTGTCGATTTTTTTTTTTTTTTTAATTTAGGCTATGATTTTGTGAAAATGTGTAGGCCTATCTGGTGCCCGTTCCCAAAGGCACGCGAAACTGAAAGCACATGCAGAGATGGAGTTTTACTTCACTTATGTGGACAGAGTCGCTCAGGGGAAACACCTGATCATGAGCTGATTTCGTGAGAAAAGTGTGTGGAACAAATACTGACCCCTCATTAAAACACAAAAAGCCTGTTTGCGCTTTCGATTTTAGTTCGTTTTAACAGAGCAATGGCATAAAACATAATGTTAGAGACATGTTATGTTGTTATGAGAAATCTAAAATATGTTCAGTATATTAATAAATGAGAATAAATATATTAAATAATCAAAATCGAAAGGTTTAGTTTAAACATTTGTAGATAACTGCGTCTCTGCTGGGGATCAGAAGAAAAACAAATTAACTGTTCTTACCTTGAAGCGCATCACTCAGACTAGAGTGAGAAATTAGACAGACTATCGCTAACTCGACAAAGAACATGTTTTTAAACGAGAGCGCGTGAAACATGTTTGCCATTCATTCCAGCGCGCCCTCTATTGTGTTTCACTGATGACATCTGGAAGTGTCTCTGAATGTCGAGCGCTTTATTTCTGCAGAAAGATCTATATTGGTCGTGAAAGTTGGGCATAAAGCGGAGTGCATTAACACTATTGGCCAACAGATTAAAGGGAAGTGATAAATCCAACAGGCTTTGTAACTTGTAGGCTAGTCATGATATTAAAAATAGCCTACTACATTTGAACTTAATTTAATTAGCTTTTTATTGTCTTTTATCATTGCATTGATAACAAAAACGTGTTAAGCAGGCTTATGAATGCTATGTTTTAGGCTAAAATTGTGTTTTCCTCTACTTTCACTAAAAGTGCATGTAAACTAAAAACATCAATGTTTTGCCTGATCAGGACAAATAGATATGGCTGATCATAAAACATTTACCACAGAATTATGAACAGGTATCTTGCTGTTTGTAGATGAATTGCTGTTTAACCATCTTTAAGTGTCATTAAGCAGATCAGCAAACACACTATTTTATCCAATAACACGTGCTCACAAGTAATTTTTCCCTATTAATAAATAGGCCGTAATTAACCCTTTCACGCATAGTGGTCACTACAGTGGACAGCTATTAAAAAAGCATTTTCTTGAATTTGCACGGGTTTTTATGGCAAAGTTGCACATCAGCCTCTTCATTGGACCCTGGTGCATCATCCTATAAATTGCAACCAAGTGGCAAGCCGTTGTGTTTCGATTTTTTCCCCCTCCAAACCAAGATGGCCAAGGGTCAGTCAGACATGCCAAGTTGCTCCAGAATATCCACCGATTCCTTCTATCCTAGGAGACTCTTGTAGGTAAAAAAAATATATATATATTTATACCATGGGCTGTTTAAATACTCGATTCTGATTGGCTGGAAGTTCCAGTCAGTTTGATTACAGTTCGAAATTAATCCGCTGGTATATGCTTAAGCAATGAGGGGACTGCAGTAGCTGCTAGACTTTAAATAAGAGATCGACGCACACAGGTAGGCTAACGTTAACTCGCGCACGCATCTCTCTCTCTCTCTGTTCCTTCTCCTTCAGTTCTCTGTCTCTCTCTTTTAATAATGAATTTAAATAAATGTGAATTCATTCAAATAAAAGCAATCCGATGGCTCTACTTTATTTAAAGCGGACGGAGTGCAAGAACTGACGAGCCTTAACTTAAGAAATAACCGTAATTTTTACACGTCTGTTAAAAAATAACACTGTAAACATCAGTTACAGCTTTAACTTATTTTTAACTTGGCAAATAACCAAGGTATAAGCGCTTCGCGTCGAAGTCGGGTCGCGTCGGGTGGTTCTTCGCCTCTACGTCGTGCATTAAAATCCTTTAATGCATGGCTAGCCGTGGATTATCCCTTACATATTGCAGCATCAAGCAATATCTAATGAGTCATATCACAGTAACATTTTCCAAGTTTTGATTTTAGATTGAGAGAAAACTGCCCACATGCCCACTGTAGTGGACGTCATGCATCAACTGCTATATTTCAGCTACAATTCATAATTATAATGTGAATATTGTTTTTGAAATTTAAAACTTAAAAACTTAATATGCATTGACTTTTTCTACTGTAAATAAATGTATTTGTATTATTAGAATGTAATTTTCATTGACATCGAAAAAAGTCATGTGATTACGTAATGTATGACACTTGTAATGCATTACTTTACTTGTTAGATCAAAAAGTAATCTGATTTTGTAATGCATGTTACTTTTAATGCGTTTCTTTACTCATAACATCAAAAAGTAATCTGATTATGTAATGTGCGTTATTGTAATGCATTTCTTTACTCATAACATCAAAAAGTAATCTGATTACGTAATGCATGTTACTTGTAATGCGTTTCTTTACTCGTTACATCAAAAAGTAATCTGATTATGTAATGCACATTACTTGTAGTTAATTATTTGTTAGATCAAAAAGTATACTGATTAGGTAATGCATGTTACTTGTAACACATTACTTTACTTGTAACATCAAAAAAGTAATCTGAATAAGTTATGCATACTACTTGTAATGCGTTACCCCCAACACTGATCATTTCAGATGAGACTGAAAAAACGTATCGCTAGGTTTTCTCAGAGGAGGGCTATGATAGAAATGTGCATCTCCATCTTGAACAATATCAGAATTATCAGCTAATAAGGGTAAATCTCCATACTCTGGTGCACTGGAGGGAGCATCTGAGTGGTTTCCACAGTTGTACCTTGACAGGCTGTAGAAAATTCTGATGGAATCACGTCCTCATGTTCTGATATCAAAGATACGCGAAGTGCAACTTGTATGAAGTTGTATGAAGCCTTTGCAATATTTCACATTTATATTTTTTGTATATATTTTATAGTTTTCACATGATTTGATATAATTGCATTGATTAGTTTGTTAAATTCACATACTTTATCTGTTTGACTATTGTCTTATATTTAATATAGTATATCTTCAGTTTAAACTAACCGCATGCTGTCCACTCAAGTGGACATCTGAAGATCTCTTTGAAAAATTTGTAAAGAAATAAAATAAAAATCAATTCTTGTTTTTCATGCCCTAAGAGCAATAAAAACACATAGGTTTTTAAATCCTGACTGAGGTTTTCATAATTCATGCATGAAAGGGTTCAAATAAAGAACCCCCCACTGAATGACTGAATGACTGAATGAATGAATGACTGAATGAATGAATGACTAAACGAATGACTGACTGAATGAATGACTGAATGAATGGTTACGTCCTATGAGTGTTTAGGGTTCTTTTAACAGAACATAACATAGCCTATTTAAGATTTCAAAGAGCATTTGTCTGGGCCCTGCCACAGCACCACAACAACAAGATTCTTTTTAACTCTTTTATTCAAAGGCTCTTAACATAACTTACTCAGAAAGTAAAGCTTTAGGGAAGAAACAAAGGCTTCAGAAGGGGACAATGCCAAAATAATCTATCTGGTTTTTAAATTCTTAATAAGCCTCACAAAGAAAATACCAGAAGTCTACACTCACTCCCTACCTAGCCACAAAACTGGAGAAAAAGGGGGTTACAAAATAAAATGGTGCCCACCTCCCTACAGTTTCCAAGTAACAAAACAAAAGAAAGTGACAACAAACAATCAGGAGAATAACAGCTTTAGAAGGAAAAACAAATCAAAAGGTGGCTTTACAATTTAAAGGTTCTAGACTGGGGCGTCTCACAATGAAGCAACAGCATTCAACAATGAGCAGGCTACAGCACAGATCCACAACAAGGGAACAACAGCTCCAAACAACAGGACCGGGCAGGACACAGACCATGCTCTGGAGAAGAGTTCTCAACGAATCAGAGTTCTGCTGGATTTTCTGCTGCTTCCCTCCTGGATGGTAAGCAGGTGCAGCTGGAGACGCAATCAGCTACCTGCCAGAGGAAAGAGTGGGAGGAGCCAAAGGAGAGCAAGAGACACAACAAAACCAACAGAAAGAAAAACATACCACAGTATCATGTAGCTCACAAAAATATACGTCTTTGGACGTAACAGAATGAATGAATGAATTATTTCATTCATTCACGATGTATACATGGATTTCTCGGCGACGTCATCACTGCTTGCGCACGCAACCAAGAGGCAAAAGACCCGCGCTCTTCGTACCGGAGTAAAGGGTTCGGCTAGTATGTGTTGTTGCTAAGTCAAAATGCCAAGGAGTTGTAGCCAGTGCTGGGTGCCTGATGTTCAACATTACTATGGGGAAGCATGGTTTTGCCAAAAAAATGCCTTAAAATCATAAGGCTTGGCTTTAATGCCTTGCCTTTGACGAGCACATCCTCAACACGCAAAAAATCCGGTGCAGCATCAAAGTATTTGACAAGCTGCACATGACCATATTAGCACGTAGTATGCATCAAGGGATTTGTATGCTCTAATCATTTCTCTTGTAGCCTATACTTGGTGTCTGAATAAGATAAATATATCAGGCCATACAATTGCTGGCCACTTCTTGTCATCCACAATCCAAAGATCGTCATGTATTGCATAGATCCGGCAAGATCTCACCATTGCTGAGAGTAAGTTTTTTTTTAATATAAATTAGGCTAATCGCCACGTTCGGAGGTACTAAGGGTTCCCACATAATCCATCGTCAAATCTTTGATTTACAGTAAAGTAACGTTATAGGCTATGTGTCATGAAATGTTGCAGGTCGTAACGTAAACAAGGCTAACTTATATAAAAGCAAAGCTCTATAGATGCTGCACTCCTAACATTGGCTATTGCATTACTACATTGCTATAGTCTAACGTTAACATGATAATTCATGCATCACAGTATGTCCGGATTTTAATTCGTAAACAGTTGGACGTTTTACATAATGTTATATTAATATAATATAAACACAAACAAACAGATCCAACTCTGAAATTGCAGTTTATTATTGAGTCAGCAAGAAATTACAAACAATGCGAAATCTAAGTTACGTTAATTACAATGTTCTTTTACAGAACTCGGCATAACAGCTAGCGGTTTTCTGCCTCTTGGATGCGCGCGCATCCGGTATTGTTTGTATACAAGAAACCCGTGTATTAGCAGAAGAAAAAAAAAAAAAAACTTTATATTTACCATCTCTTCCGGGTGTAATGAGCGATTGCTGCCTCTCACTGGCTGAGGATGAAATCACACCTTCGTCTTCATTACGGCACTAGGAAAAACCTTAAAAAGATTTACGCATTTCAATTAATATTAAAAATACATCAAATTGAATTGTACAATCCATAACCAATTATTCAATTAAAACAGGCTACATAAGGATTGTTCGATTCAATTTAATGGAATTTTAATATTAAATTGAAATACAGGTCATGCATGTGGGAAAAGTGCAGCCGTAGAATAGCTTACTTAAATTTCTTGTCAATATTTCTGTAGGCATATATTTGATGAATCTGAGGAATCTGCTGCGGCTGTCCAACTTAATTCAAAGAAAGACAGGTAGGTGGCGCTTCACACTCTCTTTAGTGATATGCATAAACATGAACAAAATCATTTCATAGTAATTGCAAATCAAGATCTAAACACTGTAGCCTTCATATAATCTCTGATTATTATAAGAATACATTTGCTTTATGCTTATTATAATTTTTCTATGGGAAGTTGTTTTTCTGTTTCTCATCAGGTTTATATTATCCAGTATCATATCAGAATTAATTTATTGATCCTCTCAGGACCTACAGTTCTGGGACTGACAACATACATTCATTTTTGACTCTTCATGTGTAAAAAAAATTTGTATTGTTGTTCAAATACGAATATGAACTTGTCTTTTCATCATCCGAGGTTGTGAAAACATATTTATTTATTTATTAGATGTCCTTTTATGCATATAAATGCCCTAAATGACAATATTTATGGAATTTAGGATACATACTGCAAGTAGTTTATGGAATAAAATAACAATGTTCATTTTTACTCAAAAAAACATATAAAAGGTAAAAGCGGATAATTTTGCAGTGGTCTCTTAATATGCATTTCAATCTCCTATACCAAACATTAAACATAAGACTTTTTGTGTTTTGCACATTTTATTTAAAATAAAAATACAATTCAGACATGTAGGCTACATTAAAATAATTAAAATATTGTAATCTCCTAGAACAAACATCACAAATCACACTGTTATCAGCCTTTTTGTGTTTTGAGCATTTTATTTGAAATAAAAAAGATTCCATTCACACACGTATAGACACACTATAAACATGAAATATTTTTGAGCAGCTCATAAAATATTCAGCAGACACTTTTATCCAAAACAGCTTAAAGTCAAACCACCTTCGTTTATTTTGCACATTTAAAAATATAAAAGCAGCCTTACAGTGATAATTACAGTAACAGATTGTTTTGGCTTTGCAGCAGCTCTAGAATAAACATGAGGAATACAAGCAATTCATATTAAAGAGGCAATATATATGAAATACAAAACAGAAAGCGCTCAAACACTGTCTAATAATACAAGCCAAAACGATTTATCACTGTAAGAATGGAAACGGTGGCCTAATAAAAAATTCTGTGCAAAATTCAAAAGGGTTTGATACGTTTTCTGGATCTGAGGGACTCGATCACATGATCCACTCTGTGTTTCGTGTCTCTGAACAGGAGCTGCGGTGGTTTGCGTGACACTAATGTGAAACTAGACTTCATTCACCTCAATGGAAAGCTTATTTACACTGTCTGAATCGTTCCCTATAAACAGGGGTGGGGGTCCTAATTCTGTTAAACTGAATATACGAAGTAAACTGTTTGCTAAAATATCCACAATATCCACAACTTCACATTATTTAAAGGGATACTTCACAGCTGGACAGATTATATGTATTTAAATTGGGTCATTTATGTAGTAGAAATGTGAAATTATTTTAGAAGTTGAAGCTTTCTAGACTGAGAAAAGCCAGACAATGTATTTTTGGCTCATGTGGATGAAAGACAACAACTCCCAGAATGCACTTGCTTCGCTGCCCTACGAGGACACTCCTAAGTCACGCCTACCGGTTACAGAGGGCAGCATCGGAAGACATGATACAACTAGACTACTAGTACCCTGCGTCCCAATTCGCCTACTTATACTACGCCTTAAAAGTATGGACTCTTTTTGTGAAGAAAAAGTACATACTTTTGAGTGTGTAGCAAAACAGTAGGCAAGCTTTGGGACATAGTACTTCGTCATCTTAACGGACAGATCTGTCATGTGCATCCTGTCACCGTAAACTGCCCTGTCAATCATCTTGTCACAGTTAAAATCAGTTGCAGTTGTGGAAAAGACATAACGAGAAAGACTACATGTCCCCTATGTGACGTCACCCCATAACACATTTTCCCTCCACTTGTCAAATCACGGTGCTAATGCTGCGATAATCTATGGAGACAGATCGAGATGCCTGTGTGTTTTGTACCCAAATGTCACCATTCAAACCAAATGGGCTGTTCTTTCTTCAGATTCCCGTCTGAAAGCAGCGAAGAGTTGTAGTCCACAAAGTGCTCTCACACAAAGTCTAACCGTATCAAACTTCTACCCGCTAAATTGTAGCATTCTTCACACGAAAAATTATATTAAAAATTCACAGACAACATATGTTCACATTCATGGCAAAATTCAAACGGGACCAGAAAATAATTATTTTCTCACATTCACTTGCATTGACGATTTTTCAACCTAGAGGTCCAGCGGGGTTAGCGGATGGGCGGGACTTACCATCTCTATCTAAACCTCTCTACATAACCGGGGTTGTGGGCAATATTATCCGTTAGAGTGCGCATCGATCTGCACTTCGGATTCTGACTGGAAATAGTAGACCAATAGTAGAAAACATGCGGAACGAGCTCCTCCTACTGGCTGTAGTCTCTTGCATTTGGACAAGAAAGCCTCTGATGACGATAAATGACGATTTTTGCATCATCAGAGTTTTTTTTTTCCAGACACACAATACAGAAATGTCTCGTCTCAGGGGACATGAGGGAGGGAAGCACGGTCACTCGAGAATACTACCAGGTTTCTACTGATACAAAGCTGAATGCTAATCGGTGATGTATCCCTTTAACGCAACGACTGAGGTAATATCGGCACATTTGACATCTTTCTCTCTTTGAACGGCTATAATCAATCTTTAGATATTTAGATATTCTCATTTGGAAAGTCATTAAATGCAATCGTAGATTATTATTTTTACTACTGGATCAAAAGTGAAAGCATTTTTGTCATATGCTGTAGTCTCACATTCAAAAACCTTTAGTGCAAACAGTTTAGTGCAAATGTGATGTGCAAAATACTTCGGTAAACTTCAGTGTGTAATGTCACAGTCAGTGTGTCCTGGATCATTTAAATCCTCTGATGTTTCACTGTATCCACAGTCTTCATCTGCCTGAAACAACCACAACAACAACAACAGAGACAATATTGTTACACATATTACAAATATTAAGTGTTCTTGATCCTTTGAAAAGTTTCAAGAAACTGTCAAATGTGAAAAGTTTGAAGCATCATTTTTCTGGTATGATTAATTGTTCTTATTAAATTAGAGGTAACCCATAAACAGACACTAGAAACACCTGAAGGCAAAGAAAGAAAGAAAGAAAGAAAGAAAGAAAGAAAGAAAGAAAGAAAGAAAGAAAGAAAGAAAGAAAGAAAGAAAGAAAGAAAGAAAGAAAAGCTTAGGAATAAGTTTCTCTTCAGAATAAAATAAAATCAAGAACATTTAATTTCTAATTAGAGCCAATAAAACAGCAGTTCTCCATCTTTTTGAAACAATATTTAAAGCACTTTTTAATTTAAAGTAATATATAAAAATAAAAATAAAATACAAATACAAATAAATATCAAAACTATAATTTTAATTTCCATGATTTTTCCAGGTCTAGAAATCACACTTTTTTCTAAATGTACCCATCACACATCGACTGCAGGTTTTGTGTTTGATTCTTTGGCCTGAATGATGATTCTCTGCACAAACACAGACAGTAAATGTGATTGTGATGTAGATACCTGTGTGTGAAGAAGATGATCATTACTCCGTGTTTCTGGCACAGTAGTATTCTCTCCTGTTATTGCTGTCTGACCTGGAAAAGATAAATCAGATTATACACAAACTTGAGCTTGAGGTTAAACTGTCTATTCATTGTCTTTTAACACATTTACAACAATATAAGAAAGATAAGACATTTAAAGACACACTATGTCATTTTTGGCCACTAGAGGTCGTATTTTCAAAACAAAGGCGTAGCTTGATGATGGTGTTACGTCCAGAGTCGTAACCCCTAATGTAACCCCTAATTTCCACCAACTGCGGAACGGCTGCGGATCCGCTCCGGAATATCTCGTGGGTCCTCGTGACTTCAGCTGTCAGTCATGGCCGCAGCCGTTCCACAACAAATCCGGACCTGGGGGCTGTTCCATAAACCAAGATTAGAGTATAAGCCAGGCTTATTTCAGTTAGTCAGGCTTATTTTTGGTAGATTCGGTTTCATAAAGCAAACTTAAAATAGTTCAAACTCAGTTACCCTGGCAACTTATGCTGGGAAACTAGCCTGGTCCAGGGCAGGCTAACTGTCAGGCTAAGCCTCAGCTGTTACACAGATCCTCTAACAATGACCGACAAGAACACAATGATATTACCACTGACACTCTCTCATACCATTATTGGACTTTATTAACCATTATTAGTCCAAACATAAATACACAGTATACAGAAAATCAACTTAAATAAGGCTACAATGAGAAATTAGACAATATAGACTTAAGAATACATTTCTCTCTGGTTTGTTTGGCAGCTGTAGTACATGTTTATGATTGGAAGAACATTAGAACGCAATCTAAAAAAAAAGCTTTGTAAAGCAGAAGTTAAAATCACAAAATTAAAAATAAATAATTACAAAAGCACAGTATGAATTTTAACTGGTAAGATGAATCTGAGCTTAGTAATAGACAGTATATTAACCTACATTTGAATATATCATAAAAATACACTTGTAGGTTTAAAACTCTAAATAAGGCACATCTAATGTCCAAAAAACAAATATTTTAGCATATATATATATATATATATATATATATATATATATATATATATATATAGGCTACTTTATTATGTCTTTCAATTCAAACACATTTAACACAATTATACAAATGGACAGTTCCTGTAAAGACATCATATTTTCCCCCAATAAATATTCCTTATTTTTCCTTCTACTTTTTTTCTTTTGTGACAATACCCACCAACACACATGATTAGAACAATAACCAAGAAGTACATAGTTAGACACTTTTACATATGATTTAAGGGGGAAAAGACAAAAAACAATAAATAAATATTAATAAAAATGTAACATTCACATATTTAATATCAAACTCTTATAATGACACATAATTCCTAGTTATTCAAGTAATATTATTTGAATATCAAATATTCAATATAAAATAAGCAAATAAATAAAATAACAAATACCTAGCCTAGAAATAAAAGGGAGGGAGGGTTATATAAAAATTTAGTTAATGTAGACTACTATATATTCCTTTATTTTATGGAATATTCTTTGATTTTAGAGTTGCACTATATCTTTTCAAAATGTATACATTTGCTCTTAATTTCATGTTATCCTCTTCATAATGTAAAGTACATTAAGAATATATTATATTTATAATATATAAAAAATACATTCTAGAAACTAAATCTAACCACTCATTTATTCTTGCTTTATCCAAAAAATTATTGCATTAAAAGCTGTAATTCTAAGCATTCTAAATAAGTATACATCATCTTTATTAAGTAGCATATGTCCTATACCCAAAACTATATTTTGTATCTTTATATATTTAGTTTCTTTAAAAAAATCTTCCCTGAATTAGGCTACTTATGTTCACTTAAGTACTTCTGTTCGCTAGAAGTTCACTGCAACTTATCCAACATCCTAAAGATAAATTATTATAATTAGAAGATATTTCTAGTGTTATAAAATATCGCATATTAATTTTCCAAGCAAAATGCATATTTTAGTCAGAATTATTGCGCTCCTATTTGCCGCGCATGCGCGCAGCGGCGCTCGTTCAATATGAAGATTAGCAGCAAAATGGATACATTTGCATGACTTTCTAACATTTACAGATGGAGAATATAACTGTAAAATGTAAGTTTTGCACTGAAGGAAAAAAAAATCATGTCACAAACGCATAAAACAGCACAAAATATAGGCTGTTTGATGGTGGATCGATTTGATCCACGATCGACCTCTAGGGCTGCTTCAGAAACGCGTGCACACGCAATTATCTAGACTTGATAAACCTGGATCAAATTAGTGAGATTGCGTGAGCTTCAATTACCTTTTATGGAACCACTTTAGCCCCAACTCATTTGTTAGGCTCATTCAAGTCCGGTTTTGGAGTTTAATCCCCGCTTTTCTAAGCGGCTTTTATGGAACAGCCCCCTGGTGGGTATTGAAGGACGGCGGAGCACGGAGCCGGCACGCAGCGGAGACGATCCACAGCCGTTCCGCAGTTGGTGGAAATCCAGGGCAATGGTTTATTTGTGCTAAAGCTGTGCTCTATTCTCTCTCTCTCTTCATAGGAGAAATAGTTCCCGCCTGATGCCAATAATCAATGCCCTGCTGTGATTGGATGATGGGGGGGGAAGGAGAGTCCTTAAACTGCATCATCATCATCTGGGCTGCATACGTTTTTTCAAACGGAAACAGAAACGGTGGTGTGTTGAACGCCCTGTTCTGATGACACAAGAGTTGATACTATGGAGGCTGAGAAGGACATTCTCTGTGTTCTTTTTGAAGAGTTTTCAGAGCCTGATGAAATTGGTATAAATATGTGTTTAATACTGCAAAATACGCTCGATGTGTCAGTCACTGCCCTGCCGTCCAGAATAAAAGAGAACATCCCAATCGAGTGAAGGGAATTGTGGAAACTGTGGTTCCTAATTATTGTGATCCAACATTTGCCTCGCATTTCAGGATGAAAAGACAAACATTTCAGATGAAGGATAATCCACTTCTTACTCCGAGATGATCTATATGACCTTAATATTTATATAGTGAGTATTAGGTTTATCATTATTGCTGATCACTCTTAAGACAAACATGTCTTTGAATATCTTTGTTGGGTATACTGAGCTACAGCGGACACACATGCACGACTTTACTTGGACCAATAGTGCGAGCTGTGTCTTTAACACCGTGTGGTTTATATTTCAGGTTTATACACACCCAACAAACAAGAGAAAACGCATCTCAAACTCCGTTGCACTGGTTTGAGCTTGAACGTGTCCCAGAGCTGTGTTGGTGTTTGTGTTGGCTTGACTGTGTGCAACAGCTCAGATCTCATCTTCAACCCCACACTGATGTTGTGTTGAAGCAAGTAGCTGGTGGTGTTGTGTATTTTATCCTCACTTGTGTTAAACTTATTGAAGTAGAGTTTCTCTCTTTTGTCTCTCTGATTACACTCTATTATTGAGACTTAAAGGCAGAAGTGAGTGTTAACTTCTATGATCATTCATTGTATGGTTTAATTAATCTGTTTTGCTTTTGGTTTATTTGAAGTTTGCTAGTTAATCATTTATTTCTTTATTTGTGGGGTTAGTAGGGAGGAGGGTGCCATTTATTTTTCTCCTGTTTATGTTAGCAAGGAAGTTAGCTTATTTAGCTGTTCTTTCCTTTTCTTTCTTTTCTTTTTTCGGTAATGAATTAAAGATTTATTAACGTTACGAATGTCGTAGGAGCGGAACGAGCCGCTGCTAATGAGAGACGAGTGCGACACATGACTCGAGATCAGTGGAGCTTTTATTATGTCTCAGACGCTTTCGCTTCTTCCGGTTGTGTGTGTGGAGTAACACAGCGCTGTTTAATCATATTAGATACATTTGAGTGTGATGAAAGTTGTTATAATGCTACTCTATGCGTTCGCTCGACGGCTACTATATGAGACACTTATTACACACTGCGGTGAGCTAGATCAATATTAGACATGGTAAAACATGGTACTCGCAATAAATCAAGAAAACATTTTCTGTCGATGAATATATCCAGACAGCTTCTCATCTGTCTAATAAAACACATTATATTAAAGCGTCTTTGGTGTTTCCATGGTTTCTACAAAATAAAACCGGAAATCGAGGGTAACGCGGGTATGATCTCATTGATAGGCGACACACAGTCCGTGTCCTGGTTAAAACTGCTTATTTCTCTCGATTTAAACATTCTTAGAAACATTTGGAGTAATGCAAGTACACAAGTCAACAAAATATATATATATAACACTGTTCAAGTGGTTTTTGTATTTTTTGATCCAAAAATCGTACATAGTGTGGCTTTAAAGCAACAGTGTTGAATATTTATAACTCACTGTTACGTTCCAAGTGTATTTTGTTCTTTCTCTGTTTTATATTTGTAAACTCTTTTGTTAGGTTGCGATCATTGGATCATCTGGTTGTCCATCATACTTGTGATGTGAGGACACTCGACGTCACAGGTGTGACCAATCCGCTGGCGTGCCGGCAGATTAAAAGGCCCTGTTCACTCGAGCCGAACAACCAGTTTGCAATCTTTAATGAATTGTTTGATGTAGTTTTGTTGTTGTGATGATGCAAAGGTGTGAAGTATTTTTGTATTACACGCGGATAGGCAAAGGAAAACGCACTGCGTTGTAATAAACCACTCGGTAGGAAGTTCTAACTTAATTTGTACATGTTTCTACTTGGTAGAAAAACATACGTGTTGTTGATTCAATCGTGAGTAGCTTTATTGATTGATGGTAGGTAGGTTTTTTTCTGTGTTAGTTAGTTGAAGAGTGATCACCATTAATTGTATTTTTGTTTTAAACCAGCGTAGTTTATTTAAAGTGTCAACATACGCTGGAGAACTCGGTTTATTTTCTGCCACCTAGTAAAAATTACATCTCACATAAATGTTGCGTTATCATCCCATTTTTACATCTTTAAGCACGTTACACTCACCATTTGACCTTCTCCTTTTATAGATGAAGTAACCAATCACAATCACAGTGAGAGCTAGAGCTGAAACTGCTGCTTTAACAATCCATGGAGTTTCTGTTTCACAGTCAATACAGGTTTCATCTGCAGAATGGAGAAAAAAAATTTAAATCTGCTAAAACAAATTGACATTATGAACTGTGAGTCGAGGTTGTCTACATGTACTTGTTTGTAGCAAGAAACTATTTCAGCATCATCATGAATTTATATTTGTATAAGGCACTAAAATTTATATTTACTCCAGTTTACAGTAACTGGTTCAGTCAGACTGCTGTGAGTGACCAGACAGTCGTAAGATCCTTCATGGTTTCTGTCGATCTTCACACTGATTCTCATCTGAAAGGTTTCATCAGCATTTGGTCTGATTTCAGAAGATGTTTGATCCTCAAGATTAATTCTGTTCAATCTAATGTTCATCTGAACATCTCTGGGGTAGAAACCAGTGGCCAGACAGACCAGAACCAGCTTACTTTCATCATCTGGAGATTTACTCACAGAGACACGAACATCTGGAGAACCTGGAGCAGACAATGACAACACAATTAACAAACAAGCATTTACAAAGATTTTAGTTCTGCGTGTAAAAAATATACATTATATTCTTCATATTCATTAAAAATATTTTTTGTGAGTATGATCACAATTAAATAAGTAGAGAGAAAACCTTTGTATATATGAACAGAGCCTTCAAATATTTTATATATATATTTATATTTTAGACTGAATTAATAGTGTTTCATAATGTCTCACACACACGCAGGCACGCACACACACACACACACACACACACACACACACACACACGAGATAAATAAACTGATCAGAGCTTACTCTTATTTGTGTTGTTAAATGTGGAGATCCAGTCAGTGCAGGTCTTGAGGTAATGTTTGAGGTATTGGTTGTGTCTAGTTTGACGATCCCACTTCTCTTTGGTTTCTTTGGCTTTGGGGTTTTTATCAATCCACTGCATAGTGTCAGAATTAAAGGATATAAAATCTTCTCCATCAAATCCATATTCATCAAAGACAGTCAGATTCACTGATCCATCAGGAAGTTTCTCCAGTTCACAGCCAATTATTCTCTGAAGAACATGATCTACAATCACAGAACAACACTCATGAGAAACTCACAGTAAATATAATGTCTGATAATTAATAAGAGTAAAGCATGAATCTCACCAGAACACTGTGAGTCTGTGCAGTTTGACAGAGTCCTGATCTGATGTATGAACCAGTCTTTAGAATCAGGAGGATCTTCAGGAGCTTCAGTCCAGTCTTTATCAGTCAGAATCCAGACTCGTTCTTCATTACTGAAGTGTTTGATCCGTCTGTCGTCATAAACACACACAGCACTGAACTCTGGGAATGAGTCTGATTTGGTCAGGACTGTAAACTTGTAGTGGAGGAAGTGTTTCTCTGAGGAACATATGAAACACAAACAACACATGAAAACACTTCATGTAATCCAGTCAAGGAACACATTACACTAGTGATCAGATGGTTTAAAGTCACCATGAAATTAACATCGACACGAGGGCGGGGCAACCTGTCACTCACATGAAATCCACCAATAGCAAACCACCACCATCCAATCATCCAATCATCTTTGTACATCTTTAGGTCTAACAAAAAAAATAAAAAAACCACACGTCTGTGTGTGTAAATTAATCTACTAAACAAACGTACTTAACGGTATACTTAATAAACACTACTACAGTGTACCAGATTAAAGAACATCTTTGTACATCTTTAAGCCTAAAAAAAAACTAACATGTCAATGTGTGTGTCTATGTGTGTATATTGTTAATCAGAGTCACAGTTCTGACAGATGAATGATGCTGGTAATGAGGCTTGATGGGTCCAGAAACTGCACAGGCGCATTTCACCAAAACCGTCTTTGGCTTTGAGTCGTTAAATTGCTCCATGCAAACCACTTTATATAAAACACTGGCAGAGACACCTCTGTCAGTCTTTCTTTTCCATGCCCTAGTTATTCTTTAAAAACATTCAAATCAAGTTATATTCTTATTATGTAAGAGGATGGTTGTAACACTTTTTAAATAAGTGTTACAACCAATGTTTAGCTAGCTGTATTAGCATAGTGGTTTGAAATTAGCAGGGGGGAAATGCATCACATATTGCCTAAGAAACTACTATTTAATCTAATACAACTCATACAATTTTATCTGCAATAGTACAGATACTAAACAAAATATAGTATTGGTCAAAATGTTTAGTTTTTGACCTCAAAATCATTTTTTTTTTCTCAACATATTCTGCATGTGCCTGTATACAGCCTTGACAATCACTATTCTGGATCTGGGAGGAAGTAGGAAAATACTAAAGTGATCACATGACTCATATCTTATCCCTAATTGGTGGAATTGATGGTGTTACAACTCTCCCTAAGTCCCCATGTTACAACATCCCGTCTCCCCTACATGTCAGTCGAGGCAGGCGATGGCGCAACTCAGTACGCGCTCCGGCACGTTTAGCTTCAAGGAAAATTGTGCGGCGTACTCGACAGACACTTTGAACTTTCAATATCATATGTAACATCACTAATGCCTGGCAACTTCTTGGGCGTTCCCCACATCAAGGCATCTTTCTCTGAGTCTGACTGTAGGCACTGCGCCAACCGGCCAGTTTATACGACTCAGTTTCTCTTTACACTCAGTTTCTACGATCGGGTAGGTGTAGAAGAAATAGGCCAAGAATTTTTTTATTGCAAGAAAATAAACAGCACTGCATTGAATACATGAACATAAAATGAAAAGGAAAGAGAAAGAGAAAAAAAATACAGAGAAAAAACAATGACACCTCAACCAGTAAGAAAAATATGATCATAATTCTTACGAAACTTGTTGTTCTTATTATCAATGAGTTTAAGAGATTTTACTATAAGGGAGAACTCGGAGATAATGCATTAATCCACGTTAGCGTTTCAGAACATCCCCGAGGATGCAGGTTTTATGACATCATCACGTACAAAAGTCCCATTTCATTGGCCAGGCACCAACCAATGAAATGACTCCTTTGCACCCTCCCACCTCCCCCGCCTTTCTGTCTCGCTGCCACTCAGTTTGCAAGTGCACAAGTTAGTTTTGCATAATGCATATAATATATCATGAAAATAGTTGCAAAAGGCATGAAATATGAAATTGCAGTGGCAGATTTGAGAAGCTGCAAGTGCCTAAGTTTAGTTGTACAGCGAGCATGAATGTAAGAATAAGTGCAAATATGTAGCCTACTACAAGTTGGTGCATGTCATTTTATTCCTGTGAACAACGTTTTACACATTTGTAACTACTTGCAAATTCAGAATACAGGTTTGTGACTATTGTCTGCGAGTGCAAATCTCAACATTCAACTTCAGATTTTTATTGTACAGGTTTTCACATTGGAGCTGTGAGTGTAAATTTTAGCGTACAAGTACGAATATCTATTGTGCAAGTTCTCAAATTCACACCTACATGCTACTGAGTTTTACTACTCTTTTACCTTCATAAAATATCCACAAAATTTTAAATACTAAACCCTAGAAGCAAGTTTGAAGACATTTACTAACTGTGTGTTTCTCTGTTGCTGATCAGATGTGAAATAAATGAACTGTTCTTACCTTGATGCGCATCACTTAGACAAGAGTGAGAAATAAGCCAAACTATTTCTACTTGTATGAAAAATATTTTACACGAGAAGGTGTGAACCATTTTTGCGAGTTATACATCAGACTATCAGACTTGTTATACTGGTGTCGTACTGGTTAGGTGAAAAGTAGGAGTTCAGAAAAAAAAATCATCCCGGCAGCTTATACAGCCGGACAACTGAGCTGAACTGGCACAGTCTGCAGGATGGCTTGTTAAAAAAAAAAAGTTTTTGACTGTGGAATTTGGACGCCTGGGGCGGGGGGGCGGGGCTGCACGTGTCGACACCCAAACACAACTTCTCTTCTTCTTCTTCTTCTTCTTTAGGTCTTTTATGGCGGTTGGTAAACCAGCTAAAAGGCGCAACCACCACGCTGGTGGAGTGGATACTGGCATTCGCAATCACAGATTCTACTTTTTGGAAGTATGACCAACATAAGAATTTTCACCGAAGATGTCGTCTGAACAAGTAACATCCACTTTTGTTCTGACCAACTAATGTTAAGGGGAAAAAAACATTGCAGTAAATCACGCAGATTAAATCTAACACTCGCATCACGTCAAACCGTGCAAATTATACTTTGTTCTCAAATTGTTAATGTTAACAACATCAGCATTGCGTGACTACATTTGATGCCCTCCCGATATTTATCCTTGCTTTTAGTCTTTCGCATTTTACAATGGGTCAATCTCCTGTTGTCACTGGTGATTGTCGTTTGAACCTTTCTGGATCCAAATTGAGTTTAATTATTTCAAGTGCTGTGAGAAAAGGCTAGCCTATAAATCTCCACCTCCAGCATCCTCACATTTATAGCCGACTAGCCGAGACTCTTCTTTATGTAGACAGATGTGACGTAATGACACACAGACATGCTCGAATTTCCCGCAGAAATCCACCAATACCACTGGAGTTAAAAACATTATTACAAGCTTACCGTTTTGAATCGAGCTACGGCAAGCAGAGAGTTTTGAACACTGGCTGGTTATGTACTTGCTCAAAAAATTATTTTGGATAATTTTTAACCCAAAAAAGCTAAGGACTGCAGCTTTGATCCTGGCAGGCATTCTGGAAAAAAAAGCATTTACTTTCCTTTTTTTTTTATGTAAGTCATAAAAGCATGCAACATTTATATATACATACATTTATGCATACATAGGCTATATACGCCCAGTTATTGTGTTCAGAATCAGATACCACAAGGCAAAGCGGGACTCAACTTCACCACACCAAAACGGCTCGTCTTTTTTCTGTTTTGCTTTTGAATTAGGCTATTGTCCCCATTAGTGAGCATAAAGCAAATTCTCTTTGCACCTTATTTTAAATAAAATTTTATTTTAAAATGCATCATAACACATTTAGGGGAGAGCGGGGCACAAAGTAGGCCTAACGCTTTTTGACTTTCTCAGTTTGTGTAAATCTACTTAGGGTTCAGTGTATTTATTTTTCCCCACATTAATTTCACAAATGTCTAGTACAATTATGTGGTTTTGTTTTATTAATATAGTATATACTTTTTTCTTGATATTCCCCGAAAGAATGGAAGTGAAATGTGACAACATGCCCCATAGGTGGGGTACATTGTAATGGCAGCTTAAAATGCTATCTGATCTAATCAAACAAACATACAAGACAAACTAAAATATTTTCTCAATAAAATACAATTATTAACTTTTTCATATAAATTAATGCCATTTTTTAATAATTAAATATAAACAAATTTTTGAGTTTTGACTACGAACACAGGAAAACACATATACAACATAGTTCAAAACATATTAATAATTAGTAATTTCTGAGCATTGATTCTTCAGTCTTTATTCACCTTTTTCTCATGTTTTCTCAATAGTATTTTTGAGTCTTAATTTGGCCATAACTTTCTCCGTGTTTCAGCAAATGGAATGATTTTTGGTGACAAATCTTATTTTTAAACATATTTTGGGAAAATACTTTTTCAAAACCTCAACAGTACACTGTGGGCAAATTCACTACCCTTTCGTTATGTTCGTGGCTGAAAACAGCCACTACTTTAAACTGCTGTAAAAATGTATCAGATAAATATTTTTTTCAATTTTTTTTGCATAAATCTATTAATCAACCTCAGTCCTGTTCAAAACTACTAAATGTTTAAAAAAAATCAGGATTTTAACTCTTTAATTGCCAAATTCATAAATGATGTCACTGATTTGGGAAAAAAAAACACACAAAATGACTTATTTTCAATATAAAATGTGAATGTGGACTGGATTTTTTTTTACCTTTTATCACAGTCTTGGACATGTCAAAGATTAGAAACAACTTTGGTTTTGATGCATTGTTAGTTTTTCTGCAGCATCAGATTTTAGCTTTTTCTCCCTCATTTACTGTTCGTGGCTGTTTTTGCCCCATTGACTTCCATTATAACCACATTTTTTGATTGCAAAGCCATGACACCATATAATCATGCATTTTTGATTGTTGGTGGTTTTCCCTGTTGGGAAGAGGTAAAATTTGTCATTTTTACTGTTGATAACCAGGTGGCACTATTAACCCTTTAGATAGGCCTGTGCAAAAAAAAGCTTAATTTCTGGCCTTTACATGGAGTTTTATGGAGTATAATAGCATATTTGTGTGTGTGTGTGTGTGTGTGTCTGTGTGTGTGAGAGAGAGAGAGTATGAGAACTCACCTTGATGCGTCTGAGAAAATCAAAATATGCACCTCAGCTCTCAGAACTACATGGAGTAAACAAAAACAAAGTAAGTGTATTTATGCATCTGCTGCCTTTTGATGGTGAGAAATGCAGACTAAACAAAGCAAGTGGATTTAAACACTTGCATGCATGCCTGCTGGTCATTTGATGGTGAGAAGAGCAGCAAGCAACATGAGAAAGGGCTTGACTTGTAGTGAAGTTTTAGAGATGATTATGCCGCCTGACCCCTCCAGCGAGCTGCAGGATGTATCGTCTTCTCCCTCTGACACCACAGACTCAGGAGAGTCAGATCCTGATTTGGATGTGGCACCCTCATCATCCTCTCTAGCTTCCACTGAAGGCGAGGAGGATTCGGAGGATCCTGGATCTGGGTGGATTGGGAGAAACGGTGAAGTGTGGTTTTCCACCAACGCGGAGACAACTCCCTTTCTTCAGCCTGCCAACTCCCGTGACTTCAGGGCCGACGCGCTATGCCATCGCAAGGGTCCAGAACATGGATTCTGTGTTCAATCTGTTTTTTACGGAGGAGATGATTGACCTCATTGTCAGCATGACCAACCTCCATGGGCACCGCACAATGAGAAACTGAACCGGGGTTACTTACTTTTTTATTTCCTCTTAACCTTTTTTTAAAAATATTCCATACAACTACCAGTATAACATGACATTGGCCTTTATTGTCGATGAGTAGCCTACAGCAATACAGCATATTTTATACTATTTTAACACGTATACAATATTGCCTACATTTAAACTCATGTAACAAACATTTTCGAAGTAAAAATTACACATTTAGGCCTAAACATTCAAGTAATTCAAGTGTAATCAACCGGCCTGTTATCCAGTATCCACCGGATCAGCGCTGGTTCCCGTGCCGAAGATGGACTCGCCTCTGCGGGGGAACTTCTAACTTTACACCGCCGTCCTGCGTCACTCACAGCCGAAAGATGCTGCGACGCGACTGTCTCTATAACCTGCCAATAAACAAACAGTGCACAGTTCTGAGGACATTTTATCATCCAAATTAGTTATATTCATTATCTTTAGGAATATAGTCGTGTGTTTTTTATGCAAGGCGTTACAATCACGCGAAAAGACAGGCGCGAGCCGACACTCGTTTAACTCGTTTAAGGTGAGTAACACTGCGTCTCTGTATGTTTTTCGCATTAAATACAATGATTTAAAGCACACTAATGATTATACAGATAAAATAAAACATACACACACCTGAATTTCACAGAGGAAAAGCACCAAGTCTGCGCCGCTGAGAAGAGAAGAGGAGAACTGCTCTGGAGACTGAAGAGAATTCAAACAGCGCGCGCTTACTCAACCGTCGAGTTGTCGTCAAGTGTGGGGGAGGGGTGCATTGTTTTAATTGAGTAAACTTAGTCAATTTCTTATGCCTGTTAAATATTAATAATATTGATTTTATTTAAGTAATATTTGTGGTTCTTGAAACAGATCAGTTTAATTATCCATTCTCAAATATTGTGATGGAAATTTCATTCAAATATATTAGCTAGGCTAAGTGTATTTTAAATAAATAATTGGTTAGTCAAATACTAAATTATTTTAGTGAAAAACTTCAAACTTAAATATAACTGTAAATTTCAGACAAAATTAATTGTTGGAGTGTTCAACTCAAAGTAAATGCTATTCAGAGATTTTATTAAGTTAATAAAGTTAATTATTACTGTGATATAAGCCACTGAATTATTTTTTAGAGTGATACGCATAAGAATCACTTCGACATTTAGGAAAGTTTTATGTTTGTAGGTTAAGAATAGAGCTGTTGTATACCATAGTAGTAGGCTGTGATACAGTTTAGAGAAATTGTCACAAATGAAAATGAAAACTGGTGATGCAGGATTTAAAATGAAAACTATGTGAAATATGCAACTGTATCTTGTAGAATACACACTCTAAAAATAAACAATTTTGTAATTAAAATGTGTGCTTGTGTGTGTAGTTTAAATGTTGTGTTTCATCTAAGGCTGATTATACAGTATATAACCATGACTGACTACAGGCATAGGGCTCGACTTAAAGGGATAGTTCATGATTTTAGACATGAATCTCTATAGCTTCCCCATAAGCAGTGTGGTGCATTGACCATGACTTACCCCCGACAGCGTCCTGTGAGCCGAGCTCCGGTCCAGTTTTGGTCAAGATGAAATTAGTCCGGCAAGATTGCTGGGGTCACGGCAATAAAGCTTTTTTCTTCTCAAATCAATATGTGTTCAAAAGAGTGATATATTTGCGTCACTAAAACGTTGTCTATGGAGAGGTCAGACCTCGTAATGGCTTGGCACTATTTTCTCCCCTGTCATATCACTGCGCGCTGCCGCTACCTACAGCCAGCTGCGAGCTGCGCAGGCGCACACCACTTTTTCAGTTGTTCGGCAGTGTTTACGTGCTCAGAACAGCTACACGAACGAGCTAACATAGCTACTCACCAAGAGCGATCAGTTTGTACAAGCTTTGTAGAAAATGGTGCGGACTTGTGACTATCCGGACTGTACAAACAAAGATGTGGCGCTTTCTCCTCACACATTTCAAAGATTTCCTGTGGCAGATGTTGCTCTGAGGCGACTTTGGCTCATTGCTCTGGGCTTCAATGTGAACACCAAACTGGCGAAGATAAAGAAGCTTCGCGTTTGCAGTGCACACTTCAGCGTCGACGACTATGTTTCTTCCTGCCCAGGACAGAGGAAGCAACGTGTTTTGAAGAGTACTGCTGTCCCAGCACCCTGGGTAAGTACACTGGACAACGGCGTCAAGCCTGCTTGGCCCGATTATTTTCAATAGACCGAAGGGTAATAAAGTTTTGCCTCGATGTTATCAAGAAAACAGGCTATACACGAACAACAAGTAACGTTGTGTGCAGCAAATAGCTCAATGTGGTATTTCCAGTTACGCCTCTATAAAACATAACATTATGTAGAATATTATTACTATCATCAGCAATTACGTCGACCATGTCTATAATGTTGTCTTTGCAATCCAGGATTACAGTCAATAAAGTCAGCTGTATGCAGGGTGCTCAGTGTAAGTTTGAAATTAGTCCATAAAACGTACATGAAGATCAAGAAACGTATGCTTTATGGGAGAATATTCTTGTTAGAAAGACTGCAAAGTGGATGCAGGTATTTTTTTTTTCATTTCATTTATTTATTTATTCTCGTTTCATGGTAATGCAACACGAAATACCACAACAACAATCCAACAAACACAACAAAAATACATTCCATGACAAGAAGAACAGGAGTAGGATGAAGAAAAAAATAAATCTTATAAACTCCTACCCCATTCTTATAATAAGAAAGTTACAAATTAGATGGCCTCACCAACATGAAAGAAAAAAAAAAAAATGAAAAATAGCCCAGACCAGATGTAATCTACTTTCAATTTTAACAATTTTCCTTTTTTTTTTTTTTTTTTTTTTTTACTATTAATTCTGCTTACACAACACTAAACGAACAAAAACAACATTAATGCAATAATGACACCTCTGGCATCAAAGACAACAACGAGACCATGATCATTGATATTATAGTTTTAACAATTTTCACCATCATCTTTATACAAGTTAAGTATCTTCTCTTTATACTTATATTTAAATTGAACTATATTTGAACAACATTTTAAATCATTCTCTAGACAATTCCATCTTTTCACACCAGAAACTGAAACACACATTTGTTTGAGGGTATTTCCAGCAAAAGGTTGTTTAAAGTCATTATTTCTTCTGCTTGTCTCACTATTCACAGTAAAAAGGCTTTGCAGTCCATGTGGACAGTCCTGTTGCAGTCCAGTCCATTTTTTACCCTTTAAAAGTTGTAGTTTTAGTGAAATAATTTTAAAGAAAACTTTTTGTTACTGTTACTATTTGTAGATAGTAAAATGTTGATATACTGTAACTTTTACTGGGCTTGTAAAACATGATTGAAATTATTGATATTTAAAATATTTTTTTTATATATATTTTCAAAGGCATGCACTCCTGTTGTGATGGCTGCAGCAGCCCAGTCTGGGTGCAGTACTGATTCAATCCCTGACGAAGTGGACCACGCATTCTCTGGACTCCCTCAGTCAACCCCTCTGAAGTGCAGATTTGACCATGAACACTTGAAGATGGTTCTCACCAGCCCACCAGAAACCGTTCCAAAAACAAAGCCATCAACATCTGGTACATACTTGGCCCTACCTCCCACAGTCTGTGAACAGTCACAGGTTAGCAAAAAAATATAATTTTATTTTACACACACTTAAAAAAAATCGAACAATTTCATAAAGTTAAATCTTGAAGATGAGCTTTATTGCATATCCTAAATGAGGTCCTTATAAATGCTGTCAGTCAGCCACTTTACTTTGACTAACACTTCTCTGTTTTTCTTTTTCCTCATTTAGTCAGGGAACCCGAGCTCAACAGTTGCATCTGAGACACTGGATACAAGCATGAGTTCCATAGAGGCACCTTGTGTAGGGGAATACTGCACATTTCTTCCTCTGAGTAGTGAATGTACATCCACAAGATCATCTTCCTCAGACGTGAGCATTGTGGGGGCAGAAAGGAGAGGTGATTGGTCTGAGAGGAAGTGGATTGTGAACGAGTCGGCCCTTATGGAACTGTTTTCAACTTGTCACACATGTGGTGTATCCATTACTGACAAGAAAATCACCAGCTGTGGATCAAAGATCAAAATAGAATGGACTTGTCTCAATCACCATGCAGGAGTGTGGCAGTCATGTCCAGATGTCCGTGGAATCCCTGAGAATAACCTAGTGTCCTCAGCAGCCATTATTTTCACTGGAACAACACAAAATGAAATTGCAGAGTGGGCCGATCTTCTGAATTTACAGCTTCCAAAGAAGACATCGTACTACTCACTACAGTCCACTTATATGATACCTGTAATTCACAAAGCCTACACTGACATGCAAGAAAAAAATATCGCCGAACTCCAGGAAGCAGCGTCTCATGGTGGACACACAGATATTGGTGGTGATGCAAGGTAAATATTTCCGTTAAATATCATACAGTATATGTGCTCATTACTGTTGCAATATTATGTCTTATATTATAATTCAGTCAAATCACGATTGCCTTCAGCCCACAAGTAACTTCCTTACTTGTCATCTGCAGATCTGACTCCCCAGGCTACAGTGCCAAGTACACCGGTTACAGCTTCATGGATGATGCAACAAAGAAGATAATTATGTCAAACCTAATTCAGGTCAAATATATCCAGTATTGTCCTTTTACTGAGTGTCCCTGATCCCTATGTTCTACTTTTATAAGCCTCCCCGCACTTCTTTTCTTCAATGAACAATTTAGGTATCTGAGACTACGAGTTCACCAGCAATGGAGTCTGTTGGTTTCCGGAGGGGTCTGGATCGTCTGCTGGACTCTGGAGTTAGTGTTGATGTTGTTACGCCTGACCGGGCTCCATCAATACGGAAGATCATGAGGGAGTCTTATCCGGAGCTCAGACATCAGTTTGACCCATGGCATGTTGCTAAAGGTGGCATTGCTTACTATATATACACTGTGTTTTATTATAGTAATCATCATGGTTGAGCTTTTGCATATGAAAAATGAAAGCAGTGAAGCTGTTGTAGAATTCAGAGTTTACTTTCATGTTCTGATATTTAGCAAAATTATTGTTCACGTTATGATTTTTCATTTTTATCTTTGTGCATTATAGGTGTAAAGAAGAAAGCAACTGCAGCAGCAAGGAAGAAGGAAAACCGGGATCTGCAGCCTTGGATCAAGTCTCTGGGCAATCACTTCTGGTGGTCATGCAGTTCTTGTGGTGGTGATGAGAAGGTGATGCTCTTGGAATTGTTTGGTTATACATAACTAGTGATGGGCAAAATGAAGCCTCAAGAAAAAGGGAAACGTTTGAACCAAACATTTTGAGGCTTTGAACCGTGGTCATCTCCATGGTTCTTCGGTGATGAATAAAATGCACTACCACATAAAATAGATTCAGACCAGGTTTAGTCCTGGTTTAGTCCAGGTTCAGTCCTGGTTGAGACCAGGTTTAGTCCGCGTTTGTTCTACGGGTATTGTAGTGCTGGGCGGTTTACCGGTTCATACCGAATACCGGTGTTTATTTTTGTTACGATATGAATTTTTAATATACCGCAATACCGGTGTATGTCGCTTTAATCGGAACGCGGCGCTGCGCGACACAGTCTCACCCCTCATTTACAACACACGTCTGCGGCGCATTACGGCTGCGACAAGGTTTTATTCCGTCCTCCACGCGGTGCGTCAAAATAGACTAGGCGCCTATATTTAGCAAAGCGGCGCGGAGAGCTGCTTTTGGGAAGCTTCGATCTGAAACACAAGCATTGACTAGAATGGGCACGAGACGTGTGGGGGTGAGAGTGTCATTTTTCTCGCGGCGCGCATGTTTTTATACTGTATTAACGTATCTGAAGTGAACTGACGGTCTTTAGAAACGTTTCTTTGTTATTACGATTGAATCTTTCTTTATCTTTCCTGATAAAGCAGTGTTTAAGAGCGTTGCTGCTTTGTGTACAGCCGTTACCGGGGAAACCACTGTTTCTGCCGCTCCTAAAGCGCCTCCTGCTGGCACCTCTTTGTAAACAGCCTTGCAAACCTGTATTATTAATATTAGTGTGGATTTTTTCTATAATATTCACTCATGACAATAAAATAGGGCATTATAAGTAAATCTACTGCAGTATTTCCTCTCTTACTCTGTAGAAAATGTGGTTAACACCCATCATGCTTGAGAAAAAAAAAAAAAAAAAAAAACGGTAAAAACCGTGAAACCGGTATAATTTAGAAAAAAATCGTGATGTTGATTTTTGGTCAAACCGCCCAGCACTAGGGTATTGTAATTTCTTGCAATGGGTCTGGTCCTTATTTATTGATGATTATGTAAATGATTTTTGTTACACAATGAGCATACTTTGTGGCAAAGATTTAATTTGTGAAATTTGCTACGCGGTGTCTAAATGTCCTCAAAAAGGAGTTGAGACGCCGGTGGACCTCTATCCTGTATCATGTGTGTGGTGTTCACCGATGGGAAGAAAATGGGCAGGAGTACAGGTGTTACCATGACGACCTCAGCGATGACCAACAAATAAGAAAGAAATGGTTGAAGAAGGGGTCTGCTGCCTGGAATGCTCTCAAGGCTGTCGTACTAGATAAAAATCTCTTGAGGGTCTTCAGTCAGTTGACTTTATTCAAGCATACCGGTAAGTTTGCATAATTAGAACAAATAGCCATAAACACTTCTAATGGTGCGTTCACACCGGATGCGAACAGCGCGTCAGGCGCGAGTGATTTCAATGTTAAGTCAATGCAAAGACGCGTTACGCGCGTAAAAAATTCCTGCAGCGCGATTGAGGCGTTTAGCGCGGCGCGGTAGACGCGAATTCGCCTCATTCGCGCGTCAAGTTTGACGCCCGAGTTGAAAAATCTGAACTTCTGCGTCAATTCGCGCCGCGTTAACCAATCAGGAGCCTGCTTGCTGCATCATGTGGTGAACTGACAGTTTATAATGTTATTTTATGTTTGGCCTCAATACATTATTTTGTAATATGACTAAAATGCACAACAAAGCAAATCTTTCACATAAAAACTTGATTTCAATATGAGAAATACTCATTTTTTATTGAATGCTATTTATTCCATATCTATTCTAGATTATATGAAACTTTATTAATCTAATGTAAAGACAACAAACACAATTTAGTGTATAAAAACTAAAAAAAAAAATCACAGGACAGGTTTCACTTTTGGAGGCTGCAGCTCCATTTATTATCAAAACAAAAATAAATGACAGATTAGGTGCGGGCGAGGGTGAACCTCGCGCCGGGCTGTACAGCGCGGGCTCGTCAGGCAGCGACCACCACTCGATGCCGAGGCTTATACGGCCTACGCTGTCCTCGTCAGCGTCCTCACCGTTAGGTCCACCAAACCTACCTCCTGGAGCAAATTGTGAAACTCCTGAAACCCTCCGGAGGGTTTGGTGGACCCGAGTACAGCGACGATGTCCCCTACGCTGCTGTTTCTGCTCTCCAGAGCATATACGAGCGGCGACTCTCTCGATTAATTTCAATGCTAATGCTTGATAAACATCTAAAAAAAGATGGCCGCCAACAGGTTTCGAAACTTTCGCCGTAAATTTCGATTCAAACTTTTGATTTGACGCGCGTCCGGTGTGAACGCACAGTAAGGGCAACACGAGTTATTGAATTGTTCACTTGTCCTTTGAGAAATCAACATCTTACAGCTATGAAAGTAAAACTACGTTTTACCAAAAAATATAAAAAATGAAATGGCGATCATACTAATAATTGTAGGATGTTTTGAAGACATGTAACGTTGAAAATGTGTAAATCCTTGTTTTTTTACTTCAGGGAACCTTGAACAAGCATGAGTGAAGTACAGCCTTATACTGACTGGTAAACTGCACTGTGTTTTATACACGTCCATGCTGGACATTCATATTAAATTAGCATTATTTTCCTATGTTTTTACATCATGAAAATCTTTAGTTGTATGTAGGACATATATGATTAAAAATACATTAATATTAAACAATTTATATATGTAGTTTTTGCTGCATAGGCTATATGTCCCTTACAATATTCTGTTGGAACATCACATCCTTTTCAAGCAAACCTTTTCCATATGGGAAGGAAAATATCTGTTATTTGAATACATAAAGAGATTATGGGTATTTAGAAACATAAGGCTACAGATGGTTCTGAAGACATAGAAAATCCCGAATTCAACATAAACATTACTAGAAGAACAACTAATGCTATAAACACAGCAGAACTAGCTTCAGTATCACTGGCTTTACTGTGGATGAACTTCAACTAGTAGTGATTTATTCATCTGTAGCCTATTTAAAAGCGTTGATATAATTCACAAAATGTCCGATATGTTACTAGAAAAAATATGAGTGAGCTTTGGCAAGCTTAGCTCACTTGGCGAGCTTTAACGCAAGTTTGTGGGCTATAGTTTTGCAGGTCGCCTGACTGACTAACTGTCTCTGTTTCTGATCAGAAGTAAACATGATCTCTGCTCTTACATTGTTGCGCATCACTGAGACAATGTGAAAAATAAGCTCGAACAACATACGCATATACAATAACTGTTTTTAAACGAGATCGTGTGATCCATCTTTGCCACTTATTCAATTTCACTTTACAAAATTTTAACTGTGAAGCGTCCTCCTGCCTCCCGCTCATAGGCTACTGGTGCAAAAATGCCAACGCATAAAACGTAGGTAACTTACCTAAATTCGATGGCAACGGAAGCCCTGAACCGCAAGTTTTTTTTTTTTTTACTTTGGTTGCGATTCAGGGTTTCCGTTGTTGATGACTGTTTTTTAACCTTGAATTTAGCGTCGGCGTTTTGCACGAGGAATGAGCGGGCGGCAGGAAGACCCTTTTCAGTTTAAAAATGGTGGGGTTTTTTAAAGAATATTTTTTACGTTGCGGTTCAGGGCTTCCGTAATTATCTATTTAAAACATAATAACAAACTCTCTCAAATTGTAACGTGTTAATGTTAAATGTGTCATAACTAGTGTAAATGTTTTGAATGCACGGTCGGTCTGCTGCCAACAACCTCAAACTCAAAGCAAGAGGATCCTCTGGCGAAACAGAAGAACAAATGATTCAGTTCGTATTTGCCCAAGCGGGAAGGAAGTCGACCGGAAGTTGAAGTCGGCCGGGTGCCGCCATCTTGAGCGGAACTTCACTTGCGTTAGCAATCCCATTGACTTCCATTCATTTTGGCGTCACTTTGACAGCGAATAACTTTACATCTGAGGCGTTTGAAGACTCCATTTGTCCATTTTTTATTTCTAAAGAAACACGACAGTGTATAAAATGCTCCATTACCTTGTAGCTTATGTAATGGCCCCGTAGAAGCAGTTTTTGTAAAAGTATGCTAACGATTGCGTCATAATCACGCGACTCTCTGTCGCACACTAGAGAGATTACCGTATGGACGGGAGGAGAAGCTCGCGGGCAATCGGGGAGACGTGGAGGCAAAATGACAATATAATTAATCAGAATACCTGGCAAAAGTTGCTCCTGCTCCACGCTCATGGACAGCTCCTAATCACACTCTCCGTCTCTGCGAGTTTCGGAAGGGAGTGATTCAGATTTCTCTTGGCACAGCTACTAGAAGACAGACGGGTTGCTCACGTGGTCCGTGTAACGCTTTGCTCGGTTTGAGTCTGCGCGTCAGGAAAGGAAGTGCTAAAAAATCGCTGAAAACGGGGCTGCGTTCGAAACCGCATACTTCCCTACTATTTAGTATGGGAAAAAGAGTAGGCGAGCGAAAAAGTATGTACGAATCCAAAAGAGTAGGCGAGAATTACCTGGGTGACGTACTAATTATCGCGAGATTCGGACTTAAGTGCGTTCGAATATGCCTACTTTCCTACTATATAGTAGGCGAAAACAGTACGTGAAGGAAGCAGTACGTTCGAAACATAAAAGAGTAGGCGAGAAGTTCCCGGATGGCTTACTGCTTCCAGCCAGATTTTTGAGTGCTCGACCGATGGATACTCTTCTATCCCAGGAGGCCACGCGAGAGGATACGTCACAAAAAAGAAGAAGAAGGATAGGTCATACTCGAACGTGACGGAAAGGATGACGGACGAGACTCAAATGTGAGTATTACAAATCAAATGATCGCATGTGTTGAACTACTGTACAGTAAACTGTTGAATTGTTTAAGGTGTAAAGACGCTGTATAGGCTATTTGTGATTTTGCTGTAAATCACATTTTATTATGTATAGCTAACAGAGAAGCTCCAGTAAGGACACATACGTCTCCAAAGTGGATTTGCATACATTTTAAACCGTATACATCTTAAATACAATTACTAAATGTCTATTTAATATCTGGCAAGAAACTCTTCTATAAGAATTGCAGATTACTATATGAAATAGGCATCTGAGTGATGTATGTGTGCTATTATGTAGAACAAATCTATAAAGTAACTAAACATAAGTTATCTATTTTATTTGTCCATTAGTTGATAAATTGAGGAACATTTATATTGTATAAAAACTAAAAGTTAAAACAACCTCAACATGTAAATGTAGTGTTGAGCTCATAAATCACAGAGGAAACGTGAGTCTGGTCTGGATGTTAGAGTGGCTCATGAAGCTGAATGCTGCCATCAAAGACTTTGTGACATTACAGAAATGGATAACAACAACTATTTAAATATTAAGTTGTAGTTTATTTTAATTATTGTAATTTCAAACAGAGCTATTACAGCACTTTTCTGATTCTTGATTTCTGTGCATTTGCTGCACAGCTTTTGTGGTGGAGCAGGACCTGCAAAGAAAGATGATGGCGGCATTTGTGGAAAAAAGCATTTTTGTCATCTAAATAATACTGAAATCAAATGACATTGTGATGTTAAAATTACTGCTTTTGTGTTATGTTTGTGCATTTTGTAGGATCTGAAATGTCAGCAGACTGGTGTGAGCACTGAGGACAAAGAGCACAGAGCTGAATCCTGGAGATGGTGCCATGGATGAGACCCTCCATCACTCCACCTGCCCTTACGAGACCCTCCATCACTCCACCTGCCCTCATGAGAACCTCCACCTGCCCTCATGAGACCCACCATCACTCCACCTGCCTTTATTGCCTCAGATTGTGAAGCACAACACATCACGCAACAACCTCAGGCACGAGGGAACGGCTCACCTCTGGCGGTCAGCTGATTCATCAGAATAAATCTGCAGAATGGGCACCGCTGTGTTGAGATGGCAGAAGGATGTGGGGTTCAGTGCCTGTAGCCTACATACATGATTGTAATAAAGCTTTGTTTCATGTGTTGACTTGTATATGCATTTGTTTATTGTGTGATGGTGACTTTGATTCATTCTTTTACTAATTTATTAATATTTCTCATTGTTGTCAGTAAATAAAATACAATTAATTAATGCTTTATTTATTGTTTGAAGGAAAATGTAGATGTTCACTATATACACATCTAGAGTGTATTCATGCATAGCTATGTCATATGATATACATTACATTTTGTTTGTTTTATTGAATTATATAATTTACAGTAAAAAGTAATATAATTAATTGATCAGCATTTATCGTTGTTATTATTGTATGTTTTGGGCTGGGAGCAATGCAATTCATTCTGGGGTAATATTAATTTTTAATAATGATACTTATATTTTTCGAGTATAAAATCAACAGTTTTCTCCAAAGGTGAATCTCCCTTTGTGCAGACATTACAAACGCTGAGGAAAACCATTCTAGGTAGGGCTGTCGAGTAAATGTGAGGTAAATGTATGTATGTATATGTATGTATGTATTTATACATGCATATATATATATAATATAATATATATATATATATATATCATGGGTTTGCAAACAAATGGGTTTGCTTAAATAATTATATAATACATTTAAAAAAATGCATTTTCTGTTATTTATAGGCCTGAGGGATGAAACGATAGTTAAATTTAACAAGAAAAAGAGGAAAACAAAGCAGTAAGCCACTTTTGCTTATGGATGAAAATGTTTGGATATAAAATAAAGAAATTAACAACATATTCAAGAGATGACAATTTTGGGATTTCGTAATAAAAATAAATATCGTTAAGGATAAAACGGTGGGTCACATTAGTAGGGTTAAATATAAGAACTTAAATCAACCCTAAATGTACTCACAAAATAAATGGGCAGCAGTTTCTTCAAAAAGACCACAAAATGAGCAAGTTTAATCAATATCATGATATTTACAGATAGATGAATTAAACGTGTCGTTCAAATCTTTTAAGTTGTTGCGCGTGTGATAACGCGTCGTAGGTCACATGATAACGTCAACATGGCAGATGTCCGGTTCTCATTCATACTCAACGAGATCTGGCTATAAAGTACCTACTCTTTTAGCGCTCATTAAGTAAGTACTCATTGAAATTAAGTACCTACTCATTGAGTATGCGGTTTCGAACGCAGCCCGGGCTTCACTTGTCTCAACTGAGTTCCAATGGGGTCGCTGTGTCCATTTCTTTTACTGTCTATGGTATTTGCTCGGGGAACTTCCGTTTATCAGCGGCCATAAACACGATCTACATTTAAATGCTGTTCTAATTATTTCTGATTGAAATTAATTGAGTAATAAATAATTTTAATAAACAATCCGAAGAGCATCTTCTGAATAATTTGATCGATTTGCTAAAAAAAAAAAAAAAAAATTGGTTTGTAAATTTGTCTAACGTTAGTGGTCACCATAACTGAATGAGATTAAAATAGACATGAACCCGTATTTGTAGTTCAATTTACGTCTATAATTTGTTATATTGATTTATTTTTATCCATCAGGTGTCTCTATATGATGCTGCATGAAAGAATTTGAAAGGTTTGTGTTTTTTCTGAAGATTAATTTGCACTGATGACCAGAAACATGAATTAAGAAGGTAAATTGAGTAAAGCATCAGCTGCAGTGTATAACACAATAACATTCACAAATAATCAATGATTTTATGAGTTTACACAATGACAGACACATTTACACAATGATTATATATGCATTACAAAAAAAAAGTGCTTTTTCTTTTATAAATGTTGCTTTTATAAACTGGATGTTGTTGATATTTCATATACTCGTTTACAGAAATTAACTGATCATCAACATTCATGTAAATGATTCACATCAGTCTTTGCTCTGTAAGGCACGCGTGTAAAAGTCTTCAGACTGTATTTCACATTAATAAACAGCTTTACCTGAGAGTCTCAATACAGCATAATTCATATTTCATCTCTTTAATCTGGATCAGCTTTGGCTCACAGTTCTCTTTGGTAATGTCATGTATTTTCCTATAATTAACACTTAAACCAGCTGGATTTGATCTGATTTATAATCCTAAGGTTTTTGTGGCTTTATAATACTGTAAGTTCACAGAGAGTGTCTTGGACGTTCTTGCAGAGTTCACATGTCCCAGAATCCTTTGCGTTTGAATATTGTTCACATCAAGATATGACCTCACTTCCTCTTCCTCCATGTTTCCTCGCGTCAGAGAAGCATATTTTCCCTGAAAGCTTAATGATAATGATACATAACGAGCAACTGACATCATACACGTGCTCTTGATACTGAATATGAGTTCATATACACTGCAAAAAAGTCTCGTTTTCCAGTACAAACATCGAAACACTCTTAAATCAAGATACATTTACTAGAGAAACAGAAAGACAAAGATATAAAGTTGATAAATCAAAATTGAGCGAGTTTGTGCTTAAAACAAGAACAAATATCTGCCAAAAATGTCTTGTTTTCCTTTGAATCAAGTTTGTTTTCCGACTCCATTCGCAGATTTTCTTGATTAATTTTGACAAATTCTTCAGAAAACAAGTCTTAATATCTTCAGTCACAGTGTTTCTCCAGTGAGTGTGTGCTGATATAAGAGTGTTTAGATGTTTGTGCTGGAAGACGAGACAGAAACACTGAGGAAGAGTTTCCTGCAGTTTAGCTGAGTAAATCCCCTGTCCTGACGTGTGTAAATGTTCCTGCTCCTGTAAAGTGCGCGTGTCACACGTGTGTCTGCATGTCCATGATCAGGCGTCGCTCTACTTGTCGTCGCTCCCAGAATCCCCTGTGCTCGTGATGATGTCAGAGCTGATGATGTCACTGAAGCGCTCCACGACACACTGCGCCGTCAGTCGGGACTCAGGGTCGTGATCCCAGCACTCCTCGATGGTGGAGCTCAGAAGATGGACGCCCTGAACACACACACACACACACCTCAGTGAGAGCCTCACAAACACTTCTGTTTAGTTTCATCACATCTACGGTCATACATTATTATACATTTACATGGCATAAGAAAAGTTTATCTTTTTAAACGTTTGCACTATCAAAATCATTCAAATTGCCCCTGACAGTAGACAACATGCACTTTTCGGCAATACACGGATGCTATATAAGCATATGGTGTGTGCATGTGTATGTGTGCGTGTATGAAAAAAAGTGTCCTAAATGAAAACTGTGCAACCCAAGTCTAAGTCACATAAAAGACTTGTATATATGTATTATAGTTCATTTTTCAAATTTAAAGTGTTAGTTTCTTTCATTCATGATTTTTTCTGTTTTTTTTTTTTTCTAAATAAAAATCAGTAAATTTATTCTCGTTTTTTTTTTTTTTTGTCTATTTAAATTCTATTTACAAACTCACCACACCAAATAATGGTCAATGACTGTAATTTGTTGAAAGCTAATCTTTTTCTGAAAAAGATGACACCTAGCACATGAATTTTACAGTCAAAAAATCTAAATATGTGAAAAACACCTATTTCAGCTTCAGGTTCTGAAGGGTTAAAGACCAGGCAGTGGATTGTGTGGAAAACTACAAATACCTGGGGACAGTCATAGACTCTAAATTGACTTTTGAAAAGAACTGTGAGTCTGGATGTAAAAAGGGACACGAGCGTCTGTTTGGCCTCAGAAAGCTGTCCAGATTTCATATTGATAAATCTATGATGACCCTTTTCTATCAGGCCTTTATTGAATCAGTCTTGTCGTTCTCCCTTGTATCTTGGTTTGGTAATTTATCTTTGAAGAACAAAAATTCTTTGAACCAAATTGTTAGGTGGGCTAGTAAGATTATAGGTGAATCTCAACCCAACCTTGTAAGTCTTTATTCCAATAAGCTACAGCATAAGGCGAGATTTATTATCTGAGTCTGTTCTCCTCCTTTACATGCTGTGTAGAATTGAAAATAATCCAAGATATTTTAAATGAACAAAGATATTTGCTTGACTGTTTTTCTCCCCCCTCTTTCTACCACAATGACCATTTTGGCGTTCCTAAAGCTGGAACACACCAAGCCGACGCCGCCGAACTAGCGCTGATGAAAGCCGACTGTGTGGTCGCCTCGCGTCGGGTTAAAAAGTGCACTTGAACACACCGAGAGAACTCCTGCCGACTGTCAGCTAGAAAGCGGGTTCTGCGCCTGCGTGTAAATGAGACAACTGTCTACTTTTGCAGATATATTCGTCTATATTCGTTATTCAAAAAGGGAAAAGGACGCTGCCAGCTGCAAATACACAAACGTAAACAAAGCAGTGCGTGCTTACCGTTTTGAATATCAATCCTGCTTAACACTTTCTGTATTCCACTCCGCTCGTGTTAATATTGAAATATTCGCCAAGGAACACTCAGGTAAGATGACGTAACATTAGAACAGCCTTCTATCTGTACCGTTTTGACTTTGCTTGCTGTGTTGCTATTATTCTCGTGCACTGCCTCCTTCACTAAGCTGAACAGCCAATCAGAGTTCCCTCTTTCACCGACGGCCCGACGCTGATTCAACATGTCGAGTCGGCCGTTACAAAGCCGACGAGGACCAATTTCAGCCGACGGAGGGAAACACACCGAGAAGATTTAGTCGGCCGACGCACGGAAACTGCCCGACGGCCGACCGTCGGCTTGGTGTGTTCCAGGCTTAAGGCACAGAGGGGCTGATAGCGATCTCGGCTTGCAGGCCAAATGTTTGTACTTTGGGGGTCGGGGTCAATGAATTGTCACACCTTTAGTACAGTGGTGGAAGTGTAATTATCTGATTGGTCAGTTTGACTGTCTCACAGTTGGGTTTTAGTCACATGGTCAAGGAAAGGATAAAACAAGATTGTAACTGTTGCTCTGTCTCTCTGATGCTCTGGCTCTATTCTTCTCTGGGTCCCTTTCTTGGGGGCTCCTCTTTTCTTTGTCTCTCTCTCAGGTAACATTTTTCATATATGCTGAGTACAATTAATAATATAAGTTATCATCATCTCATACATCTATTTTGTAACTATTTTAAGTGTAACCATAACCATATTTTGTCATTAAACCTTTTCAATTACAACTAATGTGCTAACTAGGTTTGATTTGGTATTGACTTTGAAGTGCTACATATTGCAATACAATATCGTCACTCTCTATAGCAACGCTCTCCCACATATGAAGCTATTGTAACTGCGCTTATTTCAGTCGTTGGTATAAGTGGCAGTGGGTGGTTAAAGACAAGAAATGTGCAGTTTTCTACCATCTTGCCAATAACGTTTCTTTAGTCATTCGGCATTTCTTGCAGCCTGAACCACTGCAGGAATCCACCCTTACAGCTGGATGTGTAGAGGCACATTGTTATGATCTTTCTTAGAAGTTTTTATGCTTTGGACAATGTTTTTTAATGTTATATTTTAATGTTCTATGTTTACTGTTTGTTTTGATGGGTTTTTTTTTGGATTGTCTTATGTATGGATTGCTGGATCTCCTGTCTGCATAAAGACACCATGACCTTGACCTTGTCTTAATCATGGGAATTACAATATGGCCTAATGTGATTATTAAACTTCAAAAGGCTGTTATGTAATTAAATAAAATCTTCTGTTGATTGATTATGACTATGTTTACATTATGGTGTTTATATTGACTGTATTGATATATTAGGCACATATGATCAGCTGTTCCAGTCTTTAGTTGTGTTTTCTGCAGGTCAGGTCAGTGCTGCCATCTTGTGAAACAGCTGATCACTGCAAAACAAGTTCAGTGCGCATGCCAGGGGCGAAATTGTCAATCACACATTGGGGGGGACAGCTGTGGGACTTTTTGTGTTGGCGCATGAACACATTTCTTTTTATCAAAATAAAATAAAAGTCAGAGTCCGAACACTTACCATCATACAACAGTCATGCTGTTAAGTGTACTTGGTACCTCTAGGGGGGGAAATTTTGTACATTTTAAAGGTAAGTTCATTAATCTGGTGCACTTTGAGTCACCTCAATCCACTGTTAAAAATAAATAATCCACCCGCAAACCGCCCGAACCTATGATATTCTCTGATTTAGATATCTGCATCTGATCATCACATTACAATTATTCAAATTCTTAGTGTTAAGCATGATAATATGGTAACATATCACACTGAAGCAGGCTGATTTAAAATGAACATTTATTTAAAATAAAAGTTCTTCTTTTGCCAAAATTATATTTCCTTAATAGCCTAAACAGAGGCTTTACTCCCTTCATACTTAAAATTGTCCATTTTTCATTACATCACTGTTTGAAAACACTCAGAATTGTTTTTTGTACCTTTATAAAGGGCATTTTCCCCCTAATTTTAACTGTTTGCTCCATCTTTCATTTCAAATTCTTAAATTTGATAAATATATCCAATTAAAATAAGACACTAGGCTGTTACCAATCAAATTAAATAATTTACATTGAAAAATTATAACTGTATTAAATTAGATTATTTTAAATATTTTTATAACTGCAACAGAACCATCACGGTGGGAAAAGTGTATCTGACCATGTGTCTGTCCGAGTTTTGTCGAGAGCCGGCGGCACGAAATTTGTCTGAGGCGGCCGCCTCATAATTCTCTATGCAGGAAAAACTCTGGCAATACCCATAAATGGAAACATAAATTTACAACTGTACTTCGGTTTCTTTGCGAGGACACCGCCGTCACCTGCCATGTCTATCGGCTCGCTTTCGGGTTAAACTTTCCACGACTGTGCAACTGGGTTATAGGTTGCCACCAGGTTGAGGTGACAAACGGGTTGAAATTGTATATGGTGTGTGGATTGTGTGAATGTAATGCATTTAATACAAGATCTGGCAACTGGTCAACATTAGACAAACTTATTGGTCCGATTATTCATAAAGGAGTTTGGGCCATGCAAATTATGGGAGTTTCCCGGGAGAAATAACAAACCGGGAGGGGTCCGGGAGATAGGGCTAAAAAACGGGAGAAACCCGGGAAAAACGGGAGTGTTGACAGGTATGGCCAAATGTCTGTCAGATTTCGCGCTCCTAACTCTTCTTCTGTTTGGTTTTTCCTAACCCACTGACGGTGCACAAGCTACTAAAGGTATAGGGAAAACATGACATGGATTTCAGGAGAAACAGGTTTTGTTAATGTATAGTGTAAGGCCAGTCGAATGGATTTGGGAAATGGACCGGCCGGGATTTTATATTTTCGGATCTGGAAAGAAAGACGTATTTGCAATCACATCGATATTGCCCGCATAATCATACAGTATGATCAAATATTGGGGGGGACAAATTGTCCTTCTTTGAATATTGGGGGGGGGGCGTGTCCCCCTGTCCCCCCATAGAATTACGCCTACGGCGCATGCAGTGTGTGTTACAGACAGAAGTGTACGGTGGGCTTTACCGTGTGGTTGCTCCAGCTGGCCGGTATCTCGGGTCTCAGTCGATCTCTGATGACATCATCCTTCATGCTCTCCACACACGGATGCTCCTTCAGCTTCCCGAACGGAGGCTCGTATTCCCGCACATCTGCACACACACACACACACACACACACACACACACACACACACACACACACACACAGTCAAACCTGGAAACATGAGTATTGAACTTCAAATATCTTCAAAGTCTGACAGCATGTGATGAGTTTGATTGACATTTCTCTGCAGAGAGTGGGCGGGGAAATCACTAGAGAAAGGCATTATGGGAAGTTTTTACAAACACTATTCCTCTTGCATGTACACTCAAATCTGACATAAACCACTTTTGAACAACAAAAACAAACCATACAGGAAGGCATGATATATTCACTTATATTAACCTTCATCCTTTTTAAATTATACTTCATGTTTTTTGTCCAGAAAGTTTATTTTATGTCATTTTGATAATTTATTTTCTATTTTTCATGCATTTTTTTTTAGATTTTTTGCTTTTTAAATTTTTTTAATTTAATTTAATTTACCTTAAAATTACTAGATTTGATCAATAAATAAATAATAAATAAATAATAATTTAAGCACATTCCTCACATTCTTTCAACTTAAATTCAAAATAACTCACAATTTCATGTAATAATCCTTTTAATTCAGCTCAAAATCTCTTACATTGGGTGTCTCTGCCGACCTCCAGTGGAAAAATATGATATATAACATATTTCATGACTCTTGCTGGCCTCTGGATATATCTCTCTATATGGAGCGAAGGAGCTGTTCCGCTGGGTCCTGAAGTCATTCCTCTTCAGTGTGCATTCAGATACACACACAGTTTTAGCATTTTTAGTTTGAATTTTGAGCATTTTTAGGTTTTTCTGTGTGACCTGCAGCATCCCGATCATTCCTAAGAGGGTCAAATTGATCCTCGAATTTTATAAAAAAAAAATTTTGTGTATTCGTGGTTCAAGTGCGACTAAAGTCCTGGGGTCTTGGACCTCTCTGATGAACACTACATTTTTTAATGAAAAAAATAAAATAAAATAATAGTTTTGAGTCAAAATGACCCGAGGGAAGGATGAGGGTTAGAAAAATACACATAATTTCTCCAACAGTTCTCTTCAGAGATTATAAAGACCTCGACTGCTGGGATCAGGTCAGATCTGTGGAGATTTTCCATACTTCCTCGTTCAGCGTTTGTGTGTGTGTTTGTGTTGCATGTTGTCATTCAGTGCTTGTGTGTATGTGTGTGTGTGTTTGTGTAGCATGTTGTCATTCAGTGTTTGTGTGTGTGTGTTCGTGTTGCATGTTGTCGTTCAGTGCTTGTGTGTATGTGTGTGTGTGTGTGTGTGTGTGTGTGTGTGAGAGTGTGTGTGAGAGTGTGTGTGTGTGTGTGCAGCATGTTGACTCTACAGACGGGCTTCATTACCTCCGGTGGCGCTGCATCTGGACACGATCTCCCACAGAACCAGAGCCATGGAGTAAACATCCGCTTGTTTGAAGGACTCGATGTTCTCCAGGTCCATCCGGGACTCCAGCACTTCTGGAGCCATGTATCGCGCCGTTCCCACCTGAGGAACACACAGGGGCGCGGGGACAGGTTTTAGGCTGGGAGTGCTGGTCACCACTTTTGAATAAGAAACAATATCAAGACTATAAAACTCGTCAAAACTCCACGAATCACAACAAGCGTATCAGTGAGAACACTCGTTTAAACAGCACACACACTCGAGCCTGACTGCACACCACATTTTGGACTTTATTGACACAGACCGGACCAGACCGGTCTACGGGACATAAGTGAAGCATTTAAAGAAAAGGGTTATTGGTGCTGTTTACAGTGTCATATACAATAAGAGAGTCTGCACAGCGACAGGACAGAAATGAACACAAACAGCCTCGAGCCTAACGTCACCTTACACAACACTGACCGCAGACTTGTGCTCAGGAGTTTTTTATTTATTTTATTTTTATTTTGAGCGGCTTTGGACGAATTCTTTCCACGCACACAATATTACGTAACACTCTGCGCGTATGTTTAAAAAAAAACATAATTTAACATATAAATAACTAAGTGAATAAATAGGTGGTTTATTACAAATAAATTACTAAATGCTAAAAAAATTATAAATGTTAATGAACAAACATTTGCGTTGCATTTACAATCCTGTGAAAACAGGGGAAAACACACACCAGCTCGAGGAAAACACGAAACACACACCAGCTCGAGGAAAACACGAAACACACACCAGCTCGAGGAAAACACGAAACACACACCAGCTCGAGGAAAACACGAAACACACACCAGCTCGAGGAAAACACGAAACACACACCAGCTCGAGGAAAACACGAAACACACACCAGCTCGAGGAAAACACGAAACACACACCAGCTCGAGGAAAACACGAAACACACACCAGCTCGAGGAAAACACGAAACACACACCAGCTCGAGGAAAACACGAAACACACACCAGCTCGAGGAAAACACGAAACACACACCAGCTCGAGGAAAACACGAAACACACACCAGCTCGAGGAAAACACGTCCTTCATCGGATCAGCAGCAGAAAACTCTCATATACCTTATACTGAACTTCTGTCACATTATTGATCAATTTTACTTTGTTTAATGCTAAATTCACTTTAATATAATTAGACTTTTATTTTGAAATGTTTCCTTTCCAGCAAAATACCATTGCTATATTTTAATTGGATACATAGAATAAAAAAAATAAATAAAAAAATAATAATTATTGTTTATAATGAAATACATTCACTTTCTTCTAAATGAAAGAAAAGCAGGATTTGTCTCAGTCCTGCACTTCCAGTTCAGTGTCGCACCGTGTCATTTCCTCTTTAATGTAATGCTTTGATCTTTCTGACATCATAATCATCAACATTGAGCATGTGTGTAAAACAGTGTCGGTTTCTCTTACACTCTTTAACATTAGTTCATTATTTTTACTTGTACACTGAACAGTTCAAGCTCAATAATTCTCTGAAAACCACCTGTAAACATAACGGTTATTGTATTTGCAAATAAAACATTTAAATTATTGCTATATATATATATGAGTGTGTGTAATTTAAATGACTTGATCAATTACTTATTTATTAATTTATTAATTAATTTATATTTTATGATTAACTAATTTTTAACTATATATATATATAATTTGATCATTTTATTTTTTTTAAATATATATATATTATTCTAAAACAATATATATAGTTTTAATTAATATTTTATTATAAATAATAATTTTACATTTTTAACCATTTTAATTTATTCAAATTATACATTTAAAATAAATACGACTTTAAAATATTATTTAAAATGTATAAAAATTATACAATTATATATATATAGTTTTAATTCATATTTTATTATATATAAATAATACATTAATGATACATGAATCTAATATATATATATATATATACAAAGTACACATTAAGTTTTGTAATTGTAATGTTTTGCCTGAAGGTCCTTGACTTCACCACTAGATGGCATCATTTCAGCCCATGATTACTCACCCTTTGTTAAATGGCTGTACTAGTAACACTCTCACCTGTGTGAATTACTCTTATAATCAGCCATATTTAACGCCTCACTGCCCTTTGCTCTTGTTCAGTCCTGAGCATTGTCATTCTCAAAGATTTTGTGTTTCAGATTTTCCTGTCAGACTAAGTTTTGTTCCCTTTTTTGTGGACATTTAAGCAGAGCTCTTCAGTTTGTATTGCCTCCCAAGCACTGGTTTTTGAATGTCCCTGTATCCCTAAAGTACAGCCAAAGAGTGTTGCTTATGATTATGTTTCCCCCCTCAGAAGTAAAGAGCTGAAAAACTCAGACTTAGGGTGTCATTGTTTCTAACTCTGAACGCATGTGACCGCTCTCACCTGTCCGCTGTTGGCCAGCTCCTCGGGAGACGTGTAGGTATCGAGTCTCAGACTGAGACCGAAGTCGCACAGGCAACACGTGAGGTCTGACTTCACCAGCACGTTTGCGCTCTTCAGGTCTCGGTGGACGATGGCCACTTTAGCTCGTCCACACGGCGTCCGGTCGGAGTGAAGATGAGCCACGCCCCTCGCCAGCGAACCGCCCAATCGGCACAGCTCGTCCCAGCCAATCACGTGCTGCGACAGGAAGTCCTGCAGGTTTCCTCGCTCCTGATAGGCCGTTATCAGCCAATACTGTCGCGCCGCTTTCCGGTCCTCGGCGGTCAGAAACAGCAGGACGTTCTCGTGCCGAAGCTCCGCGTCAGAGTAAATGTCCCACTCGGTTTTCCACGAGGCGTATTCCTCGTACGGGAATATTTTCACGGCCACCGTCTGGAAGGATTGACTAGCGTGTTTGAGTTTGGCTCTGAAGACCTCGGCGAACCGGCCCTTCCCGACGGATGAGTCCAGCTGGATGGGGAGAAGCTCCAGGTTGTGGTTCAGGGTGTTGTCGGACCGGTCGTCGTCGTTCATGATGATGATGGCGCGGGTTTCGCTGTCCATGTCTTTGGTCGCGGGCGCTTTGAGTTTGTGCTGCCGACACGCGCAGTAGACGTAGAGGAGCGAGACCAGCAGGACCAGTGCCACCACTGAGGGAACCAGACAGACCAGCAGCTTCAGCTTATCCGGTCCGGGAGAAACCAGATCCGCACCTGAAGACAAGACCACAATTACCAATCCTACTTTTAATGGAGCAGCTTCACTGTTCACTTTCTTTATTTATTAAAGGGTACCTACTAGGGCTGGGTATTGACACAAATTTCACAATTCGATTCGATTTCGATTCCCATTCAAATCAATTCAATATTGATTATTTTGGATATCAGGTACAATACATGGCAAATTTCAAATCTTTTAACAAATCTCTTAACTAATGCTGTAGCCTATAGGCTTCATTAGCCTACTATAATATTGAAGGTAAAAATGAACTGATTTGTATAAAAACTTAAAATTACACTTTTATTTATTTTTATAACAATAAAGTTATATGAAATATGAAAATTTAAATGGTGGCTGTCATAAAAACTTGCCAGATTTATTCAAACATGCATTAAATATTGAAGAACATTAAAAATTATAATGAATATGTAATATGGTGCATATATTTAGCAAAATGCTCCTCTCTAGAGTTAATTTTTCTTGCTGACTAACGAGTTTATGGTCACTGGATATGTTTTTCTGAGGTAAATGTGACGTTACATGACATTGTTCACAAGCCGTTTTAATGACGTCTTTCCACGGTTGAAACACTGATTGAGCGACTGATTGAGCGACGGATTTCGATAAGTTATCTTTTAACACACTTTCAGATGCTCATTCATGTTTATTTCGCGCTGTAACTGGTGTTATTAAGGCAGAAGAGAAGATCATGTGCACGCCAGAGCGATCTCAAGCCACAGCGCCAAAGCGGTATTTATGTTTTTGAATTTCGTATGAAATCTGAGACTGTTTCATATCAGTAGTAACAAAGCACAAAGATTATTGCGATTTATTGGATGGGATGCGCGCAACAATGTTCCATTCATTCATCAGCTGAAAACAGGATGACTAATCGATTCTTGGGATTTAAGAATCGATATCGGTTCGTAAAAATGAGAATCGATAAAAATCGAGAAATCGATATTTTTTTACCCAGTCCTAGTACCTACTATGCCCCTTTTTATAAGATGTAATATAAGTCTCAGGTGTCCCCATGCGTGTCTGTGAAGTTTCAGCTCAAAATCTTTCACAGATCATTTTTTGAGTGGAAGGAAAACCATGATGTTTTCGTGCATGTATCTTTAAATGCAAATGAGCTGCTGCTGCTCCGCCCCCTATCCAGAAGAGGGCGGAGCCTTTACAGCTCATGCCTCCGATACTCTGCCCAAAACTAAAACATCTGTCTGGTTTTGATGATCACCTCTATCGCAGTCGCGCTCACGTGACGTTTCAGTTCTTCATCATCATGAAAGTTTATAATCTGAATATTTTAAAGCCATATCAGTTTAAACATCATATACGGTTTTCTGAGCGCACACACATACGAAGCACGCGCACAGAAAGCTGGACGTCAGACGGAGCGTCCCGTGAGTATTAAACCATGTTCTCTTTAACATCTTGAGCTTAAACTGTCAAATACACACAAGGTTATGTCAAAAACACACAAAGTTCACATCAACACAGTCAGTTATCACTGTGAACGTAAACAGCAGGGAAAGAAATCGCATGTGTGTATTAGATCTGTGTATTAAAGTGACAGCAGTGTAATATACAGTAATTCCTGAAATATATATGCTGTTAAAGGGATAGTTCACTTTAAAATTAAATTTTGGTGTGTTTTAGCTTACCTCAAGGGCATCCAAGATGTAGGTGTCTTTGTTTCCGCAGGAGTTTCAATTTTGATATTTTTAGGTCAAACCGTTCTTGTCTGTCAGTCATATAATGCAGGTCTATGGTCACTGTCTCAAAGAGCAAGCACAGAGTCCAAATTAAAACAATTCCCCATCGTAAGTACACATTGATGGCCTAAGACACGAAACGAGTGGTTTGTGTGAGAAAACGAACAGTATTTATATCGTTTTTACCTCTTGTACACTTTCCGGCGCTTGCGCAGACTAAGCCAGAACGCGCGCACACGTCACACACCAGGAAGCGTGCTTTCGTTTTCTCACACAAACCGCTCGTTTCGTGTCTTAGGCCATCAATGTATACTTATGATGGGGAATTGTTTAATTTGGACTTCTCTGTGCATGCTCTTTGAGACAGTGACCATAGCCCTGCATTATATGACTGACAGACAAGAACAGTTTGACCTAAAAATATCAAAATTGAAACTACTGTGGAAACAAAGACACCTACATCTTGGATGCCCTTGAGGTAAGCTAAAACATACCAAAATTTTATTTCAAAGTGAACTATCCCTTTAATATGAATAACACAACAAAAGAGAAACAGAAAATCACTCACTGCTCTGCAATTATGTACAGGAGAAGGCTCTATGTTTAATGTGTCATCAATGAAAACAAGGCTGTGAAAAGAGCAGCTGAAATCACCATTTCCAACATGCTCCAAAATATTTCCATTAAGAGTTATTTTAGCATCATACTATCATAGCTTTTGTTAATATTTTGAATTAGATTTTATTTTTTATATCTACTGTTTTAATTTAAAAAATGAAAGGTTCAGCAATTTTGTTTTGTTTTTGTCATCTTTATTATTTTTAAAAATGCCAGTATAGTTTTTATTAAGTTTTAGTTTTTAGTTGTGGTTTATTTATTCAAAAAAATAAAAAATAAAGAATATAAACTTAATTCAAAGGAAAAACTATATTATTTTTTGGACTCCATTGTCCGAAATATTAGATATTCGTTCTTGTTTTAAGCACAAACTCTCTTCATTTTGATCATTTTTTTAGTAAACAAACTTAATATTAATGTCCTTTTGCATCTCAAATCTTGATTTGAGAATGTTTATATATTTGTAATGGAAAACAAACATTTGGACGGACAGACGTTTTGATCTCAAGAGATATTTTCTGCAAGATAAGTTTCCTCGCAGAGTCACATGATGCGGCTTCCTGTTTAACAAATCTAAATCTAGATTCTAGACATTTCTGGGGAAAAAAAAGAAACCATCGTGAGTGATGCTTTTCCTTCTGCAAAAGCCCCTTGTTACAGTAAAACACAGAGTGATGTGAAGCACAACACAACCGCACGTGCGCAGACACACACACACACACACACAGATAACACGCGGCTATAAAAACAACCAGATGATCTTTAACACACAGACAGGAGGAAACCACACGTCTGAAGATCCACTCACACACACACACACACACACACACACACTCATTTCATAAACAATTCAGATGACCTGCGGGAGTTTTAAGATCATCACGAACGTGTCTTAACCTCAATATCTGACAGACTGTGTCTGTATAAGGGGTGTAACAATATATCGCAACACAAAAATGCAACAATATGTATTGTGTATAGTTCACACAAAATATAAATTCACTCATAAAAAAAATCAAGTTTAGTGTCAGAATATATATACAGTATATAGTGTTGAATATAATGTATAATAATGCACTGGGGGAATATTAGTGTGTCCTGATAATGCTAAATATCTGATGTTACCAGTAAAAAGTGGCCGTCATTATTTTACACATATCTAGTCAGTGACAGAGTTCAAGCATATTCATCTAAAATAATTCTGTATTTTCATCTTCAGAATCATGAATATTGTTATTCTGGTGTCTCTCTTTGCCGAGGGAATTTCCACAACTATTTGTGACTGTGGTTTATATACACCCCAGGGCTAACGCTGACATCGCACACAAACCCTGACCAAAACAGTGCAGAGTTTTCAAGTGCGAGCGCCGGATGTGGAGATTTTTTTAATGGGAGACTTTAACCACTGCAAACCTGGGAAAGCGCTTGGTCACTTTTTTCAATATGTCACTTGCCCGACTCAGCATTCCAAGTGTCTTGATCTATGTTTTGGGACAGTCAAAGGAGCATATAAATCACTCCCGAGAGCTCCTATTGGTGCGTCCGATCACAGTGTCGTTTATCATGTTCCGACATACAAAACTGTCCTGAAGAGGAATAAGCCTGAGCGAACTCTGGTGCCGATCTGGTCGGATGAATCGGTGCAGGATCTACAAGAATGTTTTGCTGATACTGACTGGGACGTTTTTAATAATGCCTGCACAGATATAAATGAATTAACAGAAACGGTTTCTAGTTACATTTCTTTTTGTGAAAACATGGTTGTCCCCAAGAAATCCCGTTTAATTTATGCTAATAATAAACAGTGGGTCTCAAAATCCGTCAAGAAACTGATTAATCAGAGGAATATTTCTTTTAATCAAGGAGACACGCAACAATATAGGGAGCTCTCAAAGCAAGTTAAGAGACAACTTAAACTTGCAAAGTTTGCTTACAAAGATAAAGTTGAAAACTTATTGGCCCTCATTTATCAATCTTGCGTAGAAACAGGCGTATATATTGGCGTAAGATTATGCTTACACTCTTCTCATCGCCTGATTTATGAAGCTGTGCGTACCTTTGAAATCCAGGTGTACGCAATACCTGCCCTTGATAAATGCCACGGCTGAAAACGATCGTCATTAGAATAACACGCCCCTAAATATTCAAGTCTCCGCTCCCCCCACGCCCTCATTTTACGCCATGGACACACGGAAGACGGCAAAGAAGAGAAACTTCTTTGAGAAAGTCAAAGCGAAACCAGGGAAGTGGAAAGAAACAAAATTGATTTCTAGATTTTTATTATTAGCCTAATGACGCTTATTGTTATTTAGAAGAAGAATGTCGTTATTATTATTATTTGTATTATTATTATTATTATTTAAAATAAGAAGAATAGCATTTTTATTATTTTGTCAGTCTGAATTATTTTTTTGGTCATTGAAAGCCTTTCATTACTAAACCCAGTCTGTGCACACCTGCCGGGCCTAACCCTGGCCTAACCATCGTTTCAAAGAATAGTACAACGGCGAGCGCGTCGAGTATAAACGCCTCGTCCGTTTGGGGAGGTGCGCGCGCAGTCTGCGGAGACTCGCGCTGCGGAGCCAGGCGAAAGTATAAACAAGGCTTGAAACGTCAGGTAAAGCGCACAGGCTCGCAACTTAAGGAATACATATGCCTACAAATCAAATGCTTTGGTAAAATCGCACAAATTAAACATTGAAGTCCATGTTGCACAAAAATAAACACTGAAGTTTATAATTACTATGTTGTTGTTGTTTTTTACAGTGGGTAATAATATATTATATCTTTTAGTTTGTCAGTGCGTTTTTGGTGTTAGGAATTGTTTTTCTGCGCATTCCCGCACTCAAAACGTGCGTACACCACCTCCTGAGCTGGCGTAGGATTTGAGCGTGCCGTACGCCAACGTCCATATTGATAAATCTCAAAGTCACCGTGGTTTTGGGTGTACGCCAGGTGTACGCTGGAAATTTGGTGTACGCACTTTTGATAAATGAGGGCCATTGAGTGCAGGTAATGCACGCCCTGCATGGGAAGGTGTGACAAATATAATGGGTATTGCCAACAAAGAAGAGTGTAGTCTCACTTAATGGGATAAATGATTTACAACTTTCAAATGAATTTAATGTTTTTTTTTAATCGTTATGATGAGCATAATTTTAGCAAAGAGGTGTCTGTCTTTAAGGATACTGCTTGTACTCCCCTTAATGTTCACATTGATAAATGTGCTGTCATTAAAGTTTTTAGATCAGTCAAAGAGCGGAAAAGCCCTGGTCCTGATCATATTGGAGGACGACTTCTTAAAAACTGTGCTGGATATCTTCACGTACATCTTTCAACCATCACTGCAGTTGCATATGGTCCCTCGTCTTTGGAAGGACTCTATAATTGTCCCAGTCCCAAAAATTCAAGCCCCAAAGCTACTGAATGACTTTCGACCTGTAGCACTCACTTCCCTGGTGATGAAATCATCTGAAAAACTGGTGAAGATTGCCATAATGGACTCCGTGCAGGACAGACTGGATCCTTTACAGTTTGCTTATAGACCCGGTCGAGGTGTGGATGATGCCACGGGAACACTTTTAAATCTGGTTTTTAAACATCTCGAAGGGCAGGTTCTCTGGTCCGTTTGCTTTTTGGTGATTTTTCTTCCGTATTTAACTGTATTCAGCCTCATGTTTTAGCTGATCAACTGAAACATAACTTCAACATTGATCCAGGCTTAATCAGTTGGCTGATGGACTTCTTAACAGAGCGGCCTCAGCGAGTCAGGGTGAATGGGATCCAATCGGATGTTCTTTTGTCATCAACCGGATCTCCGCAGGGCTGTGTACTGTCGCCACTTTTACTTGTCCTGTATACTAATGACTGTCAGAGCAGCTATCCAGGTCGTCGTGTTGTTAAGTTTGCAGACGACTCTGTTATTGTTTCACTTCTTCAAAAAGATTCTGGGCATGGTCCTGTTTTATCAGATTTTGTTGAGTGGTGTGAAACTGCCTTTCTAAACATAAATGTAAACAAAACTAAAGAAATGTACATCAACTTTGGCAGGTCTCCTGTGTCTCTTCCACCTGCTCTTATCAGCAGCCAGGCTGTGGATCCGGTAGAGAACTACAAATACCTGGGGACGGTCACTGACAATAAGTTGCGCTTTGAGTCCCAGGTAGATGCTGTCTGCAAGAAGGCTCATCAACTATGTACTTTTATCAGAAACTTAGACATTTTAACTTGGACACTATTTTATTTTTGTTTTATTGAATCAATTCTTACTCTCATTTATTTGCTTGCACGGTTCCCTCTTGGAGAAGCAAAAGAACCGTCTTAATGATGTCGTTAAAGTGTGTAGTAAAATTGCTGGAATTGCCTTAAATGACCTTTGGCGAGGTGTACAGGGTCAGATGTGTGAGGAAGGCTAAGGCTATCATTGCTGACCCTTCTCACCCCTTGTGCCAAGAGTTTTTGCTGCTTCCTTCCGGGCGTCGTTATAATGTTTCACGGTGTAACACCAACAGGTTCAAAAAGTCCATGATCCCCAGAGCGATTAGTCTTTTAAACGAATGAGTATATTTAATGTATTATTTTATTATGTGTTCTTTGTTTTGTGTTGATGGTACGTTGTATGCGACTGCTGGCTGTAAATGAAATTGCCCCATGGGGGATAATAAACCTAAACTAAACTAAACTAATCTATTGTCCTGTGCTTTGGGTTTCCAGCACAAGTCCAAGCCTGTTCATTTACACACAATGTAATACCAAATTTAGCATTTTAATCAACAGAATCTATCTATTTATCTTTTAAATGCTGATAATTAATTGAATGCATCCTAAATGAATAAAAAAGTCTGACCGACCTCAAACTTTTGAACCTCAGGTCTTATTTATACCTTCGCCTGACTCCGCAGGGCGAGTCTCCGCACACTGCGCGCGCAACTCCCCAATCGGACGAGTTTATACGTGATGCGCTCGCCGTTGTACTATTCTGTGAAACGACAGGGGGCGACTCCAGTAATTGTCCTCTAAACCATCAGGAATCAGCGGTGAGAAGAAAGCTACACACGTGACAATGTTTATTTTAGTACACCACCACCAATACCACACACTACACAAAGAATCGTGTAAAACCCAGTAAACCCTGAGATTATTAATCATGACATTAAAACAAAATATATGGATATGAGAACGTGTATACAATATAACTAAATTAACAATCTCTTAAATATTTTCTAATTTCACTAAACATTTCATTAAAGCTACACTGTGTAGGGTTTTCTCCCATCTAGCGGTGAAATTGTTTATGACTACCAACTGAATATTACTTTCTAGCCCCTCCCATTCCGAGGGCGTTTTAACTCCAGGGTATCTGCACATTTTTGATCAACAAATTGAATGACTTTTAAGACCTTTTTAAGACCTTCAAGAATAAAAATTAAGACCATTACCATGGCAAAATATATATATAAAAATGGCACTCTAGGGTGTTCAGGTTAACAAAGCACATTTGTATTTGAGCAACAGTGCAAATAGTCTTAATAGCCTTTGGTGGTCCAATTCATGCTTTCGTCAAACATGACAACGAAGCTGCCTTGATTCACACTTGACAGAAGTCCCCTTTTTATGTACAGGGAACATTGCCCTGAAGTGCTCGTCTTCGTTGGATGTATAGGAGTGATGTCGGCTAACCGTGTGCAAAACCCACAGCATTTCGGCCTTCAGTGTATTGGTTGGGGAGAATGTACCGAAGGCATTACTTGTACTGGGCCCCAAAGACACCAACGCGGCTGTAATGTTAGCCTCAGGGGCGTAGCCTAGCCATCATTTCAAAAGTGAGGGGGACAGAATAACTACCAATTTTTTTTTTTTCAGACTTGTTGACAGGTTTTTCCTTAACTGGCTTAAAATGCTATTTATTTTTAAAGCAATACAACAGAAAGGAGGAAATGCAGATGTTCAGTATACCATATACTTTATATAAAAAAAGTATACTTATACTTTATATACTTATGGTAAAATCCTGATCATGTATTTTACAAGTTAATAAAGCTAACTAAGCTAATAAAAAGAAAATTTTGTACATTTTAAAGATAAATTCATTAATCTGGTTCATTCATTAATCTGACGATGACGACGTCTATGCGACACCGAAGCAGTTTGTTTATATCTATGGATCCAACATGGCATCAGACGCAAAGTTACCTTTCGATGCAGCCTTAGATAGTGTTCTAAGTAGTTTAGAATGTAAGTTTATTTCGTCTTCTTCCTCGTCGAATTTCTGTCGCTCTACATACGTCATCTGGTATAATTGAAACGATTGGCTATGAGCTACATACAGGCGCATTTGATAGACATTCGTAGCGCCCAATAAACGGCTCTGGGCATTCGTAAACCACGCCTCAAATACGAGAAAATGAACATGTGGTTCCCAGACCACGTCTTAATGAGAAGAGGTCTGACGTTAGCCAGGCTAATCCCTACCCCTAAACCTAACCCTACCCAAACTTTTCCCTAAAATCAGAGGGAAATGATAGGTGAATAACACTGATGTTGAAGCACCTCACCCTGGGTCTAAGCCTAAACTTGACATAAACTGTAAACTTGTCCCTCAAATCTGATTGGTTGATTGGAAAGTTGTTCCAGGATCAACAAAGATGTTGATCCAGGAACATGTGGTACTTGGTGAAATCACGTTCACCTGAATTTCCAGGTATGTCCCTCTTTGGCTAATGTATTTTCAAAATGGAGGTGCAACATGGCTGCCGCCATTCAAGCGACTCGCTCGTATGTATTCTAAATGGCAGATTCTACGCTTACGAGAATACTTGATTACTTGGTGGAAGTGATTACACATAAATGAGCACATATACTTTTGAAAGAACAAAGTGTTTTTTGCTAAGAATCAACCTAAAAAATTACACAGTATAGCTTTAAGTTTCGTGAACATTTTTATTAAACATGGACCTTTAGGTTCGTTAAAAATACTTTTAGACGTGCAAACTGGGTGCCGGTGTGGTGAGAAGTTCGAGCTCGTCCAGATTCGTCTCGAAGTCGTTCATCTTCGGATGCGGAGCCGCACGCGCTTTAACAAAAAAAGCTGCGCACACCACCAACGAAATGGGGTCTTGCGCAACGGACGCGGCGAATATAAACCTAGCTTCATTCTCACTAGCATCGGTCAGATTAAAAGGGTTTTCTCACAGCGATGTCATAGAAGAACCATTTCTGGTTCCTCAGAGCCTTTGAGTTTTGTTAAGTTTTTTTTTTTCTCCATTCTGTCACTGAATGAGTTTTGGTTTATTGCCAATGTCACTTTTTTCGCAGTGAAAAGTGCTCTATAAACAAAGCTGCCTTGACTTGAAAGTGTGTAGGAGCCTGTGAGACTGACCGTCAGTGAAGATGAGCCGGCCGTTACACTCCTCTTCATCACAGTAGCAGACGTACTCGTTCTCCGCGCCCTCCGCGTCCTCCGCGCCCTTCACTCGCTTCATCTGACAGATGCTGCTTTTGAAGTCATTCAGCAACTGACCGCGAAACGGCAGCGCTGGGTCGTGACACACCGTCTCGATGATCAAGCTCCCGTTGCTTCTCCTCCTGAAACACAACATCGACAACAGGAGATTAGGACAATCATACTTTAATATTAAAGCTGCTGTCTGTAAGTTTTTCACTCTACTAAAGCATAAAAATACCATAATATGCTTGAGGAAACATGTGAAATTAACATACTCGTTTCTCTGAAAAGCACTTCTACAGTGTGTGTTATTGTTTTAGTGTGTGTGATAATGCACGTTGCCAATTTTCATTGTCCATTGCGCTCGTTCCTGTTGCGTTTGCTCGAACTGGAGACCCATGTGAGCGCCGAGTCAATGGAGGCGGGAGAAACGACGATCTCCGATATTTAAAATTGTGAAATCGTAATTATTAAATATATGTAATTATTATTCGAAAAATAAAATACCATTCGAATTTTACAACGTTGCTTTGCTGGCCGTAAATGCAGTGCATCCATGATAAATCCCACGCACTGACTCGTAGTAATAATGAAATGCACTGGGTGGCGCTGTGGAGCGTGTTAACAAGTTGTTTGTATTTGATCACATGTTGTCGTCTGCCTCACGGAGTTTGGAATAACAAAATGGAATTACTCTTGATCAAATTAATTAATTAATCAGAGTTATAATATCATCACCACAGTGAGAAATCACATGAAATCCAAACAGCAGTTTTTGTGTCTCTGAAACGTCTGTCAGCGGTTTCTCACTCGAGCATAAAGTGCTGGCGGCGCTCCTGCATGTGGAGATTATTGTTTTTCAATAACAAAAAACGTAAACTTTTTTTTACTTCAAAAACTTTTTTCACTTCGGCGATAATCTGCCAAGTGTCGTCTTTGAAAAGAGATCAAACTTAAGTCTGCTTTAAAACATTCAAGATTTACCACAGTTTAAGTTGGAAATGTAATTTTCAGGTCTATGCTCAAAAAGAGAATAAATGGATTATAAATACAGCGTAAATATAATTCAAATAAAAAACATTATCGAACTAAAATATAGTACCCTCATTTCATTGAAAAAATAAAATAAAAAATTCAGTCATTTTTGACCGACACGTGAAGAGTTAAATAATAAATAACAATCAAACAACAAAAGACATTGAGAAAATTCACTTGCTCTTGACTGAATAACTTTTGTAAGTATATTTGTAATGTATATTTTATTAATAAAGTGCAGTGTTATTTTAAATCTGATTACAGTTTCTGTACCTGCAAATCTTAAAACACTGTTTATTTCAATCGTATCTCTGTTCTGTTGTATCTTTTGTTGCCATTGCTTATTTGTTCTTTTAATTACTGAGTGTTTATAGTCTTTAATGATGCTTGAAATGTATTTAAGTTAGGCTAGTTGTGGTATTTCTACACCACAGGCCTTGTGTAAGTGTTCTTTAGCCTGTTGATTTCTGTTCATGATATTCAGCTACAATTAAATGTTTTGCAATAAGACTAAATGTGAATGATATTTCCGTGTTTTTTTTCTTTAAATCTTATTTGAAATGAAATTAGGAATCGATAAGCTGGATCGAAATTTGAATCAGATTCATAAAAATTAAAATGATACCTAGTAACGTATGTAATACCTGGTAATCATTCAGATGCATGATATATTTCAAGTTTTAGTCATTTTGTTGCGTTTTTGGTTTCAGTTAAAGGTGCAGTGTGTAATATTTAGGAGGATCTGATGACAGAAATGCAATATAATATTCATAACTATGTTTTCAGTGGTGTATAAAGACCTTACATAATGAACTGTTATGTGTTTATTAGCTTAGAATGAGCATTTCTCTCTACACACACACCGCGGGTCCGCTTACATCGACATGTTTCTACGGTGGCCCTGAGCGGACAAATGCGTTTCGTCACTATGTTGTTCTTCATGCAAAGAAGCGAATAAAACACTGACACAATGATGAACAAGTAACAATAATATTCGCAATAACATCGTTCTACTGAATTAAGTAAATATAATTTCTTTATTTATCTTTGTAAAGAAACCTCATTGCTGAACTGGCTACTCTCTGCTGTCTCAGACGACGACATCACTTCCCGTCGGCCACCGTAACTTCTGTTGGTTGCAATTCGCAATCTCACCACTAGATGCTGCTAATAATCACACACTGCACCTTTAAATATAATAACCAGCTTCTCAGAAGCTTCTCGTGAGATAAAGTGTGTGTACACTAGATAAGCGTTGACGTACCAGGAACTGGCGCACACTTGCTCGGGTTTCTCGCAGATCGCTGTGATATTGCAGGAGGATTCGCAGACGCCGGTGCCGTTACACACCGTGAATTCGATGTCGCAGAACCTACAGAGCTGAGTGAGCTTGAACGGGTTATTTTCTGATGCTCTCGCTGCAAAAACACAGAGAGAGAGAGAGAGAGAGAGAGAGAGAGGGAGAGGGAGAGAGAGAGAGAGGGAGAGGGAGAGAGAGAGAGAGAGAGAGAGGATTAAGTTCACTTTTATTATTACAATTGACTCGCTATTATTACAAACGATTTACAAAAACACACACATTTTTTTAAATAAATGAATAATTACTTTCTTCCCCCCCTTTTTTTTAAAACCTCAAAAGCAATTCATTATCATACAGTGTACATAATACTTCATTTATTCCCCATAATTCTCTCAACTTTGGTAGAGATTCCACCAACTTGTAGTATGCATACTCCACCCTAATTCGAGAAGCTACCAAACCTAAAAACATAGGAACAAAGCTTAATGACCTTTGCCCCAACAGTCTGTTTTTCCTTGTCTTCCAAATGGCCAATTTTGCAGTGCCAGATAAAAAAATTAATTAAAACCATCACATTTTTCTTTTGAAATGAATACTTTGGTCTGAAAATGAACAACTAAAAAAGAAAAAAAACTTCACCCAGGGACAAAAACCAATTGCTTAAAAAAATCAAAAAGATCAGCCGATCGTGAGAGAGAGAGAGAGAGAGAGAGAGAGAGAGAGAGAGAGATATGAAATTAACTTAAGAACTAAAATAACTCCGACACACACACACACCATGTCTGCACTCACAAAAATAACTCAGACACACACACACACACACGTCTGGTTCACTATCTTTGTGGCGACTCGATAGTCGTAATGGTTTCTGTACTGTACAAACTGTATATTCTCTCTTCTTACACTAACCAGACCCCTAAACCTACCCATCACACACACACACACACACACACACACACACACACACACACACACACACACACACACCTATCTTGTCCTCCTCTTCAGTGTGTTTGCTCAGCAGCAGGCGCTCGTTGCACTCGTGTCCCGTACAGCCACACACACGCAGGGTTTGTCTGATGCTCAACACCAACACACACTCCGAGCCGCTGTAATCCTGCAACATCACACCGCGCAACGGTAGCGCGGGGTCGTGACACATCGTCTCCACGGTAACCATCCCGGCCTCCCTCCACCTGGACGACAGACATCAGGATCATGCACCTCTATCATACACTTACATTATAAATATTATATATTTATTATATGCATTCCTTTACTGGAAATAAAATGAACAGAATTCAAATAAAATATAAAAAGCTTTAAATTTAAAACATTTC